>NW_027142353.1:32510693-33013909 GCF_026170545.1 Melanerpes formicivorus | reverse complement strand
TGGACAAGGTGCTAACATTGGCAGTTGGGAAGGAGCCACACGTGCAGCCAGGCAATGGCCCATACTCGAGGTGTGAAGTCTTTGGCTGTGTGGCTTGGAGCTGAGCAGGAAAGCTGCAGGACATGGATGCCAGGAGTGTTCAAACAAACTGTGTTTGAAGTGGGGTAGCTGTGTTTGGAGGGGAGAGATGAATACACACACTGGAAGCCTGAGCTGAAGCCTGTTGAAGTTGACAGAAATACATTTTTCACTTCAGGAGATTTTGGATGACAGCAGAGGTGCAGCTGAGAGGCAGGATGGAGAAAAGGGCAGAGCAAGGTCTCCCCAGCACAGGGATGATGGAGATTGTCTGTGAGGTGGAACCGTGGGGTGCCTGGCACTCAGAGAACCCACTGTAAGCATCTCCCACCCCTGTCTAGCCACTAAAAAAAATGCCAGCCTGTCTGGGACATCTCTGAAGCACAGAGTGAGATGAGGAAGTGAAACCTTCAGTGAACAGAAGCATTAGGGTTGTCTTCTCCCACTTCTGTGTTCTTCTCCCACTTCTGTGTTCTTCTCCCACCTCAATGCTTTCTTTTCATTCCACTGCCATGCTCTCTTTATATGTAATGACTCCTCCACTACTACTCCTCTCCCCCTCTACTCCACTCTGGAGAGACCCCACCCTGAGTACTGTGTCCAGTTCTGGAGCCTTTATTACAAGAAAGATCTGGAGGTGCTGGAAAGTGGCACGAAGAAGGGCCAGGAGGATGAGCAGAGGGCTGAAGTTCCTCTCCTATGAGGACAGACTGAGGGAGTTGGGGCTGTTCAGTCTGGAGAGGATAAGGCGCTGAGACCATATTGTAGCCTTCCAGTATCTGAAGGGGGCTACAAGAAAGCTGGGGAGGGACTTTTGAGGGTGTCAGGGAGTGATAAGACTAGGGGAAATGGAACAAAATCTAGAATGGGTAGATTCAGATTGGATGTTAGGAAGAAGTTCTTCCCCATGAGGGTGGTGAGACACTGGCATAGGTTGCCCAGAGAAGTGGTGGAAGCCTCATGCCTGGAGGTTTTGAAGGCCAGGCAGGATGTGGCTGTGAGCAACTTGCTGTAGTGTGAGGAGTCCCTGCCCATGGCAGCAGGGCTGGAGCTGGATGATCCTTGAGGTCCCTTCCAATCCTAAAATTCTATGATTCTATGACTCTGTTACCATCAGTAATGACTCTGATGCAACAGGGATTTGGCCTTGACCCATTCTTACTGCCTTCAGTAGACAGTACTTGGAGACATGTTGAAGCACCCAATTTTTGGTAGCCCCCTTTATAGTCCCTCCAAGGTACATGCTGAAATACTTTCCTGAGTAGGAACCCTGAATTTGCACTATTGCCTCTTGAGAGAGGGACGTGACTATGATTTCATTGCTGAATGATAGCTTTGCCAAATCCAGGGCTGTGTTGGTCCAAGCCTACCCCTTTTGTTGGTCACCAAGAGCTCTCTTAATTGAGCATAGATATGGGGTAAGAAATGCCCTAAGTTCAGAGGAGAAAATGGTCCACACTACCAGCAGAGGCTACAATCATGTCAGCTTCACAAAAGGGGATAATAAAGGGCTCTACTCAGAGGAAAAAAACCAGCAAGAGCCAACAGCAGGAGCTGGAGCCAAAATAACATTGGTTACATGCAAGTGAGCCTTGTAATAGAAGGGGGAGGCTGACAGCCTAGGGCAATCTATCAAGGAATGGTTAAAGCCTTGGCCAGTCATTAAGGTGCCTTCAGGAAAAGATACTTTAAACAAATCCAGGTCACTGGGCTCAGTCCAGTTTTGAGGTGGAAAAGTTTGTTCTCTGCTATACAGGAGATATCATTAGGGCTGCTTTCAACCACCCTTAACATCTTTGAGTGAAGAAATGCCAGGAGGCAGAAACTCACTTCTTCTTTAGCTGATGGAGAAAATGGAATTTCACCCTGAGGCCACCTCACATCGCTTCTGGGACTTCCAGAGACAATTCTGCATTTGGATTTTACACCCCAGCAACCTGTGAAATAGTTCAGACACAGCTTTGAAAACCATTACAGAATCACAGCAGCACAGAATCCCAGAATGGTAAGGGTTGAAAGGAACCTCTGGGGATCATCTAGTCTAACCCCACCCTGCTAAAGCAGGGTCACCCAGATCAGGCTGCACATATCCAGGTAGGCTACATTGTTGGAAATGAGATAAGGAAGAAACTGTGCTGTGTCCAGCTTGTGGGGGGCAAAAAGCAACAGTCCTGTCTGGCAGCTGACATGAAGGTGGCTTTAGTACCCTGAATGAGATCCTCCTGCTCTCTACAATTACCTAAAAGGAGGTTGTAGTGAGCTGGGTGTTGATCTCTTCTCCCAGGTAGATAGTGATAGGATGAGAGGAAATGACCTTGGGCAGTGCCAGGGGAGGGTTATATTGAATACTAGGAAAAAATAGATATTAGAAGAGGCTGGCCAGGGAGGTGGTGTAGTCACCAACTCTGGAGTAGTTCCAAATACATGGTTCTTCATGGGCATGGTGGTGGCCATGGTGGTGTTGGGTTGACAGATGGACTTGGTGACCTTAGAGATCTTTTTCAACTTTAATGATTCTATGATTACATGGAGTTGGACTCAATGATCTTCAGAGGTCCCTTCCAACCACTAACATCCTGTGATACTGTGACTTCTAGCAGCAGCAGCACCCAGCAGTGCCATTGCCTCAAATGTTGAGTCCACTACCTGAATAAAAAATACCAGCAGTAGGATGAAAAATAAATTACTTTTAAGGTCCTGGAACAAAATGAGGCCAGAACCAAAACAGGTCTTTCTGTATTCAGGCTTGATCATCCTTTCCTGACCTGCTGCATCTTCTCAGAGGTAGGACAAAGAGGCTAAGCCAGTGCAGACTTCCCTACATTGTTACATGGGGGAAAACTCATGGCCATGCAATAAGAAGTGGAGATGAAAGGGTGGAAAAACAAACAAAACCAAGATGGATTAATTCTGGTTTTTATCCTGGGAGCTGAGGCAGTGGATGTTGACTTGCTGGAACATGTCCAGAGAAGGGCAACTAAGTTGGTGAGGGGCTTGGAACACAGCCCTGTGAGGAGAGGCTGAGAGAGATGGGGTTGCTTAGCCTGGAGAAGAGGAGGCTCAGGGGAGACCTTAATGCTCTCTACAACTACCTGAAGGGAGGTTGTAGACAGGCAGAGGTTGGTCTCTTCTCCCAGGCAAGCAGCACCAGAACAAGAGGACACAGTCTCAGGCTGCACCAGGGGAAGTTTAGGCTGGAGGTTAGGAGGAAGTTCTACCCAGAGAGAGTGATTGCCCATTGGAATGGGCTGCCTGGGGAGGTGATGGAGTCGCCATCACTGGAGGTGTTCAGGAGGAGACTTGATAGGGTGCTTGGTTGCATGGTTTAGTTGATTAGGTGATATGGTATTGGATGATGGTTTGAACATGATGATCTTGAAGATCTCTTCCAACCTGGTCTATTCTATTCTATTCTATTCTATTCTATTCTATTCTATTCTATTCTATTCTATTCTATTCTATTCTATTCTATTCTATTCTTATCCTATCCTATCCTATCCTATCCTATCCTATCCTATCCTATCCTATCCTATCCTATCCTATCCTATAGGTTATAGCAAAATGTTTTGAGCCTAACCAGTAGCACCTTCCCATGATGCTGACCACCCCAACCCAGAACTGTGGCTGGCAGTAATGTTAGCCTGGAGTCTTCACCATGGTTAAGTCACAACCACCTCTCTCCAAGAAAAAAAAAAAAAAAAAGTAGAATAAAATAGTAGCCTTGAACAAATGAACAGGCTCAGCATTGTCTTGGATTTTTGAGGTGACTCCTGATAGGCTCCAGTCTCCCTCAAAATCTGATGCTAGTAAAAGAAAAAGAAATATTCCTCTTCTTTGAAAGCAAAAATAACAGCAAAAAAATTAAGGATAACAGAAAAAGGGAGAACATAAAATTAGGCTGCGAGAAAAACTAGGACAGATGCCAGAAGATCTGAAGCTAATCAGATCCAGATAATGTCCGAGTCAAATATTTCCTTCCCTGGGGATGGTACCCAGGACACGGTGCCAGGAGGATGTCAGTGCTGAGACTCCAGCTCTTGCTGCACCACCAGGGAAAAGGGAATCTGCAAATATTTAGTCTGCCAGAAAGACTACTCCAATTAGTGGATGTCAGATCAAGGCCTGACTGATTCTGAAACATGTAAGGGTTTGGACAGGGCTTACTCAAGTCACACAAGGGTTGTCACTTACTTAAAACTATTAGGATCTGACAAGCTTGTACATCTCCAGGCACTTAAGCCAGAAACTGCTTCATTTACACAAAGAGTCGTGGGGATGGATCCCATTTAGCACGAATTCCTGCATCCCCAGAAAGATGAGCCTGGGCTGATCTCATTGCTTTTTCCTCCCATGGAAATCTGCTTATTCATAAATAAAACCCCCACCATCACTATCTGCACTGAGGGAAGGAGCCTTTGTAACAGCAGACAAGGTGTCATCATCTCTGGAACATGTCCAGAGAAGGGCAACAAAGTTGGTGAGGGGCTTTGAACACAAGCCCTATGAGGAGAGACTGAGGGAGCTGGGGTTGCTTAGCCTGGAGAAGAGAAGGCTCAGGGGAGACCTTATCGCTGTCTACAACTACCTGAAGGGAGGTTGTGGACAGGTGGAGGTTGGTCTCTTCTCCCAGGCAACCAGCACCAGAACAAGAGGACACAGTCTCAGGCTGCGCCAAGGGAGGTTTAGGCTGGCAGTTAGAAAGAAGTTCTACACAGAGAGAGTGATTGCCCATTGGAATGGGCTGCCCAGGGAGGTGGTGGAGTCACTGTCATTGGTGGTGCATTGCTGGTATGGTGTGGGTTGTGGGAAGGGTGCTGGTTCTCATCCACCTTCCTTATTCCACACTGCAGCTATTTCTTTTCCTTCTTTTCCTTCACATAAAGGCAGGGAAATCTTGCAGGTCAAGACAAAGAACAACAAAGAGACCAAGAGTAAATTAGTTACAGAATTAACCAGATTGGAAAAGATCTTTGAAATCAAGTCCAAGCTACCACTCAACACCATCTCTTCAAGTAAACCATGGCACCAAGTGCCTCATCCAGGCTCTCTTTAAACGCTTCTAGGGATAGTGACTCCACCACCTCCTTGGGCAGCCCTTTCCAATGGGCAGTCACTCTCTCTGTATAGAACTTCTTCCTAACCTCCAGCCTAAACCTCCCCTGGCACAGCATGAGACTGTGTCCTCTTGTTCTGCTGCTGGTTGCCTGGGAGAAGAGACCAACCTCTGCCTGGCTACAACCTCCCTTAGGGCAGTTGTAGAGAGCAATAAGGTCACTCTTGAGTCTCCTTCTCTCCAGGCTAAGCAAGCCCAGCTCCCTCAGCCTCTCCTCACAGGGCAGTGCTCCAGACCCCTCCCCAGCTTTGTTGCCCTTCTCTGGACTCGTTCCATCAAGCCAACCTCCTTCCTAAACTGAGGGGCCCAGAACTGGACACAGGACTCAAGGTGTGACCTAACCAGTGCAGTGTACAGGGGCACAATGACCTCCCTGCTCCTGCTGGCCACACTGTTCCTGATACAGGCCAGGATGCCATTGGCCCTCTTGGCCACCTGGGCACACTGTTGGCTCATATTCAGCTTACTATCAACCACCACCCCAGGTACCCCCTTTCTGCCTGGCCACTCTCCAGCCACTCTGACCCCAGCCTGTAGCACTGCATGGGGTTGCTGTGGCCAATGTGCAGCACCTGGCACTTGGATGTGTTCAATCTCATGCCCTTGGACTCTGCCCATCTGTCCAGCCTGGCAAGGTCCCTCCTGCAGAGCTCTCCTACCCTCTAACAGATCAACCTACTCCCAACTGAAACGGTTTCAGAATAGACATTTATTTAATCCTTGTCCCATCTCCAAAACTATTCAGGATGTCCTCAATATGGTGATTCCTGGTCATCCAGTGTGGCAGTTTTAAGTTGGTGCCTAGGAAATTTTCCACACATCTTGAGTAGAAACTGGTAGACAGCAAATGAATTACCATTGGATGCAAAAGGAAAATAATAAGGTCTAAATGATCCCACTGGCCTCGCTAACTGGCATAAAGTTTGTTGTATAAACTATTCTGCCGCTTTTTTTTCTGTCTCTAGCTCTAGCTAATATTAGCTGGTGGCTTTGCTTAGCTGTTGCTGACCTTGGCTGTGTATCTTTGTTGTGCCTAAGTAACTTACAAGCTACTCTCTGCTTTTCTCTTTTCCATAGGAGAGAGCTGAAGCTGCTCTTCTATGAGGAGAGACTGAGGGAATTGGGGTTGTTCGGTGTAGAGAAGAGAAGGCTCTGAGGAGACCTAATTGTGCCCTTCCAGTATCTGAAGGGGGCTACAAGAAAGCTGGGGAAGGACTTTTGAGGGTGTCAGGGAGTGATAGGACTATGGGGGAATGGAACAAAATCTAGAATGGGTAGATTCAGATTGAATGTTAGGAAGAAGTTCTTTCCTATGAGGGTGGTGAGACACTGGCACAGGTTGCCCAGGGAGGTGGTGGAAGCCTCTTCCCTGGAGGTTTTGAAGGCCAGGCTGGATGTGGCTGTGAGCAACCTGCTGTAGTGTGAGGTGTCCCTGCCCATGGCAGGGGGGGTGGAAGTAGCTGATCCTTGAGGTCCCTTCCAACCCTAACAATTCTATGATTCTCTTTCTGTTGTACAGATGGAAAGCTAATGGTAGCCCCCTGGATATGTCCAAGGGGGTCTGAGGAGTTTCTGTGTTGCTTATAAGGTGTAAATATATATATAGTGCATATGTTGTATATTTTGCACATAGTCATTGCTTTTCATATTTCTAGATTTTAGTTTACTTCTAAATATAGTTTCATGTGCTTCCAAAAATCTTCTGAGCTGCTCTGGTGACTTATTTTGAGGTAATTTCTCCAAATCTATGTGTGCGTGTGGGTATTTTCTCAACCCATCACATCCATTCACCTGGAAAGTCATGGTGGACAGGAGAGGTGTCTGGGCACTGGCACAAGGCAGATATCACTTCAGTCTTCAGAAAGGGTAAGAAGGAGGACCCAGGCAACTACAGGTTGGTCAGCCACACCTCCATACCTGGAAAGGTAATAGAACACCTTGGTGCTGTCCTTACAGGCTCACAGGCTGTTAGGGGTTGGAAGGGACTTCTGGAGATCTTTGAGTCCAACCCCCCTGCCAGAGCAGGACCATAGAATCCAGCACAGGTCACACAGGAACACATCCAGATGGGCACTGAAAATCTCTAGAGAAAGAGACTCCACAATCTCTCTGGGCAGCCTGCTCCAGGGTTCTGTTACCCTCACTGTAAAGAAGTTCCTTCTCATGTTGAGGTGGAACCTCCTGTGCTGTAGTTTATATCCACTGCCCCTTGTCCTATCCCAGGGCACAGCTGAACAGATTCTGTCCCCTCCCTCCTGACCCCCAGCCCTCAGATATTTATAAATATTTACTAAATCCCCTCTCAGACTTATCTTCTCCAGACTAAACAGCCCCAGGGCTCTCAGCCTCTCTTCATAGGGCAATGCTCCAGTCCCTCAATCATCCTTGTAGCCCTTCCTTGGGCTTTCTCCAGCAGATCCCTGTACCTCCTGGACTGGGGAGCCCAAAACTGGATTCCAAGTGAGGCCTCATTAGGGCAGAGTAGAAGGGAATGAGAACCTCTCTTAATCTGCTGGCCACACTCTTCTTAATGCACCCTAGGATCCCATTGTCCTTCTTGGCCACCAGGGCACTTTGTTGGCCCCTACAGAACTTGTTGTCCCCAAGGACTCCCAGGTCCTTCTCCACAGGGCTGCTTTCCAGCAGATCACCTCCTAACCTGTACCAACCTTATGCATATCAAGAACAAGAAGGTTTTCAGGAGCAGTCAGCATGGTTTTACCACAGGGAAGCTACATTTGACCCACCTGATAGCCTTTTATGAGGACATAACCAGGTGGAATAGGTTGCTGAGGTGGTGGAGTCACCATTCTTGGTGGTATTTGTAAGATCTGTGGATGTGGTGCTTAGGGGACATGGTTTAGTGGTAGTGGTGGGACTGTGAGCTCTAGGCAAGTGCTTGGACTTGATGATCTCATAGGTCTCTTCCAACCTCAACAGTTCTATGGTTCTATGGAAACCTTCTGTTGAATTTATCAACAGGTGAGCCCCAAAGGTGTTGTGCATGCCATCACTACTAAATACACACACAGGCAGGCCTGGTGGATTTGATACCCTTTCTGGTCCATTAGTCTGGCAGTTGGAAAGGAAAGAGATTTTTACTTTTCAGTGTCATGAGGGCTTGGCATCACTTCCCTGGTGTACCCCTTCCTCTGGCTGACTGAAAAAGCAATGTATAAGCATAAAGACCATGATTGACATCCAGGCAAACAGACACATTTTCTAGTAACCAAAGCCAGACAGATACTTGGACTATTTTTCTACACCAACCTCCAAAACCTTGTGCTTGGTGTAAGGAACCTCAGGGCAGAAATCTGTCCAATCTCCTCAATCTTAAAGCACTAGCAAGAAATTGCTCCCAGCCTGTGACTTGTTCCTCTGCTGTTATGTCATAACCCTCTTCACTTACCAGAGGGTAAGTTCCAGATGCCAGAGTTCACAGTATCACAGTGTCACAGTACATTAGAGGTTGGAAGAGACCTCCAGAGATGATGGAGTCTGACCCCCCTGCCAAAGCAGGATCACTTAAGGTAGTATGCACAGGAATGCATCCAGGTCAGTTTTGATAGTCTCCGAGGAAGGAGACTCCACAACCTCCCTGGGCAGCCTATTCCAAGGCTCTGGCACCCTCACTGTAAAGACATTTCTCCTCAGGTTGAGCTGAAACCTTCTCTGTTCAAGTTTGTATCCATTGCTCCTTGGCTTATTACTGTGCAGCTTGGCCCCCTCCACTTGACACCCACCCTCAGATATGATAGACCTTGGTCAGATCCCCTCTCAGCCTTCTCTTCTCCACACTAAACAGCCTCAGGGCTCTCAGTCTCTCTTCACAGGGGAGATACTCAAGTCCCCTAAGCATCCTCCTGGCTCTCCATTGGATTCTCACTATCAGGTCTCTGTCTCTCTTGAACTGGGGAGCCCAAAACTGGACACAGTATTGCAGGTGTGGTCTCAGCAGGGCAGAGCAGAGGGGTAGAAGAACCTGCCCAGCCCTGCTGGCCACACTTCTCTTGGTACACACCAACAAGTGAATTTCTCTACTCAGAAATGATCCTATCCTCAACCATTGGCCATTTCCCACAACTCCATTCTCAAAACTTCTTTAAGAATAAGCATGTCCTCATCTTACCTTCCCCTGGGTGGATGCAACCTTTGGTGAAGACAAAAAAAAAGCAAAGCTTTTTGAAGGTGCACAGTTTTTGATGGAGTGGTGGTGGGGCTGTGCCGTTAACTAATCTAGCAAAAAGTTGCACAACTTTTCTTTTTCCCCCTGTCTTACACACCTATCACATCTTGATGGTAACACAGTGAAAGATTAAAGAATCGAGGCATTTCTTTAGTTAAATATAGCCAAGGTAAAATAATCCATCAAAACTAAAGCTGGAAGCATCAACTGTGCCTCAAAGATACAGTGAGCACATAGGTGGTGTGCTGGGGCACCTCTCCTGTGAGGACAGGATGAGAGAGTTGGGGTTGTTCAGTCTGGAAAAGAGAAGGCTCCGAGAAGACCTTGTTGTGGCCTTCCAGTATCTGAAGGGGGCTACAAGAAAGCTGGGGAGGGACTTTTTAGGCTGTCAGGGAGTGATAGGATTGGGGGGGATGGAAAAAAACTAGAAGTGGATAGATTCAGATTGGGTATTAGGAAGAAGTTATTTCCTATGAGGGTGGTGAGAGACTGGAACAGGTTGCCCAGGGAGGTGGTAGAAGCCTCATGCCTGGAGGTTTTGAAGGCCAGGCTGGATGTGGCTGTGAGCAACCTGCTGTAGTGTGAGGTGTCCCTGCCCATGGCAGGGGGGTTGGGACAAGCTGATTCTTGAGGTCCTTTCCAACCCTGACAATTCTGTGATGGTTGTTCTCTTCTCCAAGGCAACCAGCACCAGAACAAGAGGACACAGTCTCAGGCTGCTTCAGGGGAGGTTTAGGCTGGATGTTAGGAAGAAATTCTTCACAGAGAGAGTGATTGCCCATTGGAATGTGCTGCCCAGGGAGGTGGTGGAGTCACCATCACTGGAGGTGTTTAAAAAGAGACTGAATGAGGTACTTGGTGCCATGGTTTAGGTGGTGTTGGATGATAGGTTGGACTTGATGACCTCTCAGGTCTTTTCCAACCTGGTCTGGTCTATTCTATTCTATTCTATTCTATTCTATTCTATTCTATTCTATTCTATTCTATGCTATTCTATTCTATTCTATTCTTTTTCCATGTGTTTTTTGGTTCTCACTTTTGGAAAAGAAATACTGAAACCACAAATAGGTCATAGAAATAAATCTCCTTCCATATTTCCATGTTCTCTTTAATATCTCTGTTCCATTCATTCCAGGTCAAGTTGGATCGTGCTGCAAGCAACCTGCTCTAATGGAAGATGTTCTGATTACTGCAAGGGGGTTGGACTAGATGACCTTTAGAGGTCCATTTCAACCCAGTGCATTCTGTGATTCCATTATGTATTACAGTGTCACAGTATCGCCAAGGTTGGAAGAGACCTCAAAGATAATCAAGTCCAACCTGTCACCACACACCTCATGACTAGACCATGGCACCAAGTGCCACATCCAATCCCCTGTTGAACACCTTCAGGGATGGTGACTCCACCACCTCCCTGGGCAGCACATCCCAATGGCTAACAACTCTCTCAGTGAAGAACTTCCTCCTCCCCTCCAGCATAAACTTCCCTTGGTGCAGCTTGAGACTGTGTCCTCTTGTTCTGGTGCTGGTTGCTAGAGAGAAGAGACCAACCCCTTCCTGGCTACAACCTTCTTTTAGGAAGCTGTAGAGAGCAATAAGCTTTCCTCTGAGCCTTCTCTTCTCCAGGCTAAACAACCCCATCTCCCTCAGCCTCTCCTCACAGGGCTGTGCTCAAGGCCTCTCCCCAGCCTTGTTGCCCTTCTCTGGACACGTTCAAGTGTCTCGATATCCTTCTTAAACTGAGGGGCCCAGAACTGGACACAGTACTCAAGGTGTGGCCTAACCAGTGCAGAGTACAGGGGCACAATGACTTCTCTGCTCCTGCTGGCCGCACTATTCTTGATGCAGGCCAGGATGCCATTGGCCCTCTTGGCCACCTGGGCACACTGCTGGCTCATGTTTAGGTGGCTGTCAATCAGCACCCCCAGGTCCCTCTCTGTTTGGCAGCTCTCCAGCCACTCTGACCCCAGCCTGTAGCTCTGCATGGGGTTGCTGTGGCCAAAGCCACACTGTTGAGCCCCATTTCACAGCAATATCTTTTTGGAGGAAGAGAAGCCAAATTTTTGGGGCTTTTTTGGAAGAACTAAAAGACTTAATGTTGAGTTCAGAGTGGAGACTGAGAACATTTGGTCTTTTTTTAGATTGGAAAAGAGGAGACTGAAGGGAGGGGATCTCATAAATGGTTATAAATGCTTAAAGGATGGGGATGGGTGTCTGGAGGATGCGATCAGGCTTTTTTCAGGGGTACCCACTGACAAGACAAGGGACAAGAGGCGCAAACATAGGAAGTTCCATCTAAACATGAGGAGCAGCTTCCTTACTTTGAGTGTCATGGAACACTGGAAGAGGCTGCCCAGAGAGGTGGTGGAATCTCCACCTCAGGAGACAGTCAAAAGCCAACTGAATGTGTTCCTGTGTGACCTTCTTTAGGTGAACCTGCCTTAGAAGGGAGGGTGGACTCTATGACCTCCAGAGGTCCCTTCCAACTCCTACCATTCTGTGATTCACTGTCTTATCTGGTTCTACAGCTTAGCTCCAGTATGCATAGGCTATGTAGGGCCCATAGCTGACCCACAGAGCAAGAACAGACAGGGATAAGGTCTAGCAGTGGGCTGGAACAGAGATCTCCCTCCTTGATGCAATGAATTTGACTCTTCGCAAACTCTCATCAACACCTTGCAATGACCTGGAGCTGACGTTAGATTTCAGAACAGGAAGCTCTCCAGGATTTCTTCTGGGGGTATTTTGGATATTTTCACACAATCACAGAAACATTCAGGTTGGAAAAGGCCCTCAGGATCACCAAGGCCAACCCAGAACCCTATTCTACAAGGCTCACCCCTAAACCATAGCCCCAAGCACCACATCCAGGCTTGGAGACTCAACCACCTCCCTGCCCAGCACATTCCAGTGCCTGACCACTCTTGCTGGGAAAAAATGTTACTACTGTCCAGTCCAAGCCTGCCCAGTGGCAGCCTGAGTCCATTCCCTCTTACTCTATCACTAATTACTTGTGAAAAGAGACCAGTAGCAGCCTCTCCACAATGTCCTTTCAGGTAGTTGTAGACAGCAGTGAGGTCTCCCCTCAGCCTCCTCTTTTTCAAACTAACCATCCCCAGCTCCTTCAGTTGCTCTTCATCAGATTTATTCTCCAGGCCCTTCACAGCTTCCTTACCCTCCTCTGCACTGGCTCCAGCACCTCCACATCTCTCTTGTATGAAGGTGCTCAAAACTGGACACAGTACTCAAGGTGTGGCCTGACCAGAGCTGAGTCCCAGGGGACAATTCCCTCCCTGGTCCTGCTGGACACAGCATTTCTGACCCCAGCCAGGAGGCCTTTGGGTTTCTTGGCCACCTGGGCACACTGCTGGCTCATTTTGCATATATCTCTGTATCTGCTGCTAGCTGCTATCCCATGCTCCTTCTGTGTCACTCTGAGTAACTCTCAGCGGATCTGTAACCTCTTACATCTGCAGCTCGTATGTGCAACAGGCAAAATGGTTGTGACTTCAAAGAATTGCTTTCTCTTCCACACTCCTCACTTCTCAGCTCTCTCACACATTCAAGTTTCATTCCAATAAAGTAGTCTCATCCTGGAAAAGATCCAAAAGAGGTGCTCTACAAGATCTCCAGCTTTTGAATATGGTATGATCTGGTCTTTAGCTGTCTTCCTTCTAGTCTTGTGCTTTTTTTTGCTTCTTCCCCTCTCCCTCCCCCCCCCCCCCCCTTTTGGTTCTTTCATGCTGTGCAAGAATTTGGACGTTGGTGCTTGAATCAGAGCCTCATGTTGGTCTTCAGTGAGAGCCTTTCTCCCCTGGAGTATGACTCACCAGGCACTGTCTTTGCTTCCTGTGCTACAGCCTTAGGAAATAAAACTGCTGGTTCAGCTTTGCTGTTTGGTCACGGTCAGAGAGGCAACCTGCTGGGACAGGATTCCTCTTCCTGGGTAAATCATGCAAAGTTACTGCAAGGCAAACAAGGTGCCTGCTGAAATCCTCTCTTGGCTTTATTGCATTTCATCCCACAGTTCATCTACTTCCCCTCGGTCCCAACGCTTCTCTGCAGCCATGAGGTAGTTTGTGTGGTTTGTGATGAAAAGGTCCTTCCCTGGTTTGTTCCAAAACTCTCCTGGGGGTGCTGTATATTTTTCCTTGTCTTTTGTTTATTGTTTGGCCAGCATTTCCTTGTCTTTGTAACATCTGCTCACCAGACCTCAGATATCCTTGATCTCATTCAGCCGGTGTGAGGCACCTTTAGCTTCCTAGTGTGTTCCTGAGACAGCAGCTGCTCCCAAAAATCTGGGTGTTGGGATTCAGCTGTGTTGCTGTCTGAGCCCTCACAGGATCACAGGATATTAGGGGTTGGAAGGAACCTCTGGAGATCTTTGAGTCCAACCCCCCTGCCAGAGCAGGACCATAGAATTTAGCACAGGTTGCATCCAGATGGGGCTTGAAAGTCTCCAGAGAAGGAGACTCCACAGCCTCTCTGGGGAGCCTGTTCCAGTGCTCTGTGACCCTCACAGTGAAGAAGTTCCTCCTCATGTTGAGGTGGAACCTCCTGAGCTATAGTTTATATCCACTGCCCCTTGTCCTGTCACAGGGTGCAAGTGAGCAGAGCCTGCCCCCTCCCTCTTGGCCCCCAACCCTCAGATATTTATAAACATTTAATTTATTAATGTTCATAGAATCATAGAATTGTATCATAGAATCATAGAATGGTTTGGGTTGGAAGGGACCTCCAAAGGTCATCTAGTCCAACCCCCTCTACAGTCAGCAGAGACATCCTCAACTAGAGCAGGGTGCCTCAGTGAGTATCTTGCCTCTATATCTCCAGCTAGTAGACACTCTCTGGCTTATTTCCCATGGCTTTTTGTGAATCCTGTTGACACCTGGTGAGCTTTATGGCTGTTCTATACTTTCACACAGGAGTTCACTTTTCCTGACTTTTCCTGTGTTCAAGATCTTGTGGGAGCAGGAGAGTTGACAGTGTAGAGATCTGGACAACTGTGGATGACTGAAGAATTGCTCTCCTCTTTACTCCAGAGTTCACTAACAGAGCTTTGCCTCCTGCTTCCTTCACTCCCTAACCCTATTATCCTCCTTCTTTCCTTTGATCTCATCATGCATTTAGGACTTCCACCTCCTCCAGCCACTCAGTACCCACCTCCTCTGCTCTACCTCCCCTCTTCCTCTAGCCTCTGGATGTACAGATACTTAGATGTGTAGGTTTTAGACCTCATTTCACCCAACCGTCAATAACAAACTGAGGTCAGGAGCTTCCTTGACTAGGTGCAACCAATGGAGACAACTTCACAGGATCACAGAACATTAGAGGTCGGAAGGGACCTCCCAGAGATCATCCAGTCCACCCCCCATTCCAAAAGTAGGATCACCTAGGGCAAGCCACTCAAGAACGCATCCAGGTGGGTTTGGAAAGTCTCCAGAGAAGGACACTCCACAACCTCTCTGGGCAGCCTGCTCTCTGACCCTCACTGTAAAGACGTTTCTCATTATGCTGAGGTGAAACCTTCTATGTTCAAGTTGGTATCCATTGTTCCTTGGTTTATTACTGTGCAGCACCCAAAAGAGCTTGGCCCCCTCCACTTGACAGCCACCCCTCAGAGATTGATAGACCTCGATCAGATCCCTTCTCAGCCTTCTCTTCTCCACACTAAACAGCCCCAGGGCTCTCAGTCTCTCTTCACAGGGCAGATGATCAAGTCCCCTAAGCAACCTTACAGCTCTTCAGAGGGCAGTTCAGTCCCCTTCTAGAATTGTAGAATCAGAGAATCATAGAGATGTTGAGACTGGAAGAGATTTCTGAGTTCATTAATTCATAGAATCATAGAATCAACCAGGTTGGAAAAGACCTCAGAGATCACTCAGTAACTAATATCACTCAGTATTCCTAAGGTTGGAAGAGACCTCAAAGATCACCGAGTCCAACCTGTCACCAGAGACCTCATGACTAGAGTAGGGAGGACACTACTGCCCACTGCAGGCTTGAACTCACAACCTTCCCATTAAGGGTCTGATGCGCTACCAACCGAGCCACCTGATCAAGTCCAACCTGTTACCTATTACCTAACCCCTCCTGACAGCTAAACCATGGCTCCAAGCGTCACATCCAATCCTTTCTTGAACACCTCCAGGGATGATGACTCCACCACCTCCCTGGGCAGCACATCCCAACGGCCAATTACTCTTTCTGGGAAGAACTTTCTCCTCACCTTGAGCCTAAACTTGCCCTAGCACAGCTTGAGACTGTGTCCTCTTGTTCTGGTGCTAGTTGCCTGGGAAGTCCATCTGCTTCCCTAGAGCTCCCAGTCCCACCACTTCTGCTAAGCAAAGTGCCTCTTTCTTTTCACTGCCCATAGAGGAGAGACTCCAGGGAATGCACTCCTAAGGATTTTGCTTCAGTGCTTGGCATCACCTCAATCCAGTCCATATGTATAATAAAATGGACAAAGCCACTCCATGTACTGCAGTGCATGGCAGATAGCCTAGTTCTTGGTACAGCAATCAGGGTAATTTCTTTCAGTGTCTCCAGGGCACTGTCCTTCAGTTTCTCCAGGGTGACCTTAGACCTGTTTGCCAATACTTGAAGGGATCCTACAGGAAGGATGGAGAAGGGCTCTTTGTAAGGGTGCCTAGCAATAGGACAAGCAGGAATGGTTTGAAACTGAGACAGATCAGGGTTAGACTGGAGCTGAGGAAGAAGCTCTTCAGTGTGAGGGTGATGGGAGTCTGGAATAGGTTGTCTGGGGTTTGTGAATGCCTCTTCTCTGGAGGTGTTCAAAACCAGGTTGATGAGGCCTTGAGCAGCTGAATCCAGCTGAGAGGTGTCCCTGCCCATGATGGGGAGGTTGAAGTAAGTAATCTCTGAGGTTCCATTCCAACCTGGGCCATTCTGTGATTCTTCACCTGCTCCCATATTTCAGAAACCCCTATTCCCTCCCCCCCCCCCCCCCCCCCGCCCCCCTTTAAATTTTACATGCTGAGGAGCAATAACAAAACCTTTCTAGGGCAGAGAGAAACCCGACAGTTGCTAATTCTGCTCAACCTTTCCCTTCAGACCCCCACATTCTTCATTCCTGTTACAAATTGTGTGTAATTTGGCAGCAGCCTGATCCATTGTTTCTCCAGACTTTTGACCTCTGTCACCAATCTTCTGTACATGACATTTTCTGCAGGCTGACAGTGATTTTGGAGTATAATTAGCATTTATTTGGGCCCTCTGGTGAGTTTTGTGGATGCATCCGGATGAGTGGTGAGCATGTGACAGCCATTGCCTACTGCAGCTTAGTTGTGTAGCAGCTTGTATTTAGCTGTAGCTTTTTGGGCTGTTTTAACCATTGCAATGCCAGGGCAAACCACATAGAATCAGAGAATTGTTAGGGTTGGACGGGACCTCCAGAATCATCTAGTTCCACACATCAAGCTGCTAAACAGGGTTGAGGGGGAGGGAAAGCTGTAATTCAGTGCCAGGGATGTGATTTCTCTCCAGCTTTTGTTCCTTTCTCCAGTAGTCTCCACTCTGGATTTCCTAGATTTGCTTCATGTAGAGTCTTAACCTAAGTAATCTAAGTAGAAAATTAGCAACCTCATGCACTAAAACAGTTCTTTATTCCTGGTGCCTCAAACACAGAAATGTCTTATGAAAAACAGCTGGAGGAACAGGGATTGTTCAGCCTGGAGAAAAGGAGGCTGAGGGGAGACCTTCTGGCTCTCTACAACTCCCTGAAAGGAGGTTGAAGCCAGATGGGGGTTGGTCTCTTCTCTCTAGTAACAAATGATAGGATAAGAGGAAATGGTCTCAAGTTGAGCCAGGGGAGGTTCAGGTTGGACATGAGGAAAAATTTCTTCCCCAAAACAGTTGTCAAGCCCTGGAACAGGCTGCCCAGGGAAGTGGTGGAGTCTCCATCTCTGGAGGGGTTTAAAGGTTGTGTAGATGTGGTGCTGAGGTACATAGTTTAGTGGTGACCTGGTAGTTCAGAGTTAGCTGCTGGACTTGATGATCTTAAAGGTCTCTTCCAGCCTAAATGATTCTATGATCTCATGAAACACTTCTCTCAAGCTGTGCTGCCTGCATACCCAGATGTTGTCTGAACATCCGTGTGCTGCAATGGCCCCTTGGAGAAAAACACATGCCATAACCCTCCAGAAGTGAATTTTTCCTTTTCTGGCCTTCCTGCGTCCTGACATCACTTCTCCTTAATGCCCAGCAGGGATTGCAGTAGCTCCTGAGAGCTGAGAGTGTATTGGAGAGGCTGGAAATAACTCACAAGAGATTTCTCAGAGAAGAGACTTGGGCTGTGGTTGGAAAGCCAGTCACTGGTTTGGTCTGTAGCTCTTTGGAGGTGATGAGGGAATGCAATTGCATCCTCTGTTAAAGAGGCCATGAGATTGAGAAGGTTGCTGAGCTAGACCCCAGAAATCTCAGCTTATTGCTTGAGCTAAGGCAGAAACAAAAGATGAGAGCAAGCAAATCTCTGCCTCCTTTTCTCTCCCCTCACTGATAATGTGTTTTTTCCATTTGGAGATCATCTCTCACCATGTGTACAGCAGTGCATGAGGGAGCCATGTTCTCCACTTCCAAACACTGCTGAAATATAGAGAGAGTAAGGGGAACCATTACCTGAAATCAGCCTGGCCCTCTGATTGCTGCTTCATCACCTTCAAAGGTCTGATGAGCAGCTTGCACTGGGATTGAGGGATTGAATCCCTTGCTCCTTTGCAAGACTTCTCTTAATTGCTTTCTTTCCAAGTGTTTCCTTAAGACTATGTTAATGAACACTAGGGGTAGCCAAATGTGTTTGGTTTCATGTAGGACCTTCTGGAGCACATTCACTTCAAGCAACCTTAGCTTGCTTTCAAACCAGACAGCCTAACTAATGCTCCATCCTGCCCCAAGAGCTGACCTCTCCAGACAGAGACTTCTTTAATCAGGGGACCTTGAAGAGACCTGGATGAACATCAAACGTTCCAGAGTTGGAGAACTTGGTGCAGCAACCTGACCTCATCCAGGTTCAGCACATATCCAGCAAGACAAACAAATATGTTTGCCACATGGCTGTCACACATAGAATCATAGAATTGTTAGGGTTGGAAGGGACCTTAAGGATCATCCAGTTCCAACCCCCTGCCATGGGCTGGGACACCTCACACTACAGCAGATTTCTCAGAGACACTTCCAGCCTGGCCTTAAAAACCTCCTTGGGCAACCTGTTTCAGTGTCTCACCACCCTCGTGGTGGTGTTCCAGTGTCTCAGCACCCTCAATCTACCCACTTCCAGTTTTGTTCCATTCTCCCCAGTCCTATCACTCCCTGACACCCTAAAAAGTCCCTCTCTAGCTTTTCTGTAGCCTCTTTAAGATACTGGAAGGCCACAATAAGGTCTCCTGGGAGCCTTCTCTTCTCCAGACTGAACAACCCAAACTCTTTCATTCCGTCCTCATAGGAGAGGAACTCCAGCCCTCTGATCATCCTTTTGACCCTTCTCTGGACACCTTCCAGCACCTCCAGGTCCTTCCCGTAGTAGAGGCTCCAGAACTGGACACAGTAGTCCAGGTGGGGTCTCACCAGAGTGGACTAGAGGGAGAGAATCACCTCCCTTCCCCTGCTGGCTATGCTTCTCTTGCTGCAGGCCAGGCTCTGTTTGGCTTTGTGGGCTGCAAGTGCACACTGCTGGCTCCTGTTGAGTTTCTCATCCACCAGCAACACCAGCAACACCAGGTACTTTTCAGTACTAAAGCCACCAGTCTCTCATTGGGGCTCTAAAACACTCACTGGAGAATACTGGGGGGTGAGAAACCTCTCCTCTAGGCTTAAGCTGGGAGAATGAACTATGGAAACTACTCATGTGGCCATCTCACACCATAGCTTTCCCTCCTGCAAGATGGCAGCTTAGAAGGAGGTTTTTGCCTAGCAGTTTGTCTTCCACTTTCACCATGCTTCAGGCTCTCCTCCTTGTGCTGTTTATGTGGAGTCATTAACTGCTGCTAATGACATCGTGGGGAAGCCACAGAAACTTAATGTTTTCACAAAGGAAGCCTGGACTTTGAGAAGGAGATGTCCCAAAGTCCTCCTGAATCCCACTGCAGTGCCCTTAGTGGGCTTTTTCTTCCCACATTTCACTCCATGGCTGAAGCTCAAGGGAGTTGAATGCAGTAAGCATGACCCTGGTCTGCTGGAACACCAGACTAAAGACTGTGATGGTTGGGGTCTCAGTGGACTTGCATCTGCTTGCTATTAGGCTGAAGTTGGCCTGCAGGATACCTTCACCAAACCTCAATTGGGGCTGTAGGTTCTGTACAGAGGATGTGCTGAGCTACTTCAGCATGGGTTTGGCTGATGCTGTCTGGAATCAGAAGTTTTCCTGTGATGATGTGGGGAAAACACCATCTCCTGCTAGAAACAGAGCTAAATGTGTCCCCAGGTGCAGACCTCTGACTTCCCTGCTCTTTCAGTGAGGCTTGCAGGAACCCACACCACAGATCAGCAAGATGAGAAGTGAGTCTGTTCATTTTCCTGGGATCTGGAAAGTTTTGAGGGAAAAAGTCCTCTGTACAGGAAAGACATGGACCTGTTGGAGCAGGTCCAGAGGAAGAGCTGACTTCCCCTTCTGTGTGGACATGCTGAGGGATTTGAGGTTATTCATCCTGGAGAAGAGAAGGCTCCAAGCAGACCTTCTCGTGCCCTTTCAGTATTTAAAGGGAACCTATAAGAAAGATGGGGACCACCTTTTCAGCAAGGCCTGTTGTGACAGGACAAGGTGTGGTGGGTTTAAACTAAAAGAGGGAAGATTCACACTAGATTTTTCTACACAAAGGGTGGTGAAACACTGGCCTGGGTTGCCCATCAAGACAGTAGATATCCCATTGGTGAAAACATTCTAGGTTAGGTTGTTTGGAGCTTTGAGCAACCTGATCTATTTGATCCCTGTTCTGTGCAGGGAGGTTGGGCTAGATGACTTTTGAAGGTCCCTTTCAGCCCAAGTCATTCTGATTCTAAATCCAGTACCAGATAATCAGCAAAGTCTCTTGAAGGAAGTGTCTACCAAAAGCATGCAGCCATCTGAATGAATCACAGAATTCTCAGGGTTAGAAGGGACCTCAAGGAGTATCCAGTTCCAACCCCCTTGCTATGGGCAGGGACACCTCACGCAGATTGCTCAGAGCCACATCCAGCCTGGCCTTCAAAACCTCCAGAGATAAGGTTTCCACCACTTCCCTGGGCAAACTCTTCCAGTGTCTCACCACCCTCATGATGAAGAACTTCTTCCTAACATCCAATCTGAATCCTCCCACTTCTAGTTTTGTTCCATGCCCCCCCAGTCCTATCACTCCCTGACACCCTCAAGAGTCCCTCCCCAGCTTTCCTGTAGCCCCCTTCAGACACTGGAAGGTCACAATAAGGTCTCCTTGGAGCCTTCTCCTCTCCAAATTGAACAATTCCAACTCTCTCAGTCGGTCCCCATAGGAGAGGTGCTTCCAAAGTAGGAATTTGACGGTTTGGTAATGCTGTGTCTGGTTTCTTAAGATACTTGACAAATTGAAGGCCAGGGCTTTCCCCCATATTATCAAACTTTGAGAAGCAGTATTTAAAATAATTGGTAGAAGACACAAGGAAGTGAACTGGGCCCCATCCAGGTTGGGGCAATCCCAGGTACCTATATAGGCTGGGCAGGAACTGGCTGGAGAGCAGCCCTAAAGAAAAGGCCTTGGGGGTACTGGTGGATGAGAAGCTCAGCAGAAGCCAGCAGTGTGCCCTTGCAGCCCAGAAAGCCTGCAATGTCTGCAATGAATTCTGCAATGGTTTGGAGACATTATGGTTGTTTTCTTAGCAACCATGAGGACACGATAATCACATAGTCACAGAATGGTAGGAATTCAAAGGGACCTTTGGAGATCGAGTCCAACCCCCCCTGCCAAAGCAGGGTCACCTGGAAGAGGTCACACCAGAACACTCCCAGGTAGGTTTGTAAAGTCTTGAGAGAAGGAGACTCCGCAACCTCTCTGGTCCAGTGTACCAGAACCCTTAGTGTAAATAAGCTTTTTCTCATGTTGAGATGGAACTTCCTGTGTTCCAGTTCATGTCCATTGCTTCTTGTCCTATGACAGGGCACCACTGAAAGTCGCCTGGCTCCTTGTTCTTGACATCTACCCTTCAGATATTTATGAACATTAATAAGATCTCCTCTCAACCTTCTCTTCTCCAGATTAAACAGCCCCAGATCTCTCAGCCTTTCCTCATCAGACAGATGTTCCAGCACTTACATCATTCACATTGCCCTCAGCTGAACTGTCCCTACTATTTCCCTGCCCCTCTTGAACTGAGAAGCTCAGAAGTGGGGACAATACTTTATTAGAATAAACCTTTATAGAATAAACCAAACCAGGTTGGAAGAGACCTTCAAGATCATCGTGTCCAACCCATCAACCAATCCAACCCACCCAAACAGCTAACCCATGGCACCAAACACCCCATCAAGTCTCCTTCTGAACACCTTCAATGACGGCGACTCCACCACCTCCCCGGGCAACCCATTCCATAGCGCAATCACTCTTTCTGTATAGAACTTCTTCCTAACATCCAACCTGAACCTCCCCTGGCGCAGCCTGAGACTGTGTCCTCTTGTACTGGTACTGGCTGCCTGGGAGAAGAGACCATCATCAGCCTGTCTACAACCTCCCTTCAGGTAGTTGTAGAGAGTGATAAGGTCACCCCTGAGTCTTCTCTTCTCCAGGCTAAGCAGCCCCAGCTCCCTCAGCCTCTCCTCATAGGGCTTGTGTTCCAAACCCCTCACCAACTTTGTTGCTCTTCTCTGGACTCGTTCCAGCAAGTCAACATCCTTCCTAAACTGAGGGGCCCAGAACTGGACACAGGACTCAAGGTGTGGCCTAACCAGTGCAGTGTACAGGGGCAGAATGACCTCCCTGCTCCTCCTGGCCACACTGTTCTTGATGCAGGCCAGGATGCCATTGGCACTCTTGGCTGCCTGGGCACACTGCAGGCTCATGTTCAGCCTACCATCAACCAGCACCCCCAGGTCCCTCTCTGCCTGGCTGCTCTCTAGCCACTCTGACCCCAGCCTGTAGCACTGCATGGGGTTGTTGTGGCCAATGTGCAGAACCCGGCACTTGGATGTGTTAAATCTCATGCTGTTGGACTCTGCCCATCTGTCCAGCCTGTCGAGGTCCCTCTGCAGAGCCTCTCTAACCCTCCAGCAGATCAACTCCTGCCCCCAGCTTGGTGTCGTCAGCAAATTTACTGATGATGGACTCAATGCCCTCATCCAGATCATCAATAAAGATGTTAAAGAGCACAGGGCCCAGCACTGATCCTTGGGGCGCACCACTAGTGCCTGGCTGCCAGCTGGATGTGGCACCATTCACCACCACTCTCTGGGCTCGGCCCTCCAGCCAGTTCCTAACCCATCGCAGTGTGCTCCTGTCCAAGCCATGGGCTGACAGCTTGGCCAGCAGTTTGCTATGGGGGACGGTGTCAAAGGCCTTGTTGAGGTCCAGGTAGACTACATCAACAGGCCTCCCCACATCCACCAGGCGGGTCACCTGATCATAGAAGGAGATCAGGTTGGTCAGGCAGGACCTGCCCTTCCTAAATCCATGCTGGCTAGGCCTGGTCCCTTGGCCATCCTGTAAGTGTTGTGTTATTGCACTCAGGATGACCTGTTCCATGATCTTGCCTGGCACTGAGGTCAGGCTGACAGGCCTGTAATTCCCTGGCTCATCCAACCGGCCCTTCTTATGGATGGGCACCACGTTGGCCAGCTTCCAGTCCTCTGGGACCTCGCCAGTGAGCCAGGACTGCTGGAAAATTATGGAGAGTGGCTTGGCCAGCTCATCTGCCAGCTCTCTCAGCACCCTAGGATGAATCCCATCTGGTCCCATGGACTTGTGGGGATCCAAGCTGCTAAGGAGAGTTCCAACCACCGCCTCATGGAACATGAGGAACATGGAAACTGTGCAGCTCCCTGGCTCCTTTAGCCAGCTCTGCAGGCCAGCTGTCAGGAAGATGTTCTGCCCTTCTAGTAAAAATTGAGGCAAAGAAGGTGTTAAGTATCTCTGCCTTTTCCTCATCCTTTGTTACAATGTTCCCCTCCGTATCCACCAAGGAGTGGAGGTTGTCCTTCCCCTTCCTCTTACTATTAATGTATTTATAGAAGGACTTTTTGTTGTCCTTCACAGTAGAGGCCAGTTTAAGCTCCAAGTGTGCTTTTGCCTCCCTAATTCTCTTCCTACAAGACCTAGCAACATCCTTAAACATTCTGTGGGTTGCCTCCCCTTGCTTCCAAAGGTGATACACCTTCTCTTTTTCCCTCAGTTCCGTTAAAAGTTCATGAACCATCCAGGCTGGCCGTCTGCCCCAGCGGCTCATCTTCCGGCACATTGGCACAGCCTGGCCCTGAGCCTTCAACAATTCTTCATTGAAGTAGGTCCAGCTCTCCTGGACCCCTTTGTTTTTAAGGGCTTTATCCCAAGGAACCCTCTGAATTAGTTCCTTGAGTAACCCAAAGTCTGCCCTCCGGAAATCCAGAGTGGAGGTCTTCTTGCCACCCCTCTTGGCTTGACCAAAAACCGAGAATTCAATTATCTCGTGGTCACTGGACCCCAAACACCCTCCAACCACCACATCGCCCACCAGTCCTTCCCTGTTGGTGAAGAGGAGGTCAAGCATAGCCTTGCCCCTGGTAGGCTCTCGCAGCACCTGGGATAAGAAGCTGTCCTCCATGCATTCTAAAAACCTTCTAGACTGTCTCCTCTCTGCCGTGTTGAGTTCCCAGCAGATGTCAGGCAGGTTGAAGTTGCCCATGTGATGTGACAGATGTGGTCTCACTAGGGCAGAGTAGAGGGGGAGAAGAACCTCCCTCAACCCACTGGACACACTGTTCTTAATGCACCTGAGGAGATCATTGTTAAAATATGATTTCATACTATCAGAGTGACATGGAATGATTTGCCATTGGAGTGAGCTGCCCAGGGAGGTGGTGGAGTCACCATCACTGGAAGTGTTTAGAATGAGCCTGAATGAGGCACTCAGTGCCATGGTTTAGTTGATGAGATGGTGTTGGGTGATAGGTTGGACTTGATGATCTCGAAGGTCTTTTCCAACCTGGTTAATTCTGTACGGTATTCTGTATGTATTCTGTATGGCTCTGGGAAAGAGGTGACAGTTTCTGTGGGAGTCATTGCTGAGGGTGGTCATGGTTATTTCATAGGTGGCTTTAGAGGCACAGCACGCCTTGCACTGAACAGCTTAATGTGAGACCATGCACAGAACACATACTTTACACTTGGACGTGTGCATTTCCTCCAGAAACACATGCTGCTGATCAGCCCAGCAAGGGAACAACCCCCCTTGATGTAGCTGACCCATGGTAACCAGAGTAGGACAATTTGCCTTTCTCAATCCTTGGCATTTACCTCTTGACATGACACCTTTCCCTGCTTGCAGACCCTAGATATGTGAGACGTGCTTTGCATCCAGCTCTAAATCCAAACCCCTCCAAGGTGTGTGGGGAGTTCAGATTTCAGCCTGAGCCTATCTTGAACATGAAGCCTTTTTAATAAAGCAGAAATCTCCAGATGTACCCCAACAGCTGAAAACCATCAGCAAGGATAGTGCCATTTCAGCTCTTTCAGAGGAACCTCTACATCATTCCCCCTTACTTTCCACCTCCTCAGTCTCCATCTGTTATCCCACATAACTACGTCATTGCTTTGCATCTTGGTCGTGGCCCTTCACCTGACACAGACCATTGTCCCTTTGCAGTGAAGGTGGGAACAGAGAGGATGGGCTGTGTGCACTAATTCTCTTTCCAACCCATCCCATGCTGGGGGCCCCATGCAAACCACACGATCAATCTGGCGGTCTCTGATGATGGAGCCCACATGGGAACTTTAGATAATGGATTACTGTGGAGGACATGTATTTGTAAATGTGTTTAAGATGTCTGGCAGTTTCTTAAGAAGCAAAAGAGAGAGAGAGAGAAATAATAAACCCCCCCAATTTAAAAGGAAAGAAATATACCCCCAAATCAGTGAGAGCTTTTTGGAAAGGGGGGGGATGAGGAAAGTCTTCTGTCATGCTATACCGTTTCACCCATCTCAACAGAGGAGATGAATGGGGAAAGTATCCTTTGAGCAGAACTCCCCGAGCTGAGGGTGAGGAGACAAGCAGGTAATAAGGTGAACACTACACATGGTTTGAATTATCATGGGTAATAAACCCATTCATCATCAGCCTCCATGCTGAAGATTGAGATAGCTTTTACTCCCAGGGATTGAGTGACTGAAAGAAGGAATCATTTGCTCCTCTCTTTCTCCCTTATTTTATCCTCTCTTTCTCCCTTATTTTCTCTGACCTCCCCTGGCTGGCCCTGCCTCAAAGGCTTGCAGCAGAATGAAGGTTAGCTGCTCTGAGCTCAGTATCCCAAAATGATAACCTAGGATTCAAAGCTCATCATGATCCCTGGTGTGTCTTTCTTCTCACTAAGACAAGGTCTTCCTCTCCCATGAGGACTGAATTATTTTTCTGCCTCAAAGACTAATCATTTTCATCAGAGCTGAGAAAGGGATGGAGATGTCCTATGTGTGACCTCCCTCAAAGGCTGGTGGTGATGGCAAGCCCCAGCTAGACCCCAGAAGTTTGGTATGTTGATGAAGTTTCTCCAGTTGGCTCTGCTTTTTGTACATCACAAGCAACCAACAGGGTTGAAGTGTCTAGAAACCAACTGGAGATTCCCTTCTTCTTCCCTCTGGAGATGAACACAGCCATCTGCTGCACACCTATGCTTAGCCTCCCAGAAATCTGAAGAACAGGGCAGAGTCTTGGCTGTCCTCTCCTTAAGAACACAACTCAACCACCATTTAAACTCAACTCAACCCATTTAAATCAGCCCCTCTCAGAAGCAGGTAGGAAGGATTTTCCACACTGACCTCCAAAACAACGTATTTTGGCATCCCTTCCCAGAAGCTTCTTGATCCCCAACATTCCTTCCATTGCTTTTCTTCCAAGTAATGTCTCCTTTCCCATAAATCTGAACATTTACTTCCCCTTTCTAGCTCTGTGAACCTCTGCCTCTTTCCATGTAGGTTTGCCTGAAGCAAAATCCCTCTGGTCCAGCACAGCTCTTCCTGGTCATCAACCCAAAGCTGGTTCAGGATGGTCACTATAAACTTGATGCATGTGTGGGGAGGGAATAAGATACTTCTACTTGGTCTGACTGCTTGTAGAAACCATTGCATGTTTCTCACTCCATGCCATGTTTTCTCCTGGTGTCACTGATCTGTTTGAATAATAATAGCAGGTTGCTCTTCCAGACACATTCTTCCTGCAGCCAGCACAAAGTCTCTTTATTACCTCCTCGTCCACAGAAGAGGGACACATCCTAAACCACACTGAAATACAAAAGAAGGTGAAAAATGTGGTATTTGGTTGCACCATGTGAGGGTTTGGGTGCTGTTTAGCAGCAATATTGGGTAACACTGGGTTAATAAAAGTGCAGTTCTGTAGGTATCAGTGACTTGAAGCCACTTTTTCCACTCAGTGAGTTTTGCATTACAGGATATTTTACTGCAGATGAGGACACCATGCAGCAGAACTGCTTTCCACACAGCTTCTGGGTTTTTCAAGCAGCTTCATTTAGTTGTTTCTTTGCATCTGTTTCATGTCACTGCATCTTTGCCAGACCTGAATATGGTTTAAGCCAGCAGTGATCACAAACTCCAGCACACAGCCCTTGTGTGGTCAAGTTTGTGCCTGTATCCCCCAACTGAGACCTTGCCCTGAAGCCACTAGAGAGGTGTGACTCTGGGATGAGTGAGGTTGGAAGGTGTTCCAAGGGCTTACTCCAATGCACAGGTCAGGTAGAGTGGCAGTTGTCTCACACTCACAGCACCTTGATCTAGGTGAACCTGCTCTAACAGGGGGGCTTGGACTCAATGCTCTTTGGAGTCTCCTTCTCTGGAGACTTTCAAAACCACTCTGGATGTGTTCCTGTGCAACCTGTGCTAGATTCTATGACCCTCCTCTGACAGGGGGTTTGGACTTGATCTTTGGAAGTCCCTTCCAACCCCTAACATACTGTGATCCTGTGATCCTCTCCAGATGTCCCTTCCAACCCCTATCATTCTATGATTCTGTAACAACTGGCTTTCTGCAGGACTTTTGACACTTTGAATCTGAAAAAGGATGCCCATAGATAGGCAACACCAGGAGCACCATGATGTGAATTCTTAACTCATTTTCAGACGGAATCTCCTGTGTTCTAGTTTGTGCCCATTGCCCCTTGTCAGGTGGATGAGCACCACCAAAAAGAATCTGAACACATCCTCTTGCCCCTTGCCCTTTAGATGTTGATGAGCATTGATAAGTTCCTTTCTCAGTCTTCTCTTCCTCAGGCTAAACAGCCCCAGGTCTCTCAGCCTTTCCTTATAAGTATTAATATAGTCAAACTATGCTTTCAAGTAAATGCATGAGCTCATGGACCACATCGTGCTACTGAAGAAAGAGAAGGACAGGAGGAGAACAGAGTCTGCCATGGTGTCCTCTATCAGCACCAAACTGCTCTACCATTACCTTCCTGGAGATCTGTTATGTGCTTGCCAGGGAATCATAGATTCATAGAATGGTTTGGGTTGGAGGAAACCTTAAAGATTAAGTAGTTGCAACACCCCTTGAAACATGGGCAAGGACACTAGATCAGGTTCCTCAAATCCCTGCCCAATCTGGCCTTCAAGACTTCCAGGAAAGGGGCATCCACAACATTTCTGGACAGTCTGTTCCAGTGCCTCACCACCTACAGAGTAAAAATTTCTTTCTTACATCTAATCTAAATTTCCCCTCTTTAATTTAAAGCCATCATCCCTTGTCCTGTCACAACAGGACAATCTTTTCTGTAGGCTCCAAATCTTTCCTGTAGGCTCCCTTGAAGTACTGAATGGCCACAAGAAGGTCTTCCTGGAGCCTTCTATTCTCCAGGCTGAACGACCCAAACTCTCTCAATCCTCACAGCAGAGGGGTTCCAGTTCTCACATCCCCAGTCAAACAGGTTTATGTCTCTTCTATATAGAGGACTCCAGATCTGGACTTAGCACTGCAGGTGGGGTCTCACCAGAGGGGAGCAGAGGGGCAGAATCCCCTCCTTTGATCTGCTGTCCACAATGCTTTGGATGCAGCCCAGGGAATGGTTGGCTTCTGGGCTACGAGCACACACTGCCAGCTCATGTTCTGGTTTTCATGCACCAATACTTGATATTTGTTGTCCATCAGTACCTGCAGCTTCAGCACTGCAGCAGAGAGGGAAATAAAAACCAAGACAATGGCTGTAAAGACCCCCAGAGACCCCCCAACGTGGTTGCTGTTCTCTGCCCAGCTCATTAGCTCTACCATAAAACCTCTCTCTGCTCTGCCAGAGTCAGCAGGTCCCAGATTTACAGAGGTCGATGCACAGCTCCTGTTTCAGCCCTTAATTTACTATTGAAATGAATGAGAAATCAGGTGCCTAAGCAAGAAGTTAGACACACAGAAACTCCTCTGTGGATTTGGCCATGCAAGTCTGGCCAATAAATACCTGAAATGTCCCATCCCCTGTTGAGAGTCTGCTCACACCTTGGCTTTCCGAGCCCTCGCTAACACTACTGTCTGCAGCAGCAGGGGCTGGGGCTGGGGGGCAAGGAGCATGATCCATAAATCCACTACTTAATGAGATGCAGGGAGATTATCTGCCCCTTATTTATGATTTGTGGATTTGTTATTGTTTCACATAGTCTTTCAGTCCTGTTGCAGGGTCCACGTGGTGCAGCAAGGCCTGCAGTAAATTTTATCTAGAAAGGGAAAAGCATTTGGGGTTGGGATAGGCCCATAGCTGAGGGGTTTTTGGCTGCTCTGTTTTTGGGCTCTTGCTGCCTGCTCTGAAATCAGAAGGGTGGGCTGAATCTCCAACAGGTGTGTTTGGACGGAAAAAAAGTTGCAGTAGGGTTACAACAGGGAGCATTTTTCCTTTGATTGGAGAGCAGCTGAGAGTCTGGAGAACAGGTCTTGTGAGGAACAGCTGAGGGAAGTGAGATTGTTTAGCCTGGAGAAGAGGAGGCTGAGGAGAGGCCTCATTGCTCCCTACAACTCAGACAGGAGGTTGTAGTGAGATGGAGGTTGGTCTCTTCTCTCAAGTAACAGGACAAGAGGAAATGGGCTCAAGTTGTACCAAGGGAGGTTTAGGTTGGATATTAGGACAAATTTCTTTGCTGCAAGAGTGGGCAAGGATTGGAACAGGCTGCCCAGGGAGGTGGTGGAGTCACCATCCCTGGAGGTGTTCAAGAGGGGATTGGATGTGGTACTTGATGCCATGGTCTAGTCATGAGGTCTGTGGTGACAGGTTGGACTCGATGATCTTTGAGGTCTCTTCCAGCCTCTGTGATTCTGTGATATCCACCTGCCAGAGCTATTTTAGTTTACTCATGTTTCCATTCTCAGCCTTTTCTTCCCACCTTTCCTTCGCCTCCCTCCTAATCCATGGCCCTGCAATGCCAAACTTCTTTTATCCTCCTCTAAATGTGCCAGGATGTTCATAGAAACATAGAATATTTTTGGTTAGAAGAGGCCTTTAAGATCAAGTACAGGGATGTTCTTAGAAACATAGAATATTTCTAGTTGGAAGAGACCTTTAAGATCATCAATTCCAAATATTAGCCCAGCACTGCCAAACTCACCACTAAACCATGCCCCTCAGCACCACATCTACACAGCTTTTAAATCCCTCCAGAGACTGGGACTCCACCACTCCTCTAGGGAGCTTTTTGCCAAGGAAGCATCTCTCCTTCATGAAGGGCATTTCACTGGAGCCATTTGAGTCTTGCAGTTCTTGTTTTTCCATAGCTAGGGCTGGAATTGCTCCATTAAGTATAAGAGATTCATCCTGTGTTCATCCTAGTGTCATCAGTGAGGCTACACCAAAATCAGAGAACTCAAGGGCACATCAGAGAGCAGGAGTGCATGGTCAGGCTTACAGTTAGCCCTGTAACAGTGAAGTGTGACCCAAGTGCGTCCCCATCTCTCTGCCATATTTTCATCACAGAATCACAGAATCATTCAGGTTGGAAAAGGCCCTCAGGATCACCAAGGCCAACCCAGAGCCCTACTCTACAAGGCTCACCCCTAAACCATAGCCCCAAGCACCACATCCAAATGACCTTTAAACACATCCAGGCTTGGGGACTCAACTATTTCAACCAGTGCCTGACTAATCTTGCTGTGAAAAAAAATTTCCTAATGTCACAAAATCCAGTGGCAGCTTGAGGCCATTCCCTCTTGTTCTATCACTAATTACTTGTGAGAAAAGACCAGCAGCAGCCTCTCCACAATGTCCTTTCAGGTAGTTGTAGCCTCCTCTTTTCCAGACTAACCATCCCCAGCTCCTTCAGTTGCTCTCCATTAGATTTATTCTCCAGGCCTGTCACAGCTTCCTTGCCCTCCTCTGCACTGGCTCTAGCACCTCCACATCTCTCTTGTATGGAGGCTCAAGGTGTGGCCTGACCAGAGCTGAGTCCCAGGGGACAATCCCCTCCCTGCTCCTGCTGGACACAGCATTTCTGATCCCAGCCAGGATGGACAACATGCATGGGCCACTCAGAAGGTCTGGTGGGTGACCTGGAGGCCAATTCACTCGGTCTGTTCCACAGGCTCCCAAGAAATATGTTGCTGTCCCTCTCATTGCCCAGCTTCCCAAACAAAAATCTGAAAAAATCCAAGCTGACATTTTCCTTAAGCCATTTGGGTTTCCCCCTCACCCTCCAGCTGCACCTGAGACTGAATTATTCTCCTCTCTCCTTCCTTTTGTAGGGTGTCTGTTTTGCCTGAGGGTAAGGCAATGGTAGCTTATCATCACCAGATGATGCTACCTTTCAACTTTCTCTGCTCAGACCTTCTCCCATGGCTAGCTATGACCTTTCTCATCACAGGGATATGGCTGCCAATTTGCCACCAGGACACCAACACACCAGATGTTGTGACTGCTCCAAAGTTCCTTTTTTTAAATTGCCATTGTGACTATTATGACGGTCTGCTCCCCACCTTTAGCTCCTTCTCCTTTGATGCTTTTATTTTTGGTTTGGTTTGTTCTTAAAAAAAATCAGGGCTCTATTTGCAGGAGGAGGAATAAACAAGCGAGCTCATGAGCAAACCATTTGCCACCTCATAGGCTGACAAGATTCAGGCTGGACATGAGGAGGAAGTTCTTCACCATGAGAGTGGTGAAGCCCTGGAATGGGTTGTCAAGAGAGGTGGTCAAGGCCCTGTCCCTGGAGGTGTTTAAGCCCAGGCTGGATGAGGCTCTGGCCAGGCTGATCTAGTGTGGGGTGTCCCTGCCCATGGCAGGGGGGTTGGAACTAGATGATCCTTGTGGTCCCTTCCAACCCTGACTGATACTATGATACTAAGCCTGAAAGTGCTTCCCTCAGAGTCAGCAGCGAGGGTCCCAGAAACTCCAATGAGAAGATTATCTCTGAAAAAAAAACCCAAAACTTCTAAAAATGGGGAGGAACTTCTTTACTTTGAGAGTGACAGAGCACTTCAACAAACTGCCCAGAGAGGTGGTGGAGTCTTCTTCCCTGGATGAAACCTATCTGGATGCTTTGCTGTGCAACCTGCTCCAGCTGAACCTGTTCTGACAGGAGGTTGGACTTGATGATCTCCTGAAGTCCTTTCCAACTCTAGTCATTCTGATTCCTGGAAAAAAAAAAAACACCAAACCCAAACCCACTCTGCTGATTGTTCATGGTGTGCTCTCATGTTTGTGTTACACTTCTTCCTTTATAGGGATGGCCATTCCTGTTCTAGCTCCACTTTTGATGCTCTCCAGCCATCTTCTTGCCAGACCTGGAAGTGTGTTTCTTCACACACTTGTGACCCCCTGCGGCTTTCTCCTCATCTCCTCAGTGAGCTTGTAATCAATGTGTTATCCCATGTGCCTCCTAGGAGTTCTCCCTTTTGGATGAGAAGGTAAGGTTTCCACACATGTGACAATATTGATGTTCTCTTGATAAGCAACCAGAGTTTTGACATTACCATGTGTGGCCTTTGCAATACCGTAAACCGGTATTGTGCAGGTTTAGATTGCTTGGGGAAAGGAAGTTTCTCTCATTCCACTCTTTGCACTGATCAGCATCCCATCAGAAGCCTCAAGGTCCTATGGAACGAGGGGAAGGAGAACAGAAGAGAAGTACTAATAGATCATAGATCATAATAGATAATAGAGATCATAATAGATAATAGATCATAGAATCAGGTTGGAAAGGACCCTTGAAAGTCATCTTGTCTGACCTCCCTACAATGAGCGGGGACATCTCCAACTAGATCAGGTTGCTCAGGGCAACCTTGAATTTCTCCAGGGATGGGCCCTCCATCATGTCTCTTCACAACCTGTTCCACTATTTCACCACTCTCATGGTAAAGAACTTCCTCCCAATGTCCAACCTAAAACTACTCTTGCTCTAGCTTCACACCATTGCTTCTCATTCTATCAATCCAAGCCCTTCTAAACAGTCCCTCCCCAGCCTTCCTGTAGATCCTCTTTGGATCTACAGCTACTACCTAAGCTCTGGATGTGTTCCTGTGTGATCTGGTAAAGGTGATCCTGCTCTGGCAGGGGGATTGGACTGGATGATCTTTCGAGGTCTCTTTCAGTCCCTAAAATTCCCTGATTCTTTTGTCCAGGCTGAACAGCTCCAGCTCTCTTAGCCTGTCCCCATAGGAAAAATACTCCAGCCCTTGCTCCAGCAGCTCCATGTCTCTCTTGTGTTGGGGGCCCCAGAGCTGGATAAAGTACTTCAGGTGAGGTCTCACCAGAGAAGAGTAGAGTGGCAGAATCACCTCTCTCAACCTGCTGGCCACAATTCTTCTGATGCAGTCCAGGATATAATTGGGTTTCTGGGCTGGAAGCACACATTGTTGGCTCATGTCCAGCTTCTAATCCGCCATCCTTGAGGGTCAGCCTCTGGTTTACATGTGAAAAGTCCTGGAGGACCCTCTCCTACTGCATATTGGCATTGAAAACAAAACAAAAGAGAACAGAACAAAACAAAATAGAACAAGACAAAACAAATCAAAACAGAACAAACCAAACCAGAACAAACCAGGACAAAAAAAAAACAAAAAAAAAACAGAACCAAACAGAACAGAACCAAACCAAACCCCAAAGGGAACTCGATTTCAGAGTAGTCAGAAAGATGCTTGAGGTAATGTCAAAGAAAGGAGTAGAGCAGGGGTTCTCCAGCAGTCCTCTGTCTCTCTGGGAAGGATATTTGCAGAGTCCCTCTGGAGCAAGGTTTGCATTTTGTTGGTGATGAATCCCAGGCCAGGAGCCAAATCTCTCTCCAAACCACCACTGCTTTAACTTCCACAGCCCTCCTCTTTCTTGCAGTCATTTAGCCAAGCCAGGTATTCCAGCAAGAAACCACTCATCAGGAATGCAACATAAAGTGGAAGTGACCCCTGACACTGGCTTAAAATTAGACTCAATGAGCCTACAACCAGGAAACTGCTCCCCCAGCCCCCTTTAAAACCTAACAAATTAAAACCATTTGGTTGCCATTACCGGTGATTATGATAAGCTCTGTTAAAATGCAGAGTGGGGGAATTTATCTTTATTTCCTGGGATAGCACTGATGAAAAATATGCTGCTCCATCTTCATTTTCCATCACTCCAATGAGCTCTGTTGTGCATTTATCTTTATTTGGCTTGATGTGTGTAGCTGGGCTGGGGAGGGGAGAAGGGGCAGGGAGGAAAGATGGCAAGGATTGGCTTTTGAATCTGATGTCGATAAGTTTATTAACTGCCCTCAGATCTGTTCCTGACAGAACACAAAGTCCAAGGCTGTGTGTTGGGTATCTCATCAGGCTCCTTCAGGGAGAAGGCATAGCCTCTGTCGTGGTGCAGCCTTCAGCAAATAGTTTACATCAATTTTCATTATGCTCCAAGCCTCTCTTGAATAATTTTCTTCCAGAGCCTGAGGGCTGGGTGGATCCTGAAGTCCATTGAAGCTTTTCCTTTACAGAATGAAAGCAAAGACTTGAACAAAACATGAGGTGGAAGATAACCCCGCTCCCTGCCTTCCACTTTCCTCCAGATGAGATTCAGATAGTGTCTGCCAGATTTCTGGCACCTAAAGAAGTTAAAATCAAAAGAGTGGAGGTCATGAGGATGGGGCTGGGGTCTTCTCAGGGGTGCCCAGTGACAGGACGAGGGACAACAGGTACAAACTAGAATGCAGGAGGTTTCACTTGAAAAACTTTGCATTGAGGGTGACAGAGCCCTGGAACAGGCTGCCCAGGGAAGTCATGGAGTCTCCTGCTCTAGAGACTTTCAAAACCCTCTTGGACGTGATCCTGTGCAGCCTGATCTAGGTGAGCCTGTGTTAGAAAGGGAATTGGAGTAGATGATCTCCAAAGGTCCCTTCCAACCACCACCACTCTGTGATTGTGTAAAACAGGGCTAAGAGACTAGATTTTGCCAAGATTAGATGGAAGAGGTGGGGCTGTTTGCAAAGGTTTCTGTATCACAAGCTGGTCACTGAACTGCCGGGTGACTGCAGGGAAGGCAAAGGTTCACCTCTGCAAAATATATGACAGATATCTAAGAACAGCACTAAAGCAGAGGCAGTGAGCGAGCGCAGGTGTCAAGATTGGGCCAGACTCTTTTCAGTGGCACTATGAGTCTATTACCATGAGGGTGGTGAGACACTGGCACAGGTTGCCCAGGGAGGTGGTGGAAACCTCATCCCTGAAGGTTTTTAAGGCCAGGCTGGATGTGGCTCTGAGCAACCTGCTGTAGTGTGAGGTGTCCCTGCCCATGTCAGGGGGGGTTGGAACTACATGATCCTTGGGGTCCTCTCCAGCCCTAACAATTCTGTGATTGCATGATTCTATCACCCAGTGATGGAACAAAGAGAAACAAGCACAAATTGAAAGATAAGAATTTCCACCTAAACATGAGGTGGTGGAGCACTGGACCAGGCTGCCTGGCTTGGTTATGGACTCTCTGTCTCTAGAGAGATTCCAAATCTGCCTGGAAACAATCCTGGGCAAGCTGCTGTGGGTGACCCTGCTTTAGCAGGGGTGTTAGACTAGATGATCTCCACAGGTCCCCTCCAACCACCCAACAGTCTGTTGACTTGCTGGAACGAGTCCATAGAAGGGCAACAAAGTTGGTGAGGGGTTTGGAACACAGCCCTGTGAGGAGAGGCTGAGGGAGCTGGGGTTGCTTAGCCTGGAGAAGAGGAGTCTCAGGGGTGACCTTATTACTCTCTACAGCTACCTGAAGGGAGGTTGCAGACATGCAGATGATGGTCTCTTCTCCCAGGCAGCCAGTACCAGAACAAGAGGACACAGTCTCAGGCTGTGCCAGGGGAGGTTCAGGTTGGATGTTAGGAAGAAGTTCTACACAGAGAGAGTGATTGCCCATTGGAATGGGCTGCCTGGGGAGGTGGTGGAGTCACCATCATTGGAGGTGTTCAGGAGGAGACTTGATAGGGTGCTTGGTTGCATGGTTTAGTTGTTTAGGTGGTGTTGGATTGGTTGATGGGCTGGACATGATGATATTGAAGGTCTCTTCCAACCTGGTTTATTCTATGTATTCTATGTATTCTATGTATATTCTATGATATGTCTGTGATTGAGCACAGCCCTATGAGGAGAGACTGAGGGAGCTGGGATTGTTTAGCCTGGAGAAGAGGAGGCTCTGGGGAGACCTTATGGCTTTCTGCAACTACCTGAAGGGAGGTTGTAGCCAGGAAGGGGTTGATCTCTTCTCTCTAGCAACCAGCACCAGAACAAGAGGACACAGTCTCAGGCTGCACCAGGGGAAGTTTAGGCTGGAGGTGAGGAGAAAGTTCTTCACTGAGAGAGTCATTTTTCATTGGAATGTGCTGCCCAGGGAGGTGGTGGAGTCACCATCCCTGGAGGTGTTCAGGAGGGGATTGGATGTGGCACTTGGTGCCATGGTCTAGTCATGAGGTCTGTGGTTGGACTTGATGATCTGTGAAGTCTCTTCCAACCTTGGTGATACTGTGATACTGTATGTCACAGAATCATCAAATGGTTTGGGTGGAAGGGACATTTAAAGGTCATTTAATCCAACACCCCTGCAGTGAGCAGGGACATCTTCATCTAGATCAGGTTACTCAGAGCAACCTGCATATATATATTTCTGATGTCTCACTCAAAATAGCTCTTGAAGCACTCAGGGGTGAGCATATTTCAGTGGTGCAAAGTATGAAATGTTGCATTGCAATCCTGAGGGCCAATATTGAGTTTTACCAATTGAAAACCTGACTGAGAGCTTTGGTGACTTTGTCTCTGAAACAGAAGAAGAATATTACATATTTTCTTTTCTCTTTTTGTTTTCCTTCCATTTTATAGAATCATTAAGGCTGGAAAAGACCTCTAAGATCATCAAGTCAACTAACACTACCATCACCACTAAACCATGCCCTAAAGTGCCATGTCCATATGTTTTTGGAACACCTCCAGTGTTGGTGACTCCACCACTTCCCTTGGCAACTTGTTTCAATGCCTGATATGCAGAAAGGGACCTGGGGGTACTAGTTGACAGTAAGCTGAACATGAACCTGCAGTGTGCCCAGGTGGCCAAGAAGGCCAATGGCATCCTGGCCTGGGTCAGGAATAGTGTGACCAGCAGGAGCAAGGAGGTCATTCTGCCCTGTACTCAGTACTGGTTAGGCCACACCTTGAGTGTCCAGTTCTGGGCCCCTCGGTTTAAGAGAGAATGAGTTGCTGGAATGTGTCCAGAGAAGGGCAACAAATCTGGGGAGGGGTCTGTGAGGACAGACTGGGGAGCTGGGGTTGTTCTGCCTGGAGAAGAGGAGACTCAGGGGAGACCTTATTGCTGTCTACAGCTACCTGAAGGGAGGTTGTAGCCAGGTGGAGCCTCTTCTTGCAGGTAACCAGCAACAAAACACAGTCTCAAGCTGTGTTGGGAAGGTTTAGGCTGGTTAGGAAGAAATTATTCCCAGAAAGAGAGACTGGCCATTGGAATGTGCTGCCCAGGGAGGTGGTGGAGTCACTGTCTCTGGAAGTGTTTAAGAAGAGCCTGGATGAGGCACTTGGTGCCATGGTTTAGTTGATGAGATGGTGTTGGGTGATCAGTTGGACTGGATGATCTCTGAGGTCTTTTCCAAACTGGTTAATTCTGTATTTCTATATTTCTGTGTTTAGCTCTGAAAAATTAACACTCCTGGTGTTGGGTGATGGGCTGGACTTGATGGTCTTGAAGGTCTTTTCCAACCTGGTTCATTCTGTGATTATATGAGTGGGCCTGAAAAAATAAAATGGCTTTCTTGTGGTCTGTGTTGTGAAGAGCTGAGCTGAAAAATTTTTGACAGAAAGAGTGGTCAGGCATTGGAATGTGCTGGGCAGGGAGGTGACGGATTCAACAACTCTGGATGTGTTTCAAGGTGGTTTGGATGTGGTGCTTGGGGCTATGGTTTAGGGGTGACCCTCGTAGAGTAGGGCTCCGTGTTGGCCTTGGTGATCCTGAGGGTCTTTTCCAACCTGAATGTTCCTTGATTCTGTGAAATGAGGATGTTTCTTCTGGAGCAAAGCATGACCCAGTAGGAGAACAGATCAGTTCAGCTTTTTCTTTTTTTCCTCCCCCTCTTCTATTTCAGACACTTAACTGCATTACATATTGTAAATCACCAAGGCATTTCCCTGCTTTCACCTGAGTGTATCCTGCTGGTCACACTGCTCAAGAAATCAAATCACTTTTCTTTGGTGTTGGTTTTTGTTTCTCCTTTAAAAGAAAGGAAGGAAAAAAAAACCACCCCAACCCCACAGCCCACCCCCCACCCCCGCACACAGGGCCGCTCAGTTTAACAGATGTTTGCTCATTTATGACAAAGTCCTGGTTACAAGATGGGAGAACTCATCTGGTTCTTGAAAAAAAGCAACTATATTACCTCCATCCAATGCCTTGCCCAGCCTTGGGAAGAGGAAACATTAGAAATAACGACAGGTGAGACCTGACAGAAAAAGACCTAATGGCTCTCTCTCTCTTTTTTTCCCCAGAATGTGTCCAAAACCATTTATTACTTCTCTCTCTCAGCAGAGAGGAAACTTCAGGAATGATTTGTCTCACTTAACTCTCCTGCTTCATACGTTTCCAGGAGGCATTTGTGTTTCTGCCTTCTTACAGGAAGGATCTGGAGGTGCTGGAAGGTGTCCAGAGAAGGGCCATGAGGATGAGCAGAGGGCTGGAACTGCTCTGCTATGAGGACAGACTGAGAGAGTTGGGGCTGTGCAGTCTGGAGAAGAGAAGGCTCCAAGGAGACTTAATTGTGGCCTTCCAATATCTGAGGGGGCTACAGGAAAGCTGGGGAGGGATCTTTTGGGGTGTCAGGGAGTGATAGGACTGGGGGGAATGGAACAAAACTAGAAATGGGAAGATTCAGATTGGATGTTAGAAAGAAGTTCTTCAGCATGAGGGTGGTGAGACCCTGGAAGAGGTTGCCCATTGCCCAGGGAGGTGGTAGAAGCCTCATGCCTGGAGGTTTTTAAGGCCAGACTGGATGGGGCTCTGAGCAATGTGATCTAGTGTGAGGGCAGGGGGCTTGGTACTAGCTGATCCTTAAGGTCCCTTCCAACCCTGGCAGTTCTATGATTCTATGATTCCATGTTTGCCTTGTTCATGTTTCTCTTCTCTGGCATCTGCTTCATCCTATGTCTTTGCAGATCCCTGATTCCATGTAAAGAGGAAGGAATAACATGAGGATGATTTCCACGGGCAGACATCAAGGTGTGACAGGAAGGAAGTCATCTCCATTAATCAAGGAGGAATTGATGTGGGAAGAGATGAAAGTTGGGTAGGGAGATATCAAATGAAGTTCAACAAGGGCAAGGGGAGAGTCTTGCACCTGGGAAAGAACAACCCCATGGAGTAGTATAGGCTGGGGTCTGAGCCGCTGGAGGGCATTGAAGGGGAAAAGGACCTGGGGATCTTAGTGGATGTAAAGTTGACCATGAGCCAGCAATGTGCTCCTGTGACCAAGAAGGTAAATGCCATTCTGGGGGTAGATTAGAAGGGCAGTGGTTAATAGGTTGAGAGAGGTTCTCCTCCCCCTCTACTCTGCTCTGGCAAGGCCACATTTGGTATATTGTGTCCAGTTCTGGACCCCTCAGTTCAAGAAAGACCTCAGGGAACTGCTTGAGAGAGTCCACCTCAGAGCCACAAAAATGATGAAGAGAGTGGAACATCTTCCTTATGAGGAGAGCCTGAGGGAGCTGAGGGCTCTGTAGCTTGGAGAGGAGGATCCTGAGGGGTGAACTCATTTAGGTTGATAAAGATGTGCAGGGTGAGTGCCAAGAGGATGGAGCCAGGCTCCGCTGGCTGATGTCCAATGACAGCACAAGAGGCAATGGTGGAAGTTCACAGTATTCACAGTATTCACAGTATCACTTAGGTTGGAAAGGACCTCGAGGATCATCGAGTCCAACCTGACACCACAGACCCCATGACTAGATCATGGCACCAAGTGCCACGTCCAATCTCCCCTTGAACGCCTCCAGGGTCGATGACTCAACCACCTCCCTGGGCAACCCATTCCAATGCCGAATGACTCGCTCGGTGAAGAACTTCCTCCTCACCTCGAGTCTGAACCTCCCCTGGCGCAGCTTGAGACTGTGTCCCCTTGTTCTGGTGCTGGTTGCCTGGGAGAAGAGGCCAACTCCCTCCTGGCTACAACCACCCTTCAGGTAGTTGTAGAGGGCAATAAGGTCACCCCTGAGCCTCCTCTTCTCCAGGCTAAACAATCCCAGCTCCCTCAGCCTCTCCTCATAGGGCTTGTGTTCAAGGCCTCTCACCAGCCTTGTTGCCCTTCTCTGGACACGCTCAAGTGTTTCAATGTCCTTCTTAAACTGAGGAGCCCAGAACTGGACACAGTACTCAAGGTGCGGCCTAACCAGAGCAGAGTACAGGGGCACTATGACCTCCCTGCTCCTGCTGGCCACACTATTCCTAATGCAGGCCAGAATGCTATTGGCCCTCCTGGCCACCTGGGCACACTGCTGGCTCATATTCAGGTGGCTGTAAGTTGAGGCATAGGAAATTCCATGGAAACAAGAGGATAACTTTTCTCCTTTTGAGGGTGACACAACACTGGAACAGGCTGCCCAGGGGGGTTGTGGAGTCTCCTACTCTGGAGATATTCAAAACCCACCTGGATGTGTTCCTCTGTGACCTGGTCTAGGTGATCCTGCTCTGGCAGGGGGTTTGGACCGGATGATCTTCTGAGGTCCCTTCCAGACCCTAACATTCTGTGATTCTGTGAATTCAAAGTCACCTCAAGGCTGAGCACCTAAGCTGCACAGTATTTGGGGAGAGATTTTTAGCAGAGTTTGTTGTGGCAGAACAAGGGGTGATGGTTTGAAACTGAAAGAGGGGAGAATTAGATAAGCTATAAGGAATAATTTTTATTGTGTTGAGGGTGCTGAAACACTGTCTCATATTTCTCAGAGAAATGGTAGATGCTCTATCCCTGGAAACATTCCAGGTCAGGCTGGATGGAGCTTTGAGTTACCTGCCCTAGTTAAAGAGGTCCCTGCTCATTGCAGGGGGTTGGAGCTAGATGAGTTTTAAAGGTCCTGTTCAATTGTGGATCTTCATTTCTGGAGGTATTTAAAAGATGTGGAGATATGGTGCTCAGAGACATTGAACAGAATAGAATAGAATAGAATAGAATAGAATAGAATAGAATAGACCAGGTTGGAAGAGACCTTCAAGTTCATCACATCCAACCTATCAACCAATCCAACCCACCTAATCAACTAACCCATGGCACCAAGCACCCCATCAAGTCTCCTCCTGAACACCTCCAATGATGGTGACTCCACCACCTCCCCGAGCAGCACATTCCAATGGTGGCCTGGGTTAAGGACTGATGATCTCAAAAGTCTCTTCTAACCAAAACAATTCTACTATTCTATGATCTTCATGCAAGGTGATGAATAGATCTCCCAACTGTACTGTGAAGTGTGTGGCTCTCAATCACCAGTTCCTTTCAAACCCAAACCACCTACAGGAGGTCTAAACTCAACTAGCAAACACAACATCAGCTGATTCCCATGAGGCTGTGCACACACAGCTGAGATGTTTTCAGCCCTTACAAAAGGAATTTTGATGGCAATGAATGCTCCTGCAGTGAGGACAAGCACTCCTGATACAGATTAGGGGTGAGAGGCTGGAAGAGCAGCAGCCTGTTTGGTACCAAGAACGTTGCTCTGGTTAATGTTAAATGTCCAGCTTGGGTGGAAAGCACCTGCAAGCAGCCAGGCACCCCTTGGGAGGAGTTTATCAGACTTAAGTTTCAAGGCAAAGCTCAGAGACTCTGGAGCATGTCCCCCAGGGAGGAGAATCATTTTGGATGGGAGAGGACCTTAAGTTCATCAAGAAGCAGGGGCTGGGGGCAGGGATAATGTTCTTAGTAGTGCACAACAATCTTGCAAAGGCTCCTGCAGTGAGGTTAGATTATCTTCTGCAATGGTAAAGTCACAGCATTTAACCTGCTTAACCTGCTACCTGTGTACTACACAGAATCACAGAATCACCAAGGTTGGAAGAGACCTCAAAGATCATCAAGTCCAACCTGTCCATCTGCAGAAAGATGTGCACATTTGTCCACCTCCACTAAAAATCACTAAACCCCAGCAAACTCACAGCATTTATTGTTTTGGTTTGGTTTTCCCATTTCTCTTTAAGTTCCTGACAGATTCAATGCCTTGGCGGCAGTCTCTTGAGATTTTAATCTTAGAGTCATAGAATCATTAAGGTTGGAAGAGACCTCTAAGGTCACCTCTAAGTCCAACCATCAATCCAACACCACCATGGCCATGGCTCCACCACCTCCCTGGACTGCCTGTTCCAATGCCTGACCACTCTTGCAGGAAAGAAATTTTGCCTCATATCCAACCTAAACCTCCCCTAGAGTATTTTGGGGCCATTTCCTCTCATCCTATCACCTGATACTAGGTAGAAGAGAAGAGACCTCACTACAACCTCCTGTCAGGTAGCTGTGCAGAGCAATAGAATCTCTCCTCCAGCCATGACCTGGATTGCACATTTTGAGTCTAATTCTTGTTTCCACTTGGGTTCGATAAGATTTGAATGTAAATAAGGATCCAAATCCCCTGTTCCTTTGTGTGCTTTTTCTGCATGGGAGTGAACTACCAGAGCCTCTAACCAGCACATTTGTGTCCTCTGTAGGCTCCAGTGGAGGCTGCAAAGCCATCAGAAGTGTCACCAAATGCAACAACTGGAAGCAGAGCCCAGATAAATTCAGAAGGGTGATAAGATGTTTCTCTTTGCACAGGAAACAGGGAGAACCCTTTGGGTGTCTTATCTAAAGCTGTGCTCAGTCCTCCATTGTGTGAAGTCCCTAAATGAAGATGGAATGCCTTTCCAGAAATAGACGTCAGCCTGCTGTGATCCCAGATGACTTCTCTGATCCCTAGGAGGCATCTGAGTTTTGAATATGTAGATGTAGCTAGGGGAAAAGATCAAGCCAATATGCAAATATGGTCCAGAAAAGAACTAAAATCCTTTCTTGTGGCACCTGTGGTTGTGATCTTTTGACAGAGATCACAGAACACCCTGTGATTTGAGGATGAAGAAGAAATTCTGGCTGCACATTTCTGCACTTTGCTTTCTCCAAATAACTTTACTTTGTCATTCTTGCAGTATCATGAACTGCAGAGTAATGACCTGTAATTGTGCTGCCAGATCAGGGTGTACAGCAAAGCTGAGGAAGCAGGATGGACACAGGCATCTCCTTCAAGAGACACTGGGCCACAAGAACCACAGACAGGTCTTCCTCAAAAAGCTGGAGGGGAATGTGACCCAAGGGTCTTGCTGTGAGTAGAAGAATGCCATTGCAGAATCACAGAATGGTGGGGAATGAAAGGAAACTGGTGAGCAGTGAAGGGCAAAAGGACCTGGGGGTCCCAGTGGATGGAAGGTTGACCATGAGCCAGCAATGTGCTCTTGTGGCCAAGAAGGTCAAGGCCATCCTGGGGTAGATTAGAAGGCCAGAGAAGTTTTAGCTGGTGGTGTGTCCCATGTCCTTCCCCACTCATCTCCGAGACCTGGAGGTGCCTGCAGTGGTTTTTCATAGAATCACAGAATTGTCAGGGTTGGAAGGGACTTCAAGGATCATGCAGTTCCAACCTCCCTGACATGGGCAGGGACACCTCACACTGGAGCAGGTTGCTCAGAGCCACCTCCAGCCTGGCCTTCAAAACCTCCAGGGATGAGGCTTCCACCACCTCCCTGGGCAACCTGTGCCAGGGTCTCACCACCTTCATGGGGAAGAACCTAACATCACCTAACAACAGGTTGCCCAGGATCATGTGCAGGTGGGTTTCGAATCTCTCCAGAGAAGGAGACTCCACAACCTCTCTGGGCAGCCTGCTCCAGTTCCCTGATACTCTTAGAGTAAAGAAGTTGACCTTGAAATGTCATTTCCAATCCAAATGATTCTGTGGTTTTATGATCTGTCCCTGTAGGTTCTCCTTATGGAGGAGATGCTCTGGAAGGGACAGAGTTCCTCAAACCTGAAAATCTCAGACTTCTCCACCTCTCCCTGCCTTCTTCCTTATTCCTCATGCTTGATCCATATTTGAGAGCAAAGCAGCAGACATCAAAATTTGTCCTATTCAGTCCCCTGTACAGTGATCCAAAAAATGAAGCAGCCTCCTCTGTTTCCAGGCTGTCCACTGCTTCCTGGGATCAGTGACCATAAAAACACAACCCTGTCCTCACGGAGAGGACTTGGGCACCTGGGCCTGTTGCTGGCAGCATCATACAAGCCACCATTGTAGCAGCAGCCAAAAGCCATTCAAAGAATTGGCTCTGCCTCTAATATCAGACTCTCCCTGGAAAGCCATGCCAAGACTTTGGAGGGTTTCTGATGGAAGGGAGAGATCCATTTATTACTGGTTTGATTTAGAAAACAAGGGCTGGAGCATGATCCTTGTGAGGAGAGGCTGAGGGAGCTGGGGTTGTTCAGCCAGGAAAAGAGGAGGCCTAGGGGAAACCTTACTGCTCTCTACAACTAAATGAAGGGAGGTTGCAGCCAGGTGGGGATTGGTCTCTTCTCTCAGGCAACCAGCACCAGAACAAGAGGACAGTCTCATGCTGTGCCAGGGGAGGTTTAGGCTCGAAGTGAGGAGAAAGAGAGATTGGCCATGGGGATGTGCTGCCCAGAGAGGTGGTGGAGTCACCATCATTGGAGGTGTTTAAGAGCCTGGATGAGGCACTTAGTGCCATGGTTTAGTTGATGAGATGGTGTTGGGTGATAGGCTGGACTTGATGATGGTCTCAAAGGTCTTTTCCAACCTGGTTGATTCTGTATTCTGTATTCATGTTCTGGTTTGGATGCTGGCTTAAATGTTGCTGTGCTGCTTCCTGATGCAGTTTTACAAATGCTCAGTATTAAAACCTTTCCCATTTCTAAAGGTGTAAGTCTAGCAGGCAGATGCTCATTCTTCAGGAGAGCTGGGCACCTACACCAGCTTCATAGAATCATAGAATCATTATTGGTTTTAAAAGAACTTGCAGATCATCCAATTCAACTAATAAATCAACACCTCACATGAAGTCAAGTTATGCAGATAAAAGCTTGAAAAGCCCTCAGGAGCACCCTTAGCTTTCTCTTGGGTCTTCTCTCCTTCAAGGGAGGTTGATACTGTGGGGTAAGGGCTTGGCTGTGCTGTCCATGGCACACGCAAAGCAACTCTTTGAGGGAGTGACAAGAAGGATCTGGCAGTGCTGGAGCAAGGAGAGCTTAGCTAAATGACTACCCTGTGTGGGTAATTAACAGATTGCAATCCTGACCTCCTGATTGCCTTAGAAACTTACCCTACTGCAGTTAATTCCTCACCAGATCCCATCATTAATGCTGTTAGTTGTCTTTCCTGGAGTGTGAGAAGTGAACTGGCTGACCTTGCCTGGGATACAGGGATTTCAATGGGACAATCTGCTTAATATTAGCACATTTTTCAAGCCCCATGCAGGCCATGACAAGATTATTTCTAACAGATGACACAGGGCTGTTTGAAAAGAAGATGAATGGGGGTTTTGGCAGTGCAAACCAGAGAAGAAAGATCTCCTCTGGAGGGAGGGGAGAGGTTCAGAGAGGTTTGGATAGGAGAGGTTCAGAGAGATTCAGAGAGGAGAGGCTTGAGAGAGGAGAGGTTTGGTTCCATTTGGTTCGGAGAGGTTCGGTTTGGTTCGGAGAGGTTTGGTTTGGAGAGGTTTGGAGAGGTTCAGAGAGGAGAGGAGAGGCTCAAGAGAGGTTCGGTTTGGAGAGGAGAGGTTCGGAGAGGAGAGAAGAGGTTCGAAGAGGAGAGGTTTGGAGAGGAGAGGTTCGGAGAGGAGAGGTTCAGAGAGGTTCAGAGAGGTTCGGAGAGGTTCGGAGAGGAGAGGTTGGTGGGGGGGAGGAGAGGGGAGGGGGGGGGAAGGGGAGAGTGGGAGGTGCTTGGGGAATGCCAACTGAAAAGTCAATTGACATACTTCCACTTAAGCACTTCTGTCATCCACATGCAAGCCTTAATCCTGGTGTCAGGGGAGCACTGTGGAAATCCGGGTTTGGCTAATGAGCCACATCTTCCCTTGCAATGAGTGGGGTGGATCTTCCTAAAGTGTTGCTGTGTGCATGGTGCCTGGAGAGAGAAGCCAGTTCCTGGCAAAGATTTGTGCGCCTTTGCAGCCCAGAAAGCCAATGGCATCCTGGGCTGCATCAAAAGCAGCATGGCCATCAGATGGAGAGATGTGATTCTGCCATTCTGTCCTGCTCTGGTGAGACCTCACCTGGAGGTCTGGGTTGGAAGGGACCTCCAAAGGTCATCCAGTCCAACCCCCTCTGCACTCAGCAGGGACATCCCCAACTAGATCAGGCTACCGAGAGCCCTGTTGAGCCTCACCTTGAATATCTTCAGGGATGGGGATGCAACCACCTCCCTGGGCAACCTGTTCCAGTGTTCCACCACCCTCATAGTAAAGAACTTGTTCCTGGTATCCAATCTAAATCTGCTCTGCTCTAGTTTGAAGCCATTGCCTCTCATCCTATCACTACAGGCTTCTGTAAACAGTCTCTCTCCATCCTTCTTGTAGCCTCCTTCAGGTACTGGTAGGCTGCTATATGTCTCCCTGAAGCCTTCTCTTCTCCAGGCTACCCAGCTCTCAGGCTCTGCATCACACAAAATAGACTTCAACTGCCTAAGCATGACTGAGGCAAGCATTGACTCACAAAAGCAACAAAGAGCTCATGTCTAAATGAGAACTAAGTGGACCACAAAGCCACAATGCTTTTTGCACAGCTTGCAGTTTGCTTGGATATCAGCAGCAGGTGGAAAGGTCCACAGCACCTGTGAATTGTAGACACCAGGTGAGACTCTAACCTTGTGAATTAAAAAGAAAGAAAAGAAAGAAAAAGGAGGAAGGAAGGAAGGAAGGAAGGAAGGAAGGAAGGAAGGAAGGAAGGAAGGAAGGAAGGAAGGAAGGAAGGAAGGAAGGAAGGAAGGAAGGAAGGAAGGAAGGAAGGAAGGAAGGAAGGAAGGAAGGAAGGAAGGAAGGAAGGAAGGAAGGAAGGAAGGAAGGAAGGAAGGAAGGAAGGAAGGAAGGAAGGAAGGAAGGAAGGAGGGAGGGAGGGAGGGAAGGGAGGGAGGGAGGAAGGAAGGAAGGAAGGAGGGAAGGAGGGAGGGAGGGAAGGGAGGGAGGGAGGGAGGAAGGAAGGAAGGAAGGAGGGAGGGAGGGAGGGAGGGAGGGAAGGGAGGGAGGAGGGAGGGAGGGAAGGAAGGGAGGAAGGGAGGGAGGAAGGAAGGAGTTAAAAAGGAGATGCTGGCAAAGCCACTTAATGTTCACAAACTGAGGGACAGGTTTTGTGCAAGGTTCACACCAAGGAAGCAGCCTGAGGCATAGGAAATGTCAAGTGAAATTGCTGAAGTGTGGCAAAGTCACTGGCAGCTTAAGAGAGGTTTGTAATGGAAAGGCAAGAACAAGCTGCATGCTGTGTTATGCTCCACTGCCAAGGAACCGTCTAAGAAACCTCTAAATTTGGGCACAAGTGCAGGGAGCTGTAACATAATGGGCAGCATTCTGGCTCCTCAGCTTGTAACATTGCATATGTGATAGATGGGGAGGTGCTGAGAAGGAAAAGATGGATTTGCCCCACTCTACCCAGTGAGCCTAGTCTTAGAATCACACGATAGCTTCAGCTGGAAAACACCTCCAAGATTATCTTGCCAAGGTGGCCAAGAAGGCCAGTGGCATTCTGGCCTGTATCAGAAATAGTGTGGCAAATACAAAGCACTGGTTAGGCCACACCTTGAGTATTGTGTCCAGTTCTGGGCCCCTCAGTTTAGGAAAGATGTTGAGTTGCTGGAACATGTCCAGAAAAGGGCAACAAAATTGGTGAGGGGTTTGGAACACAGCCCTGTGAGGAGAGGCTGAGGGAGCTGGGGTTGATTAGCCTGGAGAAGAGGTGGCTCAAGGCAGACCTTACTGCTCTCTACAACTACCTGATGGGAGGTTGTAGCCAGGTGGGGATTGGTCTCTTCTCCCAGGCAACCAGCACCAGAACAAGAGGACAGTCTCAAGCTGTGCCAGGGGAGGTTTAGGCTGGATGTCAGGAAGAAATTGTTCCCAGAAAGAGAGACTGGCCATGGGAATGTGCTGCCCAGGGAGGTGGTGGAGTCACCATCCCTGGAAGTGTTTAAAAAGAACCTGGATGAGGCACTTGGTTGATGAGATGGTGTTGGGTGATAGGTTGGACTTGATGATCTCAAAGGTCTTTTCCAACCTGGTTGATTCTCTATTCTATATCTAGTGCAACCACCAACCCAACACCACCTTGGCCATTAAACCATGCTGCAAAGTTTCCACACATTACTTGAACACCTCCAGGAGGGGAGGGGCAGTGATGTTAAACTAAAGCAGAGAAGATTTAGATTAGACACTAGAAAGAAATTCTTTACCATGAGGGGTGTGAAACACTGGAACAGGTTGCTCTGAGAAGCTGTAGATACCTCATCCCTGGAAGTGTTTTAGACCAGGCTGGATGAGGAATGTGGTCTAGTGGGAGGTGTCCCTGCCCATGGCAGGGGGGTTGGACCTAAATTATCTTTAAGGTCCCTTCCAACTCAAACCATTCTGTGATTCTGTGCATAAGTTCCTCATGGTCCCAACGCTGGGTTAGCATTCCAGTGAGGGAAGGCTCTGACTTGTTTGCATTCCTCCTATCTTGCCCCACCTTCCTTCCAGAGGAGTTTCAAAACCAGAAACACAAAGCTTTGTGATGCTACCAACATGGTCAGACAGCTCGAGTGCAAGAGAGAGCTTAAGGCTACAAAGAGAGCTTAAGGGAGCTGGGCTTGTTTAAGAGGAGATCTAAGAAGAGCTGTCAACAGCTTGGAGTGGTTATAAAGATAGGTAAAGCCACATTGTTTTCTGTACTGGCAAATGCAATAGGCAATAGACTGTGCAGCTTTTGTGGTTATATGGATAAGAGACCTCCAGGAGTCCCTCTCTACCAGGCTGCACTCCTGGTGGTAGAGAGGAGGTGAGGTGATCTGAGAGGGCCCCTGCCCCAGTCCCTAACAGCAGTGCATCAGGCCAGTGCTTTTAGATGTATGACTTTCACCTAATGAACATGATCACCACAAGAACCAGCCAAAGATGTCTCTAGCTGGGCATAAGCAATCTGGGACAAACACAGTATGATTGATAGGACTGCACCAGCACCATGTGGTGAAGGGATGGACTGTGAAGCCCTGAGATAAAACAATTCCAGAGCCACTACATGTACCATGTACACTGGAATGGGCTGCCCAGGGAAGTTACGGACGCTCCCTCCCACTTAGTGACCCTGCTTTAGCAGAGTTTGAACTAGACCTCCAGAGATCCCTTCCAAGCCCCACCCTACTGTGATTCTGTGATTTCACAGAGACACAGAAACATTCAGGTTGGAAAAGACCCTCAGGATCACCAAGACCAACCCAGAACCCTACTCTACAAGGCTCACCCCTAAACCATGGCCCCAAGCACCACATCCAAACCACCGTGAAACACATCCAGGCTTGGGGACTCAACCATCTCCCTGCCCAGCACATTCCAGTGCCTGACCACTCTTGCCATGAATAAATGTTTCCTACTGTCCGGTCTAAACCCACCTGGTGCAGCTTGAGGCCCTTCCCTCCTGGTTCTATCACTAATGACCTGAGAGAAGAGACCAGCAGCAGCCTCCCCACAATATCCTTTCAGGTACCTGTAGACAGCAATGAGGTCTCCCCTCAGCTTCCTCTTTTCCAAACTAATCATCCCCAGCTCCTTCAGTTGCTCTTCATCACATTTATTCTCCAGGCCCTTCACAGCTTCCTTGCCCTCCTCTGCACTGGCTCCAGCACCCCCACATCTCTCTTGTACGGAGGTGCTCAAAACGGGACACAATACTCACGGTGTGGCCTCAGCAGAGCTGAGTCCCAGGGAACAATCCCCTCCCTGCTCCTGCTGGACACAGCATTTCTAGTCCCAGCCAGGAGGCCATTGGCTTTCTTGGCATTAGCACCTCCAGGTCCCTTTCTGCCAGACAGCTTTCCAGCCACACTGCCCCAAGCCTGCAGGGTTGCTTGGGGTTGTTGTGATCCAGGTGCAGGACCTGACATTTGGCCTTGCTGAAGCTCATCCCATTAACGCTGGCCGTGGATCCAATCTCCTCCTAGCTGATTCCTGCACAACATCGCAGGTGAAGCTCTCACCACAGCTCCAAAATGGTGCTACACAGACTTGCTGCAACAGCAAGAAAGCAAAAAAATGAAAAGAAAAAAAAAAAAGAATGAGCTGAATTTCTTTTTGTTATTGTCCCAGCAAGTTGGCCACGATAAATGATTCCAGTGGAGTGATTCGGTTTTCATGTAGCTTCCCCACAGCTGTTCAGCTTGGCTGATGGGCCTAACCCCTCCCGCGATGTTTGGTCAGATTTCCACCCAGAGGGCAAACTTTTCTTAGGAAACCTGGGAAAACAACAACAACAAAAAGAGAGGCTGCCTTTTATTCTCTCCTTCTTTTGTGCCTCTTAATGTGCAAAAAGGCCGTGCCTGGGGCAAAGACCTGTTGCAAAATCTCTGCTGGGTAGGAGGCACAAACCAAAGTAAAAATAAAGAGATGGAAATTGCAGATAGATTGAGTGAAACAGAAGTGGAACAGTATCCCCAAATGTCCTGAAAATGTTATCAAACCCTTTCTGATTCAAGCCTGGCCTTTATAGCTTTGAAATGCAAAAGTGGCAGGCAAGGCAATTTTGGATCCTGCACTGAGGTGCAGAAGAATGACTGTAAATAATTCCCCACCCCACCACGGAGAGCCAGGTCAAATATCTAGCCTTTCCCTTTTCTTCCTCTCAGCTGCTTCTTATATTCCATTGCATCCCTGCCAATCATGCAGAAATGATGAATGGTGAAGCAGCAGGCTCATAAATTCTGGGACTGGCTTAGAAATCATGAGAATTAATGTTCTCTGGATGCTTTTCCATCGATTCCTTGGCTTTGGCAGAGTCAGGCACACTGAGGACACATGTTCTATTTTTTTCAACATTCATGAGGGCTAAAATAAACTCTTTTCTTTTTTTTTTTTTTTTTTAAACTCCCCTTTCTATTTTTTTCCCCCAAGGGATGGAGAAATGAAAGCCCAGATACTCAGCTCCTGGAACTGGAGTTTTCAGGAAAATCATAAACATCATGACCTCCACAATGAAGTCATGAAAATTGGCAACTGTCTGGACTTCACGCTTCAAAAATCATTGTTCTGCTCTCATGAACTTAGTCTATCTGCTGTGACACATGGCTTTGTAGGAAGGGAAACTAAATATGACGACCCTTTACCCCACCATAAGCATCCCATTGCTGTGGTCCCAGAGAGACTCCCACTTACAACTTGGTCTCTAGGTCAGTTGTCAGAGCCCACATTCATGCTTTGCTGTGATGCTGGATTGAAGCACTTCAGTTGCATTTACTTCTTCAGGTCCTTAAGAATCATAGAATTGTTTGGTTGTACCTTTAACATCATTAAGTCCAACTGTTATCCCAACAGGGCCAAGCCCACCGCTAAACCACATCCCTCAGAACCACATCTACACAGCTTCTAAATGTCTCAAGGAATGGAGACTCTACCACTTCCCTGGGAAGTCTGTTCCAGGGCTTGACAACCCTTTCAGTGAAGAAATTGTTTCTAATGTCCAATCTAAACCTTCCCTGGTGCAACCAAAGGTTATTTCCTCTTGTCCTATCACTTGTTGCTTTCAGGTAGTTAGAGTGAGATCTCTCCTGAGCCTCCAGACTAAATAATCCCAGCACTTTCAGTCACTTGTGCTTCACCACAGACACTTCACCAGCTTTGTTGCCCTTCTTTGGACATATTCTGGAACCTTAATGTCCCTCTTGTAATGAGGGGTCTGAAATGGAATCCTTTATTTGAGGTACAGCTTCCCCAGTGCCGGCTGCAGGGGACAATCTCTGCCCTCATTCTGTTGGAGAAGCAATTGTCTTGATATTTGGCTCCTTTCAGTGGTAGGACATTGTCCTTTCTTTGGAATAAGAATGGCTACCACTGGATTGTGGGCTGAACTGTATCATCTGGGTTAAATAAAAGCTGTACTCTGAAAAAGCACAAGTTCTGTTCCCCATGATAGAGCACAGGGAGATTTACATCAGATGACGAAATAGCTCTGCAGCACCCAAGCCCCAGAGCCACTCAATGTTAACTTGCCTTCCCTTCCATGAGTGCATTTGACTTCAGTCAAAACCAAGAGCTGAAATATCTCCTGGAAATGGGCCAAGAAGGACTATTTTATCACAATCCCTTCTTGCCTGTCCCTGTAGAACTATAGGGGATGGAGGGAGAGAAGCTACATTTTCTTGTCACCGATGAAAAGAGGAATTTATTTTAGCTGGGCACGGACAAAAAAGAAAACTCTTTTCCCTGTGGTAGCAATAAAATAAAGAGTTCTGATGCATTTCCTCATTGATATTACAGCATCAAGCAAGCATCGCTGGGGCTCCACAGGTTCATAACCTGACAGCATTTGGCATCATGCAGGTTCTGTGGATTTCTTCCAGGTTTTTTTCTTTGCTACCACAAAGAGTCAGATCTTTAACCCAGCTGCAAGGATGATGAATAAAGAAGCTATTTCCTGGGGGGGGGGAGAAGGATATGTTTTGCACCTTTCTTGCTAGAACTTCGCAGATCAACTGATTCCCCCAACCAGGTTCTTGTGCAGGGCTGCTCAAACATACCTCTGAGCAGCTGGTGCTTAAGTAGCTGATCAATGTACACTCTGGTTACTTGAACTAATGTTTCTTTATGCATTGAGGGTCCCTAATATGTTGCATGTGGTTTCCATTTGGGGCTTTTTGGGATCTGTTCCAGGAAGTTTCAGGTCATTACCTCAAACCGTCCTCAGCTGAAAAAGGATTGAGGTAATAACCCACAATATCCTGGAGGGGAGGGGGGGAAGAGGTGGGGGGAAAGAAAAATTTGTGTAATGCATTGAGGACAAGAGAATGAAAACTGCATGTAGGATAGATAGAAGGAATGTGGCCTTTGGCCCTCCAAAGGTGTCATAAAATGTACTGTATTGAAGCAATATGTCAAAAAATGCAAGATCCTGGGCAGGGAAAGCAAATTGCCCAACCCCAAAACCGCTGGGACCACCGCAAAGTGTTGGGCCTGATCCCCAGCCCCTGGTTGACTTTCACCTTGCAGAGCTGAATTAGTTAAGAGGTTTCATTGGAATAATGGCTGGCTTTTTCAGGTGGAAGGGAAACAGAAAGAGCTGTGTGTTGAGAATCCCCTTAGAAAGCTTCTGGCATGATGGAGGTGGCTCAAAAAGGTCAGTTTTACCAAAGGAAGGTCAGCTTTAAGTTCAGGTGTAACTTATCCAACTTCATTCTCCCCCTCAGCCAACTCTATACCACTATTCACTCTTTTTTCCTTCTCCCAGTCTGAAACTTGCCTTGGCTACAGGAATAACCATTTACATCCACTTTGTGTTCTCTGGTTGGGAGCCAGGCACCTACTGACCAAGCTAAGTGACCCCAGGCTTCGGCCAAAATTGTTCAGCACCTACAGCCCTTTTCAAAGAGGTGAGAAGACTGCCTTGCAGGGCCTCAGGAAAGGGGGAGTTATACATGTAGCCCCAACACAGGCAAATGATTTGGGGCTTTTCCAAAGTATTGCCTACTGCCTGCTCCTCCCTTCCTGCATTGTCTTGGGGTTTCTAAGCAGTTTCAATGACCAGCAGCGGGTGCCTCAGATGCCCTGGGCTAGTTTGTGAAGCTTTATCTGTCAGGTGAGATCTGAAATCAGCTGTTTGAAATGGTACATAAATAAACCTCCCTGAATGGAAAAGTCTTGGTGGCCTTCTGGGTGGAAAAGACCACGTCAAAGCAGCTTTGGAAGTGGCTTAAATTACTGATTTTGCCAGATGATGGCTGCAGGTACTCATTTATTACCTTATTTTCTTGCAATTAGCCTGAAGGAGTGAAAATGGTTCACTTAACTTCAAAGGATAGGGTCAGCTGGCTGGATGTTGAGGGCTGTGTTAGGAGTTGCTAAGCTTTTCTCAATCCATCAACAGATGACATCCTCCAAGTGTTCATTAAGGCATGGAAGTGTCTCGGTCCGGAGAAAGAAAGAGACTCAGTTCTTTTAGAATATTCCCGTGATGTGAAATTAGAGGCACAAACGAGGCCAAAATATCAACAGCTAGACTATTTATTTCATAAATAAGGTGGACATAAGAAGGGGAGAGGGAGAAAATAGAGAGGGAGAGAGAGAAGAGAGAGAGAAGAGGAAAGGAATTATATTACCACACCCCTCACCCCCCCCAAGACAGTTTGAGTCTGTGGAGGAAAGGTACTGTAGGAGATGTTGGGTTGGTACAGGAATGGAGCTGAGGCTTTGGCTGGAGAAGAGCTGTGGTCCTCTGGGCAGCCTGGGTCTGTAGAGAAAAGGTGCTGAAGCTTTGGCTGGAGAAGAGATGTGGTCCTCTGGGCAGCCTGGGTCTGTAGAGGAAGGGTGCTGAGGCTTCGGCTGGAGAAAAGATGTGGTCCTCTGGGCAGCCTCTTTTCTCCGGAGCAGCATTGTCCCGGCTTTTCCTTCTCAGTGGCATGGTCCGTCTCCTGTGTTTTCCTTCATCTCCTGCACTTTTCTTCTCTTAATCATCCAGTCCGGGAGACACAGTCCCCCACATTTTTCTGCCATGTTTTTTTTTCTAAGTAGCCAGTAGTGGCTCTAGCCTTTTATACAGTTTTTTAGTCCTTAGGTATGTGTCCAAGTATTGTCCCTCAGGAATTCAGGGGCAAGGAAATCATCCTTAGGTAAATGTCCAGCTATCGTTCCCCCGGAAATCTTTCTGTGCATTTCTGTGAGTTTGGGCAAGGATGAGGATGGAGGGGGGGGGCCTTCCGCCTCCTCCATCCTCATCTACATGCCCCCATACTCATTACACATCAGGAAACAGGTGGTGAACCCATTGTCTACCCTTTCCAGGGTACTTGATGGGTGGAGGTTATCTTGTCCTGAAGGTGTGATGGCTGGGTCATTGTTGTAGGCCAGCTGCAGTCCAGTGTTATCAATGTTATCTTTGCACCTTCCAAGAGTCATTCCAGTGGCTCTGCCCAACACACATCAGCTATCGTCTGGGCAAGCAGCAAGTGATTTTATCTTTGTTGAGTCACACCAAGAGAGACAAACTTTTAGTCTCTCACAGGAAGTAACAGGGAGGTGGTTGAGTCATCGACCCTGGAGGCGTTCAAGGGGAGATTGGACGTGGCACTTGGTGCCATGGTCTAGTCATGGGGTCTGTGTTGATAGGTTGGACTCGATGATCCTCGAGGTCCTTTCCAACCTAAGTGATACTGTGATACTGTGATACTGTGATCATGACAACATACAGACGTGGGGAATGATTTTTATCCTGAAGGTCTCAGATTTCCAAACCAAATGAGATTCAGGGCATCTACATTAGAAAACATTCTGGGAACTTGTTTTCAGAATCAAAGAATGTTTTGGGTCAGAAGAGACCTTTAAAGATCATCTAGTCCAGCCCCCTGGCAGTGATCAGGAACATCTTCAGCTTTATCAGGTTGCTCACAGTCCTGTCCAATCTGACCTGGCATGTTTCTAGGGATGGGGCATCTACCACATCTCTGGGCAACCTGGGCCAGTGTTTCACCACCCTCACTAAAAGACTAAACAGTCTTTTTATCTGGTCTGAATCTCCCTTTTCTTTCTCCCTTGTTCTGTCACAGCAGGTCTTGCTAAAGAGTCTGTCCCCAGCTTTCATGTAAGACCTCTTGAAAGGTTGAAATAAGGTCTCTAAGGTGTAAAATAACCCATCTTAGAAACAGGCCCCTCATTTTCTGCTCTTTCCCTCAACTAAATCAGTTGAAATTCAGTTTGAAACCCTTCATTTACAGGTTTTTTTAAAAGCAAGACATCACATATAACCAAACCATATTATCTTGTCTATGGCTCTGAAGTGATGAGAGAGAGCCATGAAGATGATCAGAGCCACAAAGATGATTAAGGGAGTGGAACATCTTCCTCACAAGGAGAGACTGAGTGAACTGGGACTCTGTAGCTTGGAGAGGAGGAGCCTGAGGGGTGACCTCGTTCATGTTGACAAAGATGTGCAGGGTGAGTTCCAGGAGGATGGAGCCAGGCTCTGCTGGGTGATGCCCAATGACAGCACAAGAGGCAGCGGTTGGAAGGTGAGGGAGAAGAAGTTCCATGGAAACAGGAGGAAAAATTATTTTCCCTGTGAGGGTGACAGAAGACTGGAACAGGCTGCCCAGGCAGGTTGTGAAGTCTCCTTCTCTGGAGATACTCAAGACCCACCTGGATATGTTCCTGTGTGATCTGGGATAGGTGATCCTGCTCTGGCAGGGGGATGGGACTGGTGATCTTTAGAGGACCCTTCCAGCCCCTAACATTCTGCAATTCTGTGAGCTCCAGCATGCTAGGGATCTTCACACTGCTAAATGTTAGCAAAGATGCTTCTCCCTTCTCCACTCACAGTCCACAGTACCTTTACAGCTAATACATTTTCTTAGCATCCGCAAATAACTGTACATCATCCACAAATCCTGCACAAACAACTTAAAGCTTTCTAAGACTTGAGATTCTTCTTTGTAATAGAAGAACAGACAGTGAGATGGATTAAGAACTGGTTACACAATAGAGTCCAAAGAATGGTGGTTAATGGTGCCAAGTCCAGCTGGAGAGCTGTAACCAGTGCAGTCCCCCCAGGGAACAGTTTGATTCCTTCATCAATGACATTGATGAAGGGACAGACAGAGTGTGCTCAGCAAGTTTGCAATGATACCAAGCTGGGAGGCTTGGCTGAAACACCTGGAGGCTGTGTGGCCATTCAGCAAGACCTGGAAACACTGAGAGCTGGGCAGAGAGGAACCTAATGAGGTTCAACAAGGATAAGTGCAGAGTCCTGCATCTGGGAAGGAAGAATAAACTACAGCAGGACAGGCTGGGAGGTGATCTGCTGAAGAGCAGCCATCTGGAGAAGAACCTGGGAGTCCTGGTGGATAACAAGTTCTGCATGAGCCAGCAATGTGCCCTGGTGGCCAAGAAGGCCAATGGGATTCTGGGCTGCATTCAGCAGAGTGTCCAGCAGATGGAGGGAGGTTCTTCTCCACCTTTACCCTGCCCTGGTGAGGGCACACCTGGAATATTGCATCCAGTTCTGGGCTCCCCAGTGCAAGAGGGACAGGGATCTGCTGGAGTGAGTCCAAGGGAGGGCTGTAAGGATGCTGAAGGGAGTGGAGCACTGCCTGGTGAGGAGAGACTGAGAGACCTAGGACTGTTTAATCTGGCGAGGAGAAGTCTGAAAGGGGATTTAGTAAATATCTATACACATCTGAGAGATGGATATCAAGAGGGAGGGGTCAGGCTCTGCTCCATTGCACTGTGTGATAGGACAAGGCTCAATGGATGCAAACTACAGCACAGGAGGTTCCACCTTAACATGAGGAGGAACTTCTTCATTGTAAGCATCACAGAGCCCTGGAGCAGGCTGCCCAGAGAGCTTGTGGAGTCTCCTTCTCTGGAGACTTTTCAGATCCATCTGGATGTGTTCCTGTGTGACCTGTGCTAGATTCTGTAGTCCTGCTCTGGCAGGGGACATGGACTTGATGTCCAGAGGTCCCTTCCAACACCTAAAATCCTGTGATCCTGTGAGACAGAAGACAATGTTTTGTATCCAAGGGCAGCACACATTTGAGGCTGCTTAGCCTGGAGAAGAGGAGACTCAGGGGTGACCTTATTACTATCTACAACTACCTGAAGGGAGGTTGTAGACAGGAGGATGATGGTCTCTTCTCCCAGACAGCCAGTACCAGAACAAGAGGACACAGTCTCAGGCTGCACCAGGAGAGGTTTAGATTGGATGTTAGGAAGAAGTTCTACACAGAGAGAGTGATTGCCCATTGGAATGGGCTGCCTGAGGAGGTGGTGGAGTCGCCATCATTGGAGGTGTTCAGGAGGAGACTTGATGGGGTGCTTGGTTGCATGGGTTAGTTGTTTAGGTGGGTTGGATTGGTTGGTGGATTGGACGCGATGATCTTGAAGGTCTCTTCCAGCCTGGTTTGGTTTATTCTATGTTTATTCTATGTATTTTGCTTCCACCTCTCATTCCTCTACTGCTTCAGGGTGCTGGTGTCATCACCTCCCAGTACTACCCAGCACAGCCATCCAAAAACCAAATAATGAGTGTACACTAGGAAGTAATGAAATCAACACAAGATTCAAGAAGTGTTTCTGTGGCAAGGCACATCATGTTTGACTGCTGGTTTCTACAGATCAGTCGAATGTAGACTATGATTTTGCACCTCTGCTTCAACAGCAGTTTCTGTTTCAGTGATGAGCGATTCCCACAACTATTTGCATTGATGCATAAACAAAGCTGCTGAGGAGTCTGGAGCACAGCCCTTTGAGGAGAGGCTAAGGGAGCTGGTGATGTTTAGCCTGGAGAAGAGGAGGCTCAGTGGAGACCTTATTGCTGTCTAGAACTCCCTGAAGGGAGGTTGTAATCAGGTGGGGGTTGATCGCTTCTCCCAGGCAACCAGCATCAGAATGAGAGGACACAGTCTCAAGCTGCCCCAGGGGAGGTTTATGGTGGATATTAGGAAGAAATTCTTCCCAGAAAGAGAGATTGGCCATGGGAATGTGCTGCCCAGGGAGGTGGTGGAGTCACCATCCCTGGAAGTGTTTAAAAAGAGCCTGGATGAAGCGCTTAGTGCCACGGTTTAGTTGATGAGATGGTGTTGGGTGATAAGTTGGGCTCGATGATCTCAAAGGTGTTTTCCACCTGGTTAATTCTGTATTCTGTACTATCCAGCACAGCCATCCAAAAAACCAAATCATGAGCATACCCTAGGAAGTAATGCAATCAACACAAGATTCAAGAGGTGTTTCTAGGGCAAGGCATATCTTGTTTTCCTTTGTCTTCTCGTTTCTGCAGATAGCCAACTGTAGACTATGATTTTGTGCCTCTGCTTCGACAGCAGTTTCTGTTTGAGTGATGAGTGATTCCCACAGCTACTTCCATTGATGATACCTCCAGAAGACACTTTTGACAGAAAAAAAAGGAAGTCTTAAATCACTCCTTGCTTCTCATTTAAGGCTCTTTTCCCCAGAACTGGAGGTCTCTATCCTTTCAATGCAAGATAGTATTTGAAGACATCGCTCCTCTTGCTCATCCTGGACTTCAGAAATGCTACAGAAGAGCAATAAATTCACACAAAGAAATGAAAACATTTCAACCTGTTTGACTTAGTAGATTTGGAAAAAGAAAAAAAAAACAACTTTGAGGGTATGGATAGTTTCTGTTTTGGAGCAAAAGGAGGTTTTTCTGTTGTGTGCTACAAAGGGAAAACAACCTCCTCTATCTATTCTCCCCCTCTGCTCTGCTCTGTTGAGACCCCACTTGGAGTATTGTGTCCAATTCTGGAGCCTCTGTTACAGGAAGAATCTGGACGTGCTGGAAGGTGTCCAGAGAAGGGCCACAAGGATGAGCAGAGGGCTGGAGCTGCTCTGCTATGGAGACAGACTGAGAGAATTGTTGACCGCAGCTTGTGCTGAGTAAAGGACACAAGAGAGACCTTCCATATCTTTTGGTGTTGTCAAAGACACAAGAGCAACCTTCTGTGTCTTTTGGCGTGTTCTCCCACCACTGACTGCACTTTCTTCCACACACCATAAAATGCATTGGGTTAGAAGGGACCCTTTAAATGTCATCTACTGCACCCAGTGCAGTAAGCAGGAACATGTTTACCTAGATCAGGTTGCTTGGAGCTTTATCCAGCCTGATCTTGAATGTCTCAATCATTTTAGTTGGAAAATACCCTGAAGTTTATCAAGGCCAAATATTACCTGATTCTATCGTCTGGTGTTAAACCATGTCCGTCAGCACCAGATTACTAAGCATCCATGCTTTATAATCTTCATTTGTCTTGCCTTGACTATGAGATCTGCTCACCATTAGCTTTTCCTTTTCTCCATGTCATGACAGCCATGTCAGCTGTATTCTCTTCTACAAGATACCAGCCTCTCCACAACATCCTTTCAGGTAGTTGTAGACAGCAATGAGCAGTTCCCTCAGCCTCCTCTTTTCCAAACTAACCATCCCCAGCTCCTTCAGTTGCTCTTCATCAGATTTATTCTCCAGGCCCTTCACAGCTTCCTTGCCCTCCTCTCACTGGCTTCAGCACCTCCACATCTCTCTTTTATAAAGGTGTTCAAAACAGGACACAACACTCAAGGTGTGGCCTCCGCAGAGCTGTGTCCCAGGGGACAATCCTCTCCCTGCTCCTGCTGGATACAGCATTTCTAATCCCAGCTACAACCTCCCTTCAGGTAGTTGTAGAGAGCAATAAGGTCTCCCCTGAGCCTCCTCTTCTCCAGGCTAAATACCCCAAGCTCCCTCAGCCTCTCCTCACAGGGCTGTGCCCCAGAGCCCTTCCCAGCCATTTTGCCCTTCTCTGGACAAGTTCTACATCTCAACATCTTTCTTAAACTGAGGGGCCCAGAGCTGGACACATGACTCGAGGTGTGGCCTAAGCAGTACAGGGCAGGATAACTTCCCTGCTCCTGCTGGCCACACTGTTCCTGATACAGGCCAGGATGCCATTGGCCTGCTTGGCACCCTGGGCACACTGCTGCCTCATGTTCAGCAAGAGAGGGTTCTGGTAGCTAGCAAGGGTGTGGAGAAGCAAGAGCAGCTGTGCATGGTGCCACTTGGGTCAAGGTCTAAAGCTGTAGCTAAGAGAAAAAGGAAAGATCTGAAACTAAACCATCTCAGACAAAGAAAAGTCAGAGCAGTGCTGGATTCAGAAGGCATGGAAGGAATGAAATGTTGGAAAAGGCAACTGCAAATGTTCTTGACCTCTATTCAGCTGACTTGGATGGAGGGAATTCAAAATGCCCAGAGGAATTGTGATTGTGATCTTGGAATACATGGAGCATTTCATTGCAGAAAGCTAGAAATAGTTTGAAGAGTTTGCAATTTAGATTCATTGCTGTTAAGCCTCTGTAGGGTTAAAGGGCAGGACAGGCCAAGGTGGGTCCTGAAAGGAAGGTGAAGATTAGCATAAGAAGACTAATTTGGAGGTCTCTGGAAAGCAGCAGAAGCAAGTTCAAAGGATAATTCAATAAACAAATAAAGAGCTGCACCAGGGGAAGAGCAGAAACACATGAAGAAGGAAATAATACTGTGCTGCACTGACCACTAAGGGAAACATCTTGCTGAAGAATATTTTCAGATGAGTGGAGGCAGATGGATAGGTCCTCTCAGTGTGGGGGGATCTTGAGTTGGCTTCAGGTGTCTGAGCTCAGGAAGGAAAGACTGCAGAATGATACTCCTTAAGAGCCGTGTACTGCGGATATTCCAGAAAGCCTGGTTTTCAGGATCATGACTTTGGAAAGCCTCATGGCTCCCTCTTGCTTTTACACTAGCTGTTAGATGTCATCAGGTGATTCTTGTTGATGCACAAAAATCTCTGGCTTGCTCTCAGCACACCAGGTTCAGGCACTAATGCCTGAAGAATCTGTGACCCTTCAACTGCTTGTCTACAATTACCTGAAAGGACATTGTGGAGAGGCTGCTGCTGGTCTCTTCTCTCAGGTCATTAGTGATAGAACAAGAGGGAATGGACTCAAGCTGCCACTGGATAGAGGTTTAGACTTCACAGTAGGAAAACACTTTCCCAGAAGGGGAACTGGAATGTGCTGGGCAGGGACATAGTTGAGTCCCCAAGCCTGGATGTGTTTCAGGGTGGTTTGGATGTGGTGCTTGGGGCCATGGTTTAGGGTTAAACCTTGTAGAGTAAGGTCAGTGGTTGGACATGATGATCCTGGGGCTCTTCTCCAACCAGAATGATTCTATGATTCTAGGCACTCAGTTGCTGCCCCACTCCTACAGCTGGCTCAATCACAGACACTTGTGTGGTAGCTGGCCCAGATCCATGGCCTCATCAGCAGGTGACTACCGGACCTGAGTGTCTGCCCTCAGGAATCTACGCATAGATTCTCAATTCCCTCTAGTAATCAACTTGCAGATGTCTTGTTCTCTCCATTATCTGGCCCAGTACTATGACCACTCCAATACTTGGCTCTCCAGCATCTCATATCTTTCTCTACCTTTGGTCTTTCTCTTAAACCCCAAAGCGGTTACTCCTTGGGATCTCCTGAGCCCTATTCTTTGTAGGCCACAACCTCATTCAGTCTTCAAGGAGACCCTGCATCTCCTCTCTTGGAGATTACACATCAAGACCATGATTTTCACAGCAGGAATATGAGCTGTTTCTTCTTTTTTGAGAGTCCTAGAAATCAGAGCCAGGGTTACTCTGATAGGAGTCTTCAGGTTCCTTCACCTGTGAAGGTTCATCTGCTCCTCTGAGCTTACAAAGACAAACTTTTAATGGGAGGTAGTGGGGGCCCCATCCCTGGAGACATTCAAGATCAGGCTTAATGGGGCTCTGAGCAACCTGATCTAGTTTAGGATGCCCCTGCTTACTTCAGGGAGAGGTTGGTCTAGATGATCTTTAAGGGTCCCTTCCAACCCAGTTCTATGATTCCAGTGGCACAACCCCACACAGATATATTTGAGTGGCATGTGGGTCAGTGGTGGACCATGCAGAGGTTCATGGGCATGGACAGACAACAGGACAAAACAATCTACGTGGGACATTTTTAGACAAGTAAGACTTCAAGGTAGTCCTTGGAAGCAAAGCTCTGTGTACAATTTGGAGCCACCCTCTCCTCACACCCACTGTCAGCGGAGTCAATCTCCATTGCATGTCTGGCAACTGCCTTCACACAAACGACATTTCTGCACATAAAATGAACTGAGAATCAGTTCATGAAATCATGAAGGTTGGAAAAGACCTCCAAGATCCTCTTGTCCAACTGATCCTCCCTGTTGATAAAACTCCCAAAAAACCAAAGCAACAAAACGAGGGAAAGAATTGTCTGGGAGTGTCTAAAACGCAGGAGCTTAGTGTTCTCTTGAAACTAAGTTTTCCAGCCTTGGAAAAACCCAACAGAGAGAGAAAAATTCCTCTAACCTTTGGGAAGGAAAAAAAACAGTGTTGCCTTTTGCCAGTAAAAGCCATTCCTTTGCAGCACCATTTGGAGAATTTGCCTCTCCATCTTGCTCATCTGTCACCTCATAGGCTGCAGATTTTTCTGCATTTTCATCACCGCTCTGTGTATAAGAAAATGAGTGGGGGGAGAAAAAAAAAAGGAGGCACAGATTTTGGCAGGAATCCCTGCCTGGAATCAATATAAAACTTTGTTTTATTTAAGTGATCTGGTAGTGTGTGTGAGTGAGAGAGAGAGACAGAGAGAGACAAGAGAAACAAATAAAGATAGTTTTGGTTGTTTGGTGTTTTTGTTTTAAACTGAGTGTGAAAGAAATTCCCCAGAGAGACAAAGAGAGAACTTTGGTTGGGATTTTTTTTGTTTTCTTGGGGTTTTATTTGAATAGCTAATAATACATGTTTTGGTATGAACTTTGTATGTTGTTAAACCACCTTGAAACCACTGAGTTTAGTTGGTATTGGTAAGATGTTGAGTTGCCCAAATGTGTCCAGAGAAGGGCAACAAAGCTGGGGAGGGATCTGGAGCACAGCACTGTGAGGAGAGGCTGAGGGAGCTGGGGTTGCTTAGCCTGGAGAAGAGGAGGCTCAGGGGAGACCTTATTGCTCTCTACAACTACCTGAAGGGAGGTTGTAGACAGGTGGGGATTGGTCTCTTCTCCCAGGCAACCAGCACCAGAACAAGAGGACACAGTCTCGGGCTGTTCCAGGGGATGTTTAGGCTGGATGTTAAGAAGAAATTCTTCCAGAACGAGAGATTGGCCATTGGAATGTGCTGCCCAGGGAGGTGGTGGAGTCACCATCACTGGAAGTGTTTAAAAACAGCCTGGATGAGACACTCTCCATCATTTTTCAGCAGTCCTGGCTCACTGGAGAGGTCCCAGAGGACTGGAAGCTGGCCAACGTGGTGCCCATCCACAAGAAGGGCTGGTTGGATGAGCCAGGGAATTACAGGCCTGTCAGCCTGACCTCAGTGCCAGGCAACATCATGGAACAGGTCATCCTGAGTGCAATCACACAGCACTTACAGGATGGCCAAGGGATCAGGCCCAGCCAGCATGGATTTAGGAAGGGCAGGTCCTGCCTGACCAACCTGATCTCCTTCTATGATCAGGTGACTGCCTGGTGGATGTGGGGAGGCCTGTTGATGTAGTCTACATGGACCTCAGCAAGGCCTTTGACACTGTCCCCCATAGCAAACTCCTGGCCAAGCTGTCAGCCCATGGCTTGGACAGGAGCACTCTGAGCTGGGTTAGGAACTGGCTGGAGGGTTGAGCCCAGAGAGTGGTGGTGAATGGTGCCACATCCAGCTGGCAGCCAGGCACTAGTGGTGTGCCCCAAGGATCAGTGCTGGGCCCTGTGCTCTTTAACATCTTTATTGATGATCTGGATGAGGGCATTGAGTCTATCATCAGTAAATTTGCTGATGACACCAAGCTGGGGGCAGGAGTTGATCTGCTGGAGGATTGAGAGGCTCTGCAGAGGGTCCTCGACAGGCTGGACAGATGGGCAGAGTCCAAGGGCATGAGATTGAACACATCCAAGTGCCAGGTTCTGCACATTGGCCACAGCAACCCCATGCAGTGCTACAGGCTGGGGTCAGAGTGGCTGGAGAGCAGCCAGGCAGAGAGGGACCTGAGGGTAATGGTTGATGGTAGGCTGAACATGAGCCTGCAGTGTGCCCAGGCAGCCATGAGTGCCAATGGCATCCTGGGCTGCATCAGGAACAGTGTGGCCAGCAGGACCAGGGAGGTCATTCTGCCCCTGTACACTGCACTGGTTAGGCCACACCTTGAGTCCTGTGTCCAGTTCTGGGCCTCTCAGTTTAGGAAGGAGGTTGACTTGCTGGAAGGTGTCCAGAGAAGGGCAACAAAGTTCATGAGGGGTTTAGAACATAAGCCCTATGAGGAGAGTCTGAGGGATCTGGGGTTGCTTAGCCTGGAGAAGGGGAAGCTCAGGAGAGACCTTATGGCTCTCTACAACTACCTGAAGGGAGGTTGTAGACAGGCAGATGTTGGTCTCTTCTCCCAGGCAGCCAGTACCAGAACAAGAGGACACAGTCTCAGGCTGCGCCAGGGGAGGTTTAGGCTGGAGGTCAGGAGGAAGTTTTACACAGAGAGAGTGATTGCCCATTGGAATGGGCTGCCTGGGGAGGTGGTAGAGTCACCATAGCTGGAGGTGTTCAGGAGGAGACTTGATAGGGTGCTTGGTTGCATGGTTTAGTTGATTAGGTGGTGTTGGATGATGGGTTGGACACGATAATCTTGAAGGTCTCTTCTAACCTGGTCTGGTATATTCTATTCTATTCTGTTCTGTTCTGTTCTGTTCACTTAGTGCTATGGATTAGTTGATTAGGTGGTGTTGGGTGATAGGTTGGACTTGATGATCTTGAAGGTCTTTTCCAACCTGGTTAATTCTGTTTCTGGTTTGGGTTTGTGGAAGTTTGGTGTTATGGTTTGGGTTTGTTTGGTGTTTTTTTTTTTTGTTTTCCAATCTTTCTTCTATCTTTTGAATTGTTGGCAGTAAAGGAAAAAAAACATATTTTAAAGAAACAAAACATCACAACCATCAAAACCCCATCTTCCTTTTTGCTATTTGGAATCAGGGGTGAATGATTTCATCCCTTCCCCTTGTTGTATTACATCTCTCTGATCAACTAGAGTGGCTGATACAGAATACAGAACTAACCAGATTGGAAAAAGACCTTTGAGAATATCCAGTCCAACCTATCACCCAACACCATCTCATCAACTAAACCGTGGCACTAAGTGCCTCATCCAGGCTCTTTTCAGACACTTCCAGTGATGGTGACTCCACCACCTCCCTGGGCAGCACATTCCAATGGCCAATCTCTCTTTCTGGGAAGAACTTCTTCCTAACCTCCAGCCTAAACCTCCCGTGGTGCAGCCTGAGACTGTGTCCTCCTGTTGTGTCACAGGCTGTCTGGGAGAAGAGACCAGGCATGTCCATTTGGGCTAGTCTCACAGGATGGATGGTTTCAGCAGCTGTCACCACAGTGGGAAAAACATTTAGCATATTATCATTTAGAAACATAGAATTGTCAGGGCTGGAAAGGACGTCAAGGATCATGCAGTTCCAACCCCCCTGCCATGGGCAGGGACACCTCACACTAGAGGAGGTTGCTCAGAGCCACATCCAGCATGGCCTTAAAAACTTCCTTTGCTCAACCTGGGTGGGTCTGATCACAAAGAGCAAAGCAGAATGGGATTTACTCCCTGGTTAAGGGTTTGGAGAATGGGTCTTATGAGGAACACCTGAGGGAAATGGGGTTGTTTTGTCTGGAGAAAAGTAGGCTGAGCAAAGACCTAATTGCTCTGTACAACTGCCTGAAAGCAGATTGGAGACTGCTAGGTATTAATCTCTTCTCCCTATTAACAAGTGATAGGATGAGAGAAAATGGACTCAAGGTGCATCAGGGGAGGTTTAGGTTTGATGTTAGAAGAAACTTCTTCATTGAAAGGCTTCTCAAACACTGGAACAGGCTCCCTGGGGTGGTGCTTGAATCCTCTTCCCTGGAGGTGTTTGAAAGAGCAGAGATGTGATGCTGAGAGACGAGGTTTTGCACAAGCGTCGGTAGAGTTACAGAGTGGTTGGACTTGATGATCTTAAAAGCCTCTTCCAATCAAAACAGTTCCATGATTCCATGAAAGATATATGATTAAGTCTGAGAGATGTGGAAAAGCTACAGATAGAGTAACAGAGACATTTGCCTTAAATGTCTTTAAAGATATCACACTTTTGCCTAGTCAGAAGTCCATGAGGCAGGAAGCTTAGTAAAGGCAAATACTCTCTTAATGATAAGGAAATACTTTGTCCCCAAGGGTCAAATGGAAAGCAGCTCTGTCATCTCATTAAAGGCATCTCAAGTGTTGCTCTGAAAACATCTATGAGCTCCAGTATGCACTTAGAGGTGAGAAAGCATCAAGGAGGTGATCATGTAGTCAATGCATGGGAATGTGGACAGCTGAGGGCCCTCATGTGCAGTCCAAATAGGTCCGCAATATCAAAACCAGAAACTATAACCCCACCTCCCTCCTCGTGGTGGGAATTTTCAGCATTATGGTTCTGAAAAGTAGTTTTGTGGCCAAAAGGTGAAAAAAAAATCATATTAGACTGGACGTCAGGAAGAAGTTCTTCCCCATGAGGGTGGTGAGACACTGGCACAGGTTGCCCAGGGAGGTGATGGAAGCCTCATGCCTGGAGGTTTTGAAGGCCAAGCTGGATGTGGCTCTGAGCAACCTGCTGTAGTGTGAGGTGTCCCTGCCCATGGCAGGGGGGTTGGAACTTGGTGATCCTTGAGGTTCTTCCCAAGCCTAACAATTCTATGATTCTATGATATTAGTCTTTGAAAATGTAGTCTTTGAATAGGACATCCTGGAGAATAGTAGACTGAGAGTGGATCTTCTCAGTGCTGACCTATCAAGGCAGAAGTCAAGACGATAAGGCCACACTGTTTCAGTAGTTCAGAGTGACAGGACAAGAGGCAATGGGCACAAACTAGAACACAGAAAGTTCCACCTAAACATGAGGAAAAACTTCTTTACTGCCCAGAGACGCTGTGGAATCTCCTTCTGTGGAGATTTTCAAAACCCACCTGGGCGTGATCCTTCACAACCTGATCTAGATGAACCTGCTGTAGCAAGGAGATTGGAGTCCATGATCTCCAGAGATGCCTCCTACCCTCTATCATTCTGTGATTCTGTAACTCCCACTCCCTTCCCACGACAGAGATAAGTCTTCACTCAAAGCACTTTTACACCTCCTAGAGAACAGTCAAGCTGTAAATGTGGAATTCACTCCCAGCTCCCTTCCCCCACAGCTATGTCCTTTTCTGATGCACTGTGAACATGATATCTGTGCTTCTCACTGGTGGTTGTATTAGATGTTCTCCAGAGCTCCTTTCCAACCCCTTATCATTCTGTGACTTGTGATTTTGTGGGGACCCCAGGTGTCAAATCCAGCTCTCAGCCTACCCTGCCATCTGTTAACCATCTCTTTGTAGGACACCTCAGGAGCCCCTATGCAATTTGCCCCAGAATGGGACCTGCTCAGGGCTTGAAGGAACAGGTTGCCCAGGGAAGTGGTAGAAGCTCCATCCCTGGAGGTTTTTAAGGCCAGGCTGGATGTGGCTCTGAGCAACTTGGTGTAGTGTGAGGTGTCCCTACCCATGGCAGGGGGGTTGGAACTGGATGACCCTTGAGGTCCCTTCAATTGTCCCCTGACAATTCTATGATTCTATAATGTTAAGATAAATATTCAGGAGCTTTCAGAGTTTTACTAATCCATACCACTTCCCCCACAAGCCTTCCTGAGCTTTACTCTCTACTACTTCATATCCTCCAGCCCCACTTTTCTCAGGCCCACAGGGATCTCCCCAAGCAGGAGCTGCCAAACCAGGATGGTGTCTCTGTGATGATGACAAACATCTGGGAGAACACTAAGGGAAGAGGCTGCCAAGTTCTTCCTCTTGTGATTTGAATGAGACTTGGCCTTCTCCCTACCATAACCCAGAGCTTTCTCTGAGCAGTGAAGCTAACAGCAGACGTTCAGACAGGACCACGTCCTTCCTTCCCCCAGAGGTACCCAGACACTCAGCACTTTACTGTCTGATTGAGGTTGAAATCACAGAAAGGCTGAGCCCAGTGATATCCAACTCACCATAGACCTAGGCTACATGAATTAGAGGGACACTAATGTGCTGTCTAGATGGTCCTCATTCAGAGATTCTTTAGCCTTTATCTGCAGCCAAGAAGAAGACACTGTCCCACCATGTGTCCCAACCCACAGCCTGATAAATTTCTGTTCCACAGGCTGGGTGTGGAATTGCCAATAAATTTTAGGATATAGGAACACAAGGCAAAAGGGAAATTCTCCCCAGGGAGGAAAGGGAGGGGGAGATGGCCACCAGCTTCTCAGCTCATCTCTCCATGTCACAGAGCATGAGTCTAAAGGGGACATGATGTAGCCTTTCTCCCACATAACCGTTTTCTATGATGGGAAAAGCACAGCAAAGAGCACAGAAGTCCTTTGTGAAAGGGGAAGTCCTGGGGGTTGACAAAGGGGACCAGAAGCAGTGACTGTTTTCACTTTGATGGGCTTCATTCTTGCATGGTTCTAAGAGAGTTCTCTGCCCTGGTGAGGCCACAGCTGGAATATTGCATCCAGTTTTGGGCTCGCCAGTACAGGAGGGACAGGGATCTGCTGGAGAGAGTACAACAGAGGGCTAGCAGGATGATGAAGGGACTGGAGCAGTGCCCTATAAAGAGACTGAGACCTGGGGCTGTTTAGCCTGGAGAAGAGGAGAATGAGAGGGGATTTAATAAATAGAATAGAATAAACCAGGTTGGAAGAGACCTTCAAAATCATCGTGTCCAACCTATCAACCAATCCAACCCACCTAAAAAACTAAACCATGGCACCAAGCACCCCATCAAGTCTCCTCCTGAACACCTCCAGTGATGGTGACTCCACCACCTCCCCAGGCAGCACATTCCAATGGGCAATCACTCTCTCTGTGTAGAAATTCCTCCTAACCTCCATCCTAAACCTCCCCTGGCACAGCCTGAGACTGTGTCCTCTTGTTCTGGTACTGGCTGCCTGGGAGAAGAGACCAACATCTGCCTGTCTACAACCTCCCTTCACGGAGTTGTAGACATCAATAAGATCTCCCCTGAGCCTCCTCTTCTCCAGGCTAAACAACCCCAGCTCCCTCAGCCTCTCCTCACAGGGCTGTGCTCTAAACCCCTCCCAGCCTTGCTGCCCTTCTCTGGACACCTTCCAGCATCTCAACATCTTTCCTAAACTGAGGGGCCCAGAACTGGACACAGTACTCAAGGTGTGGCCTAACCAGTGCAGTGTACAGGGGCAGAATGACCTCCCTGCTCCTGCTGGCCACACTGTTCCTGATGCAGCCCAGGATGCCATTGGCACTCATGGCTGCCTGGGCACACTGCAGGCTCATGTTCAGCCTACCATCAACCATTACCCTCAGGTCCCTCTCTGCCTGGCTGCTCTCCAGCCACTCTGACCCCAGCCTGTAGCACTGCCTGGGGTTGTTGTGGCCAATGTGCAGAACCTGGCACTTGGATGTGTTCAATCTCATGCCCTTGGACTCTGCCCATCTGTCCAGCCTGTCCAGGTCCCTCTGCAGAGCCTCTCTAAATGTTTATGAATATCTGAGGGCTGGGGGTCTAGAGGGTAAGGACAGGCTGGGACCCTGGGATAGGACAAGGGTAATGGATGTAAACTACAGCACAGGAGGTTCCACCTCAGCATGAGGAGGAACTTCTTCACTGTGAGGTTCACAGAGCACTAGAACAGGCTGCCCAGAGATGTTGTGGAGTCTCCTTCTAGTGAGACTTTCCAGACCCATCTGGATGCATTCCTGTGTGACCTGCCTTAGATTCTAAGCTCCTGCTCTGGCAGGGGGGTTGGATTCAATGATCTCTGGAGGTCCCTTCCAATCCTAACATCCTGGGATCCTGTGATTGTATATATGACTGCATCCCAGCAGAAAGGGAGGGGCAAGGTCACACGTGTCTTCCACGTGTTCTGCCACAGGAAAAGAAAACTCCTGGTGGTGTGAGATGTTTATGAGGTGCTATCAATACATGGGAGATGTGAAGGGAGGAAGAAAGTCAGAGTTCAAGCACACAGATAAGTAGGCTTAAAACCTCGCCAAATGCACCTTAAAGATAATAAATATAACTAACTAACTAACTAAATAAATAAATAAATAAAGGTAATAGGTTGGACTTGATGATCTCAGAGGTCTTTTCCAACCTGGTTAATTCAGTGATTCTGTGAAAGATGTTAAGTCACTGCTGTAACACCCCAAATTTCCCCTATATTTGCTACATGGGTTTCTAAAGTTCTTCACTGCTCTGCTTCAGCCACTTGTTCATTTTCCTGGTGCTGGCTGTGTTAGTAGTATGAGAGAGTTGTTGCCACATTGCTGTAAGAAGATCAGAAAGTGACAGAGCACTGGAGCAGGATGCCCAGAGAGGTTGTGGTGTCTCCATCTCTGGAGAGATTCAATATCTGCCTGGACACAATCCTGTGCAACCCGCTCTAGGAGAACCTGTGCTAGCAATGGGGTTGGACTAGATGATCTCCAGAGGTCCCATCCAGCCCCTTCCATTCCCTGATCATGTGATTCTGTGAAAAAGCAGTAGTCTACTTGCTGGAGGATCTCTACAAGCAAGAAGCAGGAAAGGGGAAATGTGAGGGTGGAAATACCTCTTCTATGTCTAAAATCAGGTAACTGGCTTTCATCTAAGAGAAAACAAGGACAAGACAGAGCATCAGGGAATGATAGGAGTAGGGGGAACAGGAGAAAAATAGAGATGGGTAGATCCAGATTGGGTATTAGGAAGAAGTTCTTTACCATGAGGGTGGTGAGACACTAGGAGAGGTTGCCCAGGGAGGTGGTGAAAGCCTCATCCCTAGAGGGTTTTTAAGGCCAGGCTGGATGTGGCTGTGAGCAACCCGATCTGGGTTGCTTAGCCTGGAGAAGAGGAGACTCAGAGGGGACCTTATTGCTCTCTACAACTACCTTAAGGGAGGTTGTAGACAGGCAGAGGTTGGTCTCTTCTCCCAGGCAACCAGCACCAGAACAAGAGGACACAGTCTCAAGCTGCACCAGGGGAGGTATAGGCTGGAGACTAGGAAGAAATTGTTCCCAGAAAGAGAGAGAGAGATTGGTGAGGTGTCCCTGCTCCAGGCAGTGGGGGTGGAACTGGATGATCCTTGAAGTCCCTTCTAACCCTAGCAATTCTATGATTCTATGGCATGCTTATGGATCTACAGGAAAACAAAGGAATCATAGAATAGAAGTTATCATAGAATGGCTTAGGTTGGAAGGACCTTAGAGATCATCTAGTCCAACCTCCCTACCAGGGGCAGGGATGCCTCTCAACTAGAATCAGCTGCTCAAGGCCTCATCCAACCTGCTTTGAACACCACGAGAGGAGGCAGCATCCTCAACTTCCTTGGGCAGCCTATTCCAGAGTCTCACCATCTTCATACTGAAGAACTTCTTCCTAAGATCCAGTCTAAAACTATTCAATCACAGGATCACAGAATCACAGAATGTTAGGGGCTGGAAGAGACCTCAAGATATCATCTAGTCCAAACCCCTCTGCCAAAGGTAAGAACTGAACAGCATCAGCAGCAAAGAAAAGCTGCTGGCTGTGAGATGAGCTAATATTCTCTGGGGGAATTCAGTTATAATCAGTATCTGCTTTGTGTTCAGTTTCACTTTCAGCACTGTCTTCACTGGAAAAGCTCAGAGTTGTCGTCTTTGCAGTCCTAAGGAGGTGTGTGGGAGTCAGTGCTCCAGTCTGGTGGGTGTCAGCCAGGTGGGTGAGGCCAGGTGCAAGGCTCAGTTTTGGAAGTGATTTCTCTGCCTTGAAAAGGGAGGACAGCTGGGAGGGAGCGTGCTGCTTTGGCTGCAGGAGAGATGCAGGCTGCTCTGCTCTGTACATCATCATGCTGAGAGGCAGGAGCTCCTGCTAGCTCTGACTGTTCCCCCTTCAGCCATGGATGTGTCAACAAAGAGAAGTTGTTCAAAGCTTAAGATGTAGGTCCCCACAATGACATGGGTTGAACTTCAAAGGAGCTGAGTAAACAGAAGGTTTCATTGGTTTTGGTACCTCTGCAATGGAATAATAGGAAGTGACTAACCAAGACCCCAGTGTGCCCAGGTGGCCAAGAAAATCAAAGGCTTTCTGGCTGGGATCAGCAATGCTGTGTCCAGCAGGAGCAGAGAGGGGACTGTCCCCTGGGACTCAGCTCTGGTCAGGCCACACCTTGAGTATGGTGTCTAACTTTGGGCACCTCCATACAAGAGAGATGTGGAGGTGCTGGAGCCAGTGCAGAGGAGGGCAAAGAAACTGTGAAAGGCCTGGAGAATAAATGTGATGGAGAGCAACTGAAGGAGCTGGGGATGGTTAGTTTGGAGAAGAGGAGGCGGAGGGGAGACCTCATTGCTGTCTACAGGTACCTGAAAGGACATTGTGGAGAGGCTGCTGGTCTCTTCTTATGGGTAATTAGTGACAGAACAAGAGGGAATGGACTCAAGTTGCCACTGGGTAGGTTTAGACTGGACAGTAGGAAACCTTTTTTCATGGCAAGAGTGGTCAGGCAGTGGAATGTGCTGGGCAGGGATGTGGTTGAGTTCCCAAGCCTGGATGTGTTTCAAGGTGGTTTGAATCTGGTGCTTGGGGCTATGGTTTAGGGGTGAGCCTTGCAGAATAGGGTTCTGGGTTGGCCTTGGTGATCCTGAGGGTTCTTTTCCAACCAGAATATTTATGTGATTCTGTGATTTCCAAGATCATAGCAAGGCTTTGTTGCCTTTTCTACCTCAGTTTCCCCCCTAAGGAAAAGGATTGCTTTTGCCTCTTGCATGGAATCACACTCAGGAGCTACAAATGAGGTCTTAAGGAAGGAGTAAGTCACATTTTTGGCTTGGATTTATGGACCAAAAGGGAAGCTTCTGGCATAAACAGTGATCATACAAGCATTAAAAATGGGAAAGAACTTTAAGGTCAACATGAATAGGCTTCCCAGGGAGGTGGTAGAGTCACCATCCCTGGAGGTGTTTAAAAAATGTCTAGACATGGCACTTTGGGACATGGTTTAATGCCAATGGTGGTGTTGGGTTAATGGTTGGGTTTCAAGATCTTAGAAGTCTTTTCCAATCATAATGATTCTATGATTCTAAACTCAGGTTGGAAGAGACTTTGAGCAGCCTGGTCTAGTGAAAAGTATTCCTGAGAGAGGATTTAATAAATGTTTATAAATATCTGAGGGCTGGGGGTCAAGAGGGAGGGGACAGGCACTACTCAGTTGCACCCCGTGATAGGGCAAGAGGTAATGGATACAAACTCCAGCACAGGAGGTTCCACCTCGACGTGAGGAGGAATTTCTTCACTGTGAAGGTCACAGAGCACTGGAACAGGCTGCCCAGAGAGGTTGTGGAGTCTCCTCTGGAGACTTTCAAGACCCATCTGGATGCATTCCTGTGTGACCTGCACTCAATTCTATGCTCCTGCTCTGGCAGGGGTGTTGGACTCCGTGATCTCTAGAGGTCCCTTGCAACCCTTAACATCATATGATGTCCACAACAGTGACTTGGATAAAAAGATCTTTGGAGATCTATGATTCTATGATCTGTGGGCAAGAGGACAGTCTCAGGCTGCGCCAGGGGAGGTTTAGGATGGAGGTTAGGAGGAAGTTTTACACAGAGAGAGTGATTGCCCATTGGAATGTGCTGCCCGGGGAGGTGGTGGAGTCACCATCATTGGAGGTGTTCAGTAGGAGACTTGATGGGGTGCTTGGTGCCATGGGTTAGTTGATTAGGTGGTGTTGGATGATAGGTTGGACACAATGTGTCCAGAGAAGGGCAACAAGGCTGGTGAGAGGCCTTGAACACAGTCCTATGAGGAGAGGCTGAGGGAGCTGGGGTTGCTTAGCCTGGAGAAGGGAAGGCTCAGGGGAGACCTCATTGCTCTCTACAACTCCTTGAAAGGTGGTTGTAGCCAGGAAGGGGTTGGTCTCTTCTCCCAGGCACCCAGCACCAGAACAAGGGGACACAGTCTCAAGCTGCGCCAGGGGAGGTTTAGATTCGAGGTGAGGAGAAAGTTCTTCACCGAGCGAGTCATTCGTCATTGGAATGTGCTGCCCAGGGAGGTGGTGGAGTTGCCGTCCCTGGAGGTGTTCAAGAGGAGATTGGATGTGGCACTTGGTGCCATGGTCTAGTCATGAGGTCTGTGTTGATAGGTTGGACTCGATGATCCCCGAGGTCCTTTCCAACCTAAGTGATACTGTGATACTGTGATACTGTGGTACAATGATCTTGAAGGTCTCTTCCAACCTGGTCTATTCTATTCTATTCTATTCTATTCTATTCTATTCTATTCTATTCCATGCCATTCCATTCCATTCCATTCCACTCCATTCCATTCTATTCTATTCTATTCTTACAATTTTCCTGATGCTGTGCTTGGGGACCTATCAAAGCAGAGAAGTTCTCTCGAGCAGTGATTTTTTTTCTCTTTGTTAGGTAGAAAGAAGTGATCTCCAGACTTCTAAACAACAAAGTTTTGAGGCAGGTCATGTCTAAAGCTGGGTCAAAAACGAAATGACTGTGTTATACCTCTTAAAAAGCCACGCCAAACTCTTGGGCATTCAGGTGTTGGAATAGGCTGCCCAGCAGGTGATGGAATCACTGTCCCTGGAGGTGTTCAAGAAATGTGTGGACATGGCACTTTGGGACATGTTTTGATGGCCATGGTGGTGGTAGGTTGAAAGTTGGACTCTATGATCTTGGAGGTCTTTTCCAGCTGAAGTAATTCTATTATTCTACGACATAGAATCATACAATCACAGAATTGTCAGGGTTGGAAGGGGCCTCAAGGATCAGCCAGTTCCACCCCCCGTGCCATGGCCAGGGACACCTCACACTACAGCAGGTTGCTCACAGCCACATCCAGCCTGGCCTTACAAACCTCCAGGAATGAGGTTTCTACCATCTCCTTGGGCAACCTGTTCCAGTGTCTCACCACCCTGATGGGGAAGAACTTCTTCCTAACATCCAATCTGAATCTACCCACTTCTATTTTTTTCTCATTCCCCCCAGTCCTATCATTACCTGACACAGAAGCGTTTAACAATTTCTATGGCTAATGGATGGATTTAGCTTTACTAGAAGGCTTTCCCACCAGTTGAAGCAGCAGCAGTTTGGCTGTCTGTCATCCTGAGCAGCTCTGTTTCATCTGTCTTTGGCACAGCGAGACATTAGTTGCGCAACATCCTCTGGAGCTGCTGTGCCCCAGCCAGCCTGATGAAACGCTGCTGAGGTTTTCCCGTGGATCATGTCTGGCTTCTCTTGCACAGCAATGAGAAAAAAGGATATTTCTGTCTGACTTTTGCCTCTCCAGAAAGCTATTTGCAAACATCTCAGTTGGCAAGATGCCACCAGTAATCACTCAGGCCCCAGAATAAGCCACCAGGTTAGGGATTAGGGAGAAATAGCCTTGCAGATGAATGGCTGAAGAGGAATTCAGTTAAGCCAAGTGCCTTCCTCAGTTTGGGCTGCCCAGGAAGGTGGTGGAGTCACCATCACGGAAGGTGTTTAGGAAGAGACTGGATGGGGTGCTTGGTGCTATGGTTAATTGATGAGATGGTGTTGGATAATAGGTTGGATGCAATGATCTCAAAGGTCTTTTCCAACTTGCTCAATTCTATTCTATTCCAAAGATCCAAGTTCAAGGGTTGAGTGGTTTGGTGGTGGGTTAGGTTCTTTTGTCTGCTTCTAGCTCTTAAGTACCATTATGGGATTGGTGTATGATGGGAGGTGGTGCTCACAAAAATGCATCCATGGTCCATGCAACTTACTCTGTCATAACTGATTGAGCTGCCCCCTTAGCACAGGATCACAGGATGTCAGGGGTTGGAAGGGACCTCCAGGGATCATTGAGTCCAATACCCCTGCCAGAGCAGGACCACAGAATCTAGTGCAGATTGCACAGAAACACATCGAGATAGGTCTTGAAAGTCTCCAGAGAAGGAGACTCCACACCCCCCTGTTTTAGTGTTCTGTGACCCTCACAGTGAAGAAGTTCCTCCTCATGTGGAGGTGGAACCTCCTGTGCTGGAGTTTCTATCCATTGCCCCTTGACCTATCACAGGGTGCAGCTGAGCAGAGCCTGTCCTGTGGGCTCTGGTCTCTTGGCATCAGCTAGGGAGATGCTAGGAGATTCCTAGATTAAGTTTAGCAGCTGGCAACCCATCACCTAGGTCTAAAGTGTCTCCAGTCATCTCAAATCTTGTATCTTTCCTGCATGCTTTCCAGTAGGACCTGAGTTCAGCAGCTGTGATACCATTGTGGTGCCCACAGGGCAACAGACACAAACTGCAGAACGGGAGGCTGCACCCAAACATAAGGAAAAATTCCTTTCCTTTGATGTTGCTGGAGCACTGGACAAGGCTGCCCAAAGAGACTGCGCAGTCTCCTTTTACGAAGACTTTTAAATCCCACCTGAACACAATCCTATGCAACTTGCTCTGGGTGACCCTGCTCTAGCAAGGGGGTTGGAGTAGAGGATCTCTGGAGGTCCCTTTCAATCCCCACCATTCCAGATATTCTAATATGAAGAGGGAGAAAAACCTTTCTTCTCCCAAAGCAGCCAGATCTTTGGTATTTGGGGCATCTTTGGTAGCTCTGGAGTTCTGGATAAAGTCCATGTACTTTTCCATGGAGCCCCTCCCCATGCAGCTCTCATATCATGTAATCACAGAATGGTGGGGTTTGGAAGGGGCTATGGAGACACAGAATACAACATGCAGAATTAACCAGGTAGGAAAAGACATTCAAGATCAGATCATCCAGTCCACCCCTCCAGCCAGAGCAGGTTGACCCACAGCAGGTCACACACGATGGTGTCCACATGGGTTTTGAATGACTCTAGAGATGGAGACACCACTACCTTTCTGGGCAGCCTGCTCCAGTGCTCTGCCACCCTGAAAGTAAAGAAGTCCCTTCTCATGTTTAGATGGAACCTCCTGTGTTCAAGTCTATGACTGTAACCTTGTGACCTGTCACTGGGCACCACTGCAAAAAAGCCTGGTGGATATGGGGCAGGCTGTGGATGTGGTCTACCTGGACTTCAGGAAGGCCTTTGACACCATCCCCCACAGCAAACTGCTGGCCAAGCTGTCAGCCCTTGGCTTGGACAGCAGCACTCTGTGCTGGGTTAGGAACTGGCTGGAACTATCTTTATTGATGATCTGTATGAGGGCATTGAGTCCATCATCAGACAGTTTGCAGATGACACCAAGCTGGGGGCAGGGGTTGATCTGCTGGAGGGTTGAGAGGCTCTGCAGAGGGACCTTGCTAGGCTGGACAGATGGGCAGAGTCCAAGGGCATGAGATTGAACACACCCAAGTGCCAGGTTCTACACATTGACCACAGCAACCCTATGCAGTGCTACAGGCTGGGGTCAGAGTGGCTGGAGAGTGGCCAGGCAGAGAGGGACCTGGGGGTACTGGTTGATAGTAGGCTGAACATCAGCCTGCAGTGTGCCCAGGCAGCCAAGAGGGCCAGTGGCATCCTGGGCTGCATCAGGAACAGTGTGGCCAGCAGGAGCAAGGAGGTCATTCTGCCCTGTACTCAGTACTGGTTAGGCCACACCTTGAGTCTTGTGTCCAGTTCTGAGCCCCTCAGTTTAAGGACTTGAGATACTTGAACGTGTCCAGAGAAGGGCAACAAGGCTGGGGAGAGGCTTTGAGCATAGCTCTATGAGGAGAGGCTGAGGGAGCTGGGGATGTTTAGCCTGGAGAAGAGGAGGCTCAGGGGAGATCTTATTGCTGTCTACAACTACCTAAAGGGAGGTTGTAGCCAGGTGGGGGTTGGTCTCTTCTCCCAGGCAATCTGCGACAGAACAAGAGGACACAGTCTCAAGCTGTGCCAGGGGAGGTTTATGCTGGATGTTAGGAAGAAATTCTTCCCAGAAAGAGAGATTGCCCATTGGAAAGGGCTGCCCAGGGAGGTGGTGGAGTCACCATCCCTGGAAGTGTTTAAAGAGAGCCTGGATGAAGCACTTGGTGCCATGGTTTAGTTGATGAGATGGTGTTGGGTGATCAGTTGGACTTGATCATATCGAAGGTCTTTTCCAACCTGGTTAATTCTGTGATTCTGAAGTTAGATGAAGGCACACTTCTGCCAGCCTGAGCAAAAGCAACATGGTTTTGGCATTGACTCATATACCTTCTTATGAAAGCCTGGTCCCATCCTCCTGACACCCACCCTTTAAGTATTGCAAAGCAGTCATAGATCTCCCCTTATTCTTCTCTTCTGTGGGATGAGAAGCCCCAAGTCCCTCAGCCTTTCTTTGTAAGAGAGATGTTTCAGTCCCCTAATCATCTTTGTAGCCATTTGCTGTACCCTCTCAAGCAGTTCCCTATCCTTGAACTGGGAAGCACAGAAGTGGGCACATTACTCTAGATGTGGTCTCACTCAGGCAGAGAAGAGGGGAAGGAGAACCCCTCTCTAACTGCTGGCCACGCTCTTTCTGATGCACCACAGGCGACCATTGGTCTTCTTGGCCACAAGGGCCTGTTGCTGGCTCATGGTCAGCCTGTTGTCCACCAGGACTTCCAGGTCTTTTCCCACAGAGCTCCGTTGTCCAGCAGGTCAGCCCCTAACCTCTACTGGTGCATGATTCTACACTTGCGATCTCCAGTGTGCCCAGGTCGTGCTGGATGGTAACACAGCCTTCAGAATTGTCAGCCACTCCTCACAGTTTTGTGTCATCAGCAATTTCTGTCCCTTCATTCAAGTCACTGATGAACACTGAAGAAGACTGGACCCAGTACTGATCCCTGGGGAACACCCCTTGTGGGCATTGCAGAGTGAAGAAGAGGAGCTTCAGCAGGACCCGCCTTACACTTCAAAGAAGTAGGCTTCTGGGCCAGTGAGAGAGAGAGACAAGAAAGGTCATGTGTAGAGGAGAGGACGTTTCAGACATTGCATTTTACCAGCTTGCTTGTGCAGGGAGATGATAGAAACCAGGGTGAAAGGCTTGGACTGAAAAAAGTTCCATTTAATCAATAAATTGTTAACTAATGACAATTTGGAGGGAATAGAAAGAGATGTTTCCAGCCAGAGCTTCACACAGGGAAACTGAGGTTCAAGATAGCCCCACGTGAGGAGAAGGGCAGATGCCCTTCTGTCAGTATTAACAGCTGATGAATTCATTGAACGCTGAGACATTCCACTTGACTTTGGACTTCCCTTTGCCTTATCTGCAAATTCAGTGTCTGCCAAAGGGGCATTTTTGTCTCACAGGGTCACATCTTAGAGGTCATGGCCAGAGGTGTTGATTGAAAAGACACAGCCTGAGGTTGGTGCCTGGAGGTTATCTGATGCTGACACCACCCAGCCAAGGCTTGTGCTCAAAACTCCACCTTCATCCACCAGACCTTTGCACTTTAAACAAAGTTACTGATGACTTGCCATGCTTGCAATTGATTTGGTGGTGATTTCCTCTTGCTCCAAGCAACAAGAACAAACGATAGGAGGAATCAAGTTCATCCTAGACATGTATGGCCCTGAGTCTGTTTCCACAAGAGGTGAATTCCACCAGGAATTAAAACATGCAGAGGCCGACTGGTGAAAAGTGAAAAGCTCCCTGGAGACCCCTCCTGTCTGCCCAAATTTCTTTCTTTGCCTTGTTTTTGTCATTAAAAGTGCATTATAACTGCACACTTGGTCTCCCATAGCTGAGCCTTTCCCACAGAGACACATTAAGCTGCTCTTGGAGAATCTATCCCAGTGTTGTTTTTTCAGCTCTCCTTTCTTGGGCTGTAACAAAGAGGAGGGCTGTAGGGGGGAAGGTTTCCCACCAAAATAACCTCTGCAAAGTGCACTTCAGATGGAACTTTGCTGACCCAAATCAGGGCTGGAGGATGTCCCTGCTGACTTCAGGGGGGGGTTGGACTGGATGACTTTCAGAGGTCCCTTTCAGTCCAGCCCTTCTGTTATTCTGTGATTCTAATGTTTTTTAAGTTAATCCTTTTGTATGGAAGGAGATAGCCTATAAATTCTCAGTTTAGCTTATAGAATCATAGAATGCACTGAATTGAAAGAGACCTCTAAATCTCATCCAGTCTGACTCTCTTGCAGTCAGCAGGGACACCTCCAACTAGATCAGGTTGCTCAGAGCCTCATCAAGCCTGACTTTGAATATCTGCAGGGATGGGGCCTCCACCACCTCCCTGGGCAACCTGTTCTAGTGTTCCACCACCCTCATAGCAAATAACTTCTTCCTAATGTCCAAATTAAATCTACCATGCTCTAGTTTAAAACCATTGCCCTTTGTCCTAGTGCTGCATGACTTTGCACATAGTGCTTCCCCAGATTTCCAGTAGCTCTCTCAGGTAGTGGAAAGCCATACTAAGCTGTCACCAGACCTTTCTCCTCTCCAGGCTGAACAGCCCCTGCTCTCTCAGCCTGTTCTCACAGGAGAGGTGCCTGAGCCCCCTGATCATTTTTGTGGCCCTTTTCTGGACTCAGTCCATCAGGTCGATGTTGTTACTGTGTTAAGAGCCCAGAGCTGGACACAGTAGTCCAGGTGAACACTGGTTTTCAAGGATGATCTTTTTCTATCTTTGCTTGAAACACCAGCCACTCACCCAGCTCCTTTCAAGTCCAATAGCAACTTTTTCCTTTTACAGGTTGCTCAAAGCCTCATCCAGCCCAATCTTAAACACTTCCAGGTATGAGCTGTTCACAACTTCTCTGGGCAGCCCATTACAGTGTCTCACCACTCTCATTGCAATGAGCTTCTTCAAAAGTGAGAACGGCTCCTTGATGTTAACTGACAGGATGTCCCACTTGGACACGGCACTTTGGGGTGTGGTTTAGTGGGCGTGATAGTGTTGTATTGGTGTTGGGCCCCTTGGCTTGAGAAAGATGTTGAGATGCTGAAACATGCCCAGAGAAGACCAACAAAGCCCTGTGAAGAGAGGCTGAGGGAGCTGGGGTTGCTTAGCCTGGAGCAGAGGAGGCTCAGGGGAGACTGTATTGCTCTCTACAACTCCCTGAAGGGAGGTGGTAGCCAGCTGGGGGTTGATCTCTTCTCCCAGACAACCAGCACCAGAACAAGAGGACACAGTCTCAAGCTGCACCAACAGAGGTTTAGGTTGGCTGTTAGGAATAAATTCTTCCCAGAAAGAGAGATTGGCCATGGGAATGTGCTGCCCAGGGAGTTGGTGACCATCACTGGAAGTGTTTAAAAAAAGCCTGGTTTGGTTGATGAGATGGTGTTGGGTGATAGGGTGGACTTGATGATCTTGGAGGTTTCTTCCAACCTGGTTAATTCTGTGATTCTGTGTTGATAGTTTGTCTCGATGATCTTAGAGGTCTTTTGCAACTTCAATGATTCTGTGAATCTATGATTCTGAGTTTCTCTTTGAACACTAGATGAACGGACTACACAAGTACCAGGAGGGCCAAAGGATGGCAAGCAACCTGCCAGGAGCACTCATTGATGAGGGGAAAATTCAGTTGCACCTTAGCTGCGCTCTACTGATATGGAAATGTTATGCATGAGAACCATCCATGAGCACTCACAAATGGTTAAAAGGGACCAAATGATCCCCTCCCCTGCACAGCCTGCCTCATTCCTTAATTACATCATGACAGGAGAAGTGATATAAGCCTATTATTTGATTGGAAGATCCTGTTCCCATCTATACCAGCTGCATTTCTTCCAGCATGATGGACTGTTTGTTTCTATACTCCTCTTTGCACCTGGATTGCTCTTCCATTGGTAGTTTGCCACCTTTAATTTAGCCAAGTCTGGGGACTTTTCACAGGACAACCTCATTGGGGGGAGGGGGGAAAAGGAAGTTTTAAAATAGATACTTCCTAAATTATCAACTGCAGCACAGAACAAGTACTAAATATTTAAAGGAGACTATTCCCTATATCATTTTGCAGTGCTTGCTTTGTGTTTTTCAGCCCACAAGGGAAAACAGGATGATGATCATCACTGGTTTTCTGCTGGCTGGTTTCCAGCTGCTTTCACCTTCATTTACATTCAATTTCTTTGTTGTTTTCTCCTTGGCTTAGTGAGGCCACAAATATAAGTCCTGGAATTGCAAATAGTGAAGAAAGAACTGCAAACCACAGAATCACAGGATGGTGGAGGTTAGAAAGGACCTCTGGAGATCAAGTTCAGCCCCTCCTCCTCCTGCTAGAGCAGGGTCACCTAGAGCAGCAGTTGCCCAGGATTGTGTCATAGAATTGTAGAATTGTTGGGGTTGGAAGGGACCTCAAAGATCACCCAGTTCCAACCCCCTGCCATGGGCAGGAACCCCTCACACCAGATCAGGTTGCTCAGTGCCACATCCAGTCTGGCCTTAAAAAATTTCCTGGGCAAACTGTTCCAGTGCCTCACCACCCTCATGCTGAAGAACTTCTTGCCAACATCCAGTCTGAATCTACACATTTCTATTTCTTTTTCCATTCCCCCCAGTCCTATCATTACCTGACACCCAGGTGTCCAGATGGGTTTTGAAAGTCTGCAGAGAAGGAGACGAATAGAATAGAATAGAATAGAATAGAATAGAATAGAATAGAATAGAATAGAATAGAATAGAATAGAATAGAATAGAATAGAATAGAATAGAATAGAGCAGGTTGGAAGAGACCTTTAAGAGCATTGAGTCTAACCCATCATCCAATACCATCTAATCAACTAAACCATGGCACCAAACATCCCATCAAGTCTCTTCCTGAACACCCCCAGTGATGGTGAATCCACCACCTCCCTGGGCAGCACATTCCAATGGCCAATCACTCTTTCTATGAAGAACTTCTTCCTAACATCCAGCCACGTCTCTGGGCAGTGAAGATGGTTTTCTTCACATTTTGGTGGAACTTCCTGTGTTCCACTTCATGCTCACTGCCCCTTGTCCTGTCACTGGGCACCACTGAAAAGAGTCTGTCCCCATCTTCTGGACCCCTGCCCTTTAGCTCTTGTTGAACATTGAGAAGATGCCCTCTCAGTCTTGTCTTCTCCAGGCCAAACAGTCCAAGGACTCTCAGCCTTTCCTCACCACATCGATGCTCCTTTCCCCTCACCATTTCTGTAGACCTCTGCTGGGATCTCTCCAGTGGTCTCTCTTGAACTTGGGCAGCCCAGAACTGGATGCATGACTCCAAATGTGATCTCACCAGGGCAGAGAAGAGGGGAAGGAGAAACTCCTCTGACCTGCTGGCCAGACTCTTCCTGATGCACACCAGGATACCATTGGCCTTCTTGGCAACCAAGGGCACATTGCTAGTGGGATGATGACATAACCATGCATAAACCTATGTGACATTAAAGAAATACCATCAGAAGTCTCCATAGCCAGCAAGCCTGTGATGATTCATAGCCATCGCTTCCCTCCCTTGCCCTACTGCCCCCACAGTTTGCTGAAGCCCCAGTGGTCATTACTCACTGCACAGCTGGATAAACTCAGGGATCAGACAGGCCTTTCCTATTTCTAATGGGAATCCTGCCTGAACTCTGGCCTGCCTGAGTAGCCCTGGGAGAAATTATCTGATTAAAAATGTCCCAAGGGGGAGCTGAAAATGGGAAGAGTTTTATTATTCTGCACTGCAATTGGCAGTGTGAGTAAGTTGTCACAAGAGTTCATTAAGGCATCTTCTTCCTCCCATTCATTGTCTGTCCCAGGTTTTTATATACCCTGAGCTGGGAGGGGTGGTGTGTCTCCAGCCAGTGTCCACAGCTTGGGCTAACACAAAGTACTTTCTGATTTTCAGTTCTAGGACTGTATTTGTCCTAGAAGAGTGACTGAGGGAGCTGTGGATGGTTAGTTTGGAGAAGAGGAGGCTGAGGGGAGACCTCATTGCTGTCTACAACTACCTGAAAAGACATTGTGGAAAGACTGCTGCTGGTCTCTTCTCACAGATAATTAGGGGTAGAACAAGAGGGAATGGCCTCAAGCTGTGACTGGATAGGTTTAGACTGGACAGTAGGAAACATCTTTTCCCAGCAAGAGTGGTCAGGCACTGGAATGTGCTGGGCAGGGAGGTGGTTGAGTCTCCAAGCCTGGATGTCATAGAATCATAGAATCAACCCGGTTGGAAGAGACCTCCAAGGTCATCCAGTCCAACCTATCACCCAGCCCTATCCAAACAACTAGACCATGGCACTAAGTGCATCATCCAGGCTTTTCTTGAAAATCTCCAGGGACCGTGACTCTACTACCTCCCCGGGCAGCCCATTCTAATGGCAGATCTCTCTTTCTGTGAAGAACTTTGTCCTAATATCCAGCCTGAACCTCCCCTATCACAACTTGAGACTGTGTCCCCTCATTCTGTTGCTGGTTGCCTGGGAGAACAGACTAATCCCTGCCTGGCTACAACCTCCCTTCAGGTAGTTGTAGATATCAATGAAGTCTCCCCTGAGCTTCCTCTTCCCCTTTAAAGGTGGTTTGGATGTGGTGCTTGGAGATATGGTTTAGGGGTGAACTTTGTTGGGTAGGGGTCTGGGTTGGACTTGGTGATCCTGAGGATCTTTTCCAACCTGGATGTTTCTGTGATTCTGTGTTCCTTCTGCCTCTTAGTGCAGCGTGTTTGGTTTCACATGTGCTGCCTCTCTCAGCTCAGTGTTGTTTTGTTGTTTGTTTGTTTGTTTTTCATCTTTCAGTACAAAGAATGCACTCAGCTCCTAAAATAGTAGAGCTAAGAGCTGGCAGGCTTCACCAGCAAGCCCCTTCACTGTCACTCCAGGGGAACTGATTGTGGTGAAATCCATCTTACTTGGCTTTCCAGCCCTGTGCCTGCAGACATCTCCATCTGAGCTGCATACCCTGTGCTCCCCATACATTAGAGTCAAGAGAGGAAAACAGGCACTTCTGAGGTGCAATTCATCTCAGCCTCATGGAGACATTTCTATTAGGTCAGAACCATGCTCTGTTTCTCTTCACTGACTATAAAGGGAGCCTGGGGTGACGGGCTTGCATGGAGGCCTCTTTCGTGTAGATGCCTATGTTAGGTGTGATTAATTGTCCAGTAAGTTGGCTTTTGTGGGGGGGTTGTGTTTGGTTGTGTTTTTTTTTGTGTGTGTGTGTGTAAGTCAGGCACCCAGTTTTACATCAGAACTTTGATTTTGGAGCATTAGCTGCAGATTTGTTTCTTTTGTCCTCATTGTTGTGGCAGCTGCAGAAGGGCTCTGATAAAAGCTAGAATAGAATACAGAACACAGAATAAACCAGGCTGGAAAAGACCTTCAAGATCATCCAGTCCAACCTATCACCCAACACCATCTCATCAACTAAACCATGGCACCAAGTGCCTCATCCAGGCTCTTTTTAAGCACTTCCAATGCTGGTGATTCCACCACCTGAGCTAATCAACACACTAGAGTTTTGATAAACTACAGTGGTATCAGACCCTCTTGACATCTGCTTTGGACTTTCACCCATGGAATTTTGCCCCATCCCTGGATAGATCCACGGTCAGGTTGGATGGGGCTCTGAGCAGCTTGATGAGGCTCTGGCCAGCCTGATCTAGTGTGGGGTGTCCCTGCCCATGGCAGAGGGGTTGGAACTAGATGATCCTTGTGGTCCCTTCCAACCCTGACTGATACTATCTAGTTGAAGATCATAGAATCATAGAATCACAGAATTGTCAGGTTTGGAAGGCAGCCCAAGGATCATCACATGAGCAGGGACACCTCACACTAGGTCAGATTGCTCAGAGCCACATCCAGCCTGGCCTTAAAAACTTCCAGGGATGTCCCTGCTGACTTCAGGGAGGTTGAACTAGATGACCTTTAAAGGTCCCTTCCAATTCAAACTGTTCTTTTTCTGTGATTCTATGACTCTAGTGTCACAGCCCTGGTGGTCAAGGAAAAGCCACATTACAGCTGTCTCCTACAGAAAGAAGACTAAACTCTTGAGAAAATCAGGTCATACACAGGCAATGGACAGACTCTGCCTCATGCGCAGGCATGTTGGGGATTCAATGTCCTCTGCTGAGCATGACCTGTCATCAGCTCAGTAATGACAAGGTGCAAATGTTGGCAACCTGATCCACGAACCTCTGAGTCTCTCAGCGTAGCTCCAGTGGCCTGCAAAACCCAACTGGAAGAATGCTGAGGAGACACAGGCAGCGCAAACTCCGTGGACACACGGTGCTAAACCTAACCAAACCACCAGCACACTGCTAACACAGATGTCAAAACAGAGCAGGAGCTCTGGGATTCATCTTTTGCCAGTTCAGTGCAAACAATTTGGCTCAGGGAAATTAAGCAAGGAAGTCTAGCTTCAAACACAGCCAGAGAGTGAGTGGAAATGTGGATGACATCCAGCTTTTTTGAACTGGGCTGATGTTCACCAAACAAGGGACTGACAGTCACTGCTTTGCTGTGAGGACACTGGTACCACCCCCAGAGCTGCTCATTCCAGCAGGTCTGACTGCTACAGGAAAGCATTTCAGTGCCTCTTGGTGTTTTAGTCTGGAGGAAAAGGAGGATGGAGGGAGACTTTTTCTTTCTTTCTTTCTTTCTTTCTTTCTTTCTTTCTTTCTTTCTTTCTTTCTTTCCTTTCTTTCTTTCTTTCTTTCTTTCTTTCTTTCTTTCTTTCTTTCTTTCTTTCTTTCTTTCTTTCTTTCTTTCTTTTCTTTCTTTCTTTCTTTCTTTCTTTCTTTCTTTCTTTTCTTTCTTTCTTTCTTTCTTTCTTTCTTTCTTTCTTTCTTTCTTTCTTTCTTTCTTTCTTTCTTTCTTTTCTTTCTTTCTTTCTTTCTTTCTTTCTTCTTTCTTTCTTTCTTTCTCTTTCTTTCTTTTTCTCTTTCTCTCTTTCTCTCTTTTCTCTCTTTCTCTCTTTTCTCTCTCTTTCTCATCTTTCTCTCTCTTTCTTTCTCTCTCTCTTCTCTCTTTCCTTCTTTCTTTTCTTTCTTTCTTTCTTGCTTCTTTCTTGCTTTCTTTTTCTTTCTTTTCCTTCCTTCCTTCCTTCCTTCCTTCTTCCTTCCTTCCTTCCTTCTCTTCTTCCTTCCTTCCTTCCTTCCTTCCTTCCTTCCTTCCTTCCTTCCTTCCTTCCTTCCTTCCTTCCTTCCTTCCTTCCTTCCTTTCTTTCTTTCTTTTCTTTCTTCTTTTCTTTCTTTCTTTCTTTCTTTCTTTCTTTCTTTCTTTCTTTCTTTCTTTCTCTTTCTTTCTTTTTCTCTTCTCTCTTTCTCTCTTCTTCTCTCCCTCTTTCTCCTCTTTCTCTCTCTCCTTTCTCCCTCTTTCTCTCTCTTTCTTTCTCTCTCTCTTTCTCTCTTTCCTTCTTTCTTTTCTTTCTTTCTTTCTTGCTTTCTTTCTTGCTTTCTTTTTCTTTCTTTTCCTTCCTTCCTTCCTTCCTTCCTTCCTTCCTTCCTTCCTTCCTTCCTTCCTTCCTTCCTTCCTTCCTTCCTTCTTCCTTCCTTCCTTCCTTCCTTCCTTCCTTCCTTCCTTCTTCCTTCCTTTCTTTCTTTCTTTCTTTCTTTCTTTCTTTCTTTTCTTTCTTTCTTTCTTTCTTTCTCTTCTTTCTTTCTTCTTTCTCTTTCTTTCTTCTTTCTTTCTTCTTCTCTTTCTTTCTTTTTCTCTTTCTCTCTTTCTCTCTTCCTTCTCTCTTTCTCTCTTTCTCCTCCACTTCTTTCTCCTCTTTCTCTCTCTTTCTTTCTCTCTCTCTTTCTCTCTTTCCTTCTTTCCTTTTCTTTCTTTCTTTCTTGCTTTCTTTCTTGCTTTCTTTTTCTTTCTTTCCTTCCTTCCTTCCTATCCTTCCTTCCTTCCTCCTTCCTTCCTTCCTTCCTTCCTTCCTTCCTTCCTTCCTTCCTTCATTCCTTCCCTTCCTTCCTTCCTTCATCTCCTTCCTTCCTTCCTTCCTTCCTTCCTTCCTTCTTCCTATCCTTCCTTCCTTCCTTCCTTCCTTCCTTTCCTCTCCTTCCTTCCTTCCTTCCTTCCTCTGCACTCATATAATAGTTGGCTGTGGATGAAGAGAAACCCTCTGAGATAATCATTAAGGTTACCCTGTGACTTCAGGTTTAGGTTATTCCAAAAGCATTCAGCACTTTGAGTTTATCTTGCCCCAAAGGGAATGCCCAAAGCCAGATGAGGGTTGGTCTCTCTTCTCCCAGGCAATCTGTGACAGAACAAGAGGACACAGTCTCAAGCTGCACCAAGGGAGGTTTGGGCTGGATGTTAGGAAGAAAATTCTTCCCAGAAAGAGAGATTGGCTGTTGGAAAGGGCTGCCCAGGGAGGTGGTGGACTCGCCATCTCTGGAAGTGTTTAAAATAGGACTGGAATGAGACACTTAGTGCCATGGTTTAGTTGATTAGATTGTGCTGGGTGATAGGTTAGACTTGATGATCTCAAGGGTCTTTTCCAACCTGGTTAATTCTGTATTCAGGGGAGACCTCATTGCTCTCTACAACTCCCTGTAAGGAGGTTGCAGTGAAGTGGGAGCTGGTCTCTTCTCCAGACTAACAATTGATAGGATGAGGGGAAATGGCCTCAGGTTGCACCAGAAGAGGTTTAGTTAGATATTAGAAGAAACTTCTTCACTGAAAGGGTTCTTAAACATTGAACAGGCTGGTTGAATCCCCATCCCTGGAGGTGTTTAAAAAGCTGCAGAGATGTGCTCCTGATCAACATTGTTTAGAATAGAAAGAATAGAATAGAATAGAATAGAATAGAATAGAATAGAATAGAATAGAATAGAATAGAATAGAATAGAATAGAATGGAACAAACCAGGTTGGATCATTGTGTCCAACCTAAACTACTAAATCAACTAGTCAACTAACCCATGGCACCAAGCACCCCATGAAGTCTCCTCCTGAACACCTCCAATGATGGTGACTCCACCACCTTCCCAGACAGTCCATTCCAATGGGCAATCACTCTCTCTGTGTAAAACTTACTCCTAACCTCCAGCCTAAACCTCCCCTGGTGCAGCCTGAGACTGTGTCCTTTTTTCTGGTGCTGGCTGCCTGGGAGAAGAGACCAACCTTCACCTGTCTACAATCTCCCTTCAGGTAGTTGTAGAGAGCAATAAGGTCTCCCCTGAGTCTCCTCTTCTCCAGGGTGAGCAACCCCAGCTCCCTCAGTCTCTCCTCATAGGGCTTGTGTTCCAAGCCCCTCAGCAACTTTAGCACCAGACTTGGTAGAGTTAGAGAATGGTTGGACTGGATGATACTAAAGGTCTTTTCCAACTAAAATGGTTCTCTGAAATGATCAGGCAAGAGTGTTCAATGTGAGCACATTCATCACCCTGATCTAGGTGTTTCATAGAATGGCTTGGGTTGGAATGGAAATGTAAAGGTGTGGTGTGTTGAAGTTTTCCTCAGCATTTACTCAGCCAGATTAATCAGACTAAACTGCCACAAAAAGTCATCTAGTCCAACCCTCCTGCAGTCATGAGCAACATCTTCAACCAGATGAAGTTGCTGAGAGCTCTGTCCAATGGGGCATGTTTAGACCCATCTGATGCTTCTACCTGCCTAGAATTCACATGGCTTTAGAAACACATATCCAAATCCAAGTAGATATATTCAGTGGGACTTTCTATTGAGGATTTGGTTCTACATCAGCTGGGCAGGTTTCTGACTCACACTTGACATCTCTCCAGCCCAGTGGCTATGCAGAGCCAGTTTGCATGCCAGTCTGAATGCCAACATTCATGTACTACCAGGTGCATCTATATTTCCTCTGAACCAGACACTTGTTAGCTGTTCTTTAAATGCCTGGCCTGAAGCTGAAGCAAAGGGCAATAATGTGCCCTTATGGACAAGCAGGCCAATGGGATCCTGGGTGCATCAAGAGGAGTGTGTCTGGCAGATTGAGGGAGGTTCTCCTCCCCCTCTACTCTGCCCTAGTGAGATCTCACCTGGAACATTGCATCCACTTCTGGGTTTCCAGGTTCAGGAGGGACAGGGATCTGCTGGAGAGAGACCAAGGGAGGGCTACAAGAATGATTAAGGGACTGGAGCCGTGTGAGGAGAGGCTGAGAGCACCAGGGCTGTTTAGTTTGGAGAGGGAAAGACTGAGAGAGGGTCTAATAAATGTTTATAAATATCTGAGGGCTGGGAGTCAAGAAGGAAAGGACAGCCTCTCCTCACTTGCTGTGGTGGGTTAACACCTTTTTCTGAAAACAAAAGAAGAAAGCAGGATGGAGGGCTTGCGGGTACTTTACACTCCCTGAAGGGCGTTTCCCCCCTGGGAAAGCTGAGGGCAAGGGGAAGTGTTTAAAGAGCCTGGATGAGGCACTTAGTGCCATGGTTGATTAGATGGTGTTGGGTGACTGGTTGGACTTGATGATCTTGAAGGTCTTTTCCAATCTGGTTAATTCTGTATTCTGTGTGTCAGCTGCAGAGGCAAAAAAAAGGTTTCTCATTGTGACAAGGTCATAGAGTCAAAGAACCATTTTGGTTGCAAGAAACTTCTAAGATCATCAAGCCCAACTTCTAACCCAACATTTTCAGGTCATCACTACACCATGTCACTCAGCATCACATTTATAAAGGTAAGTGTGCTTAGATGGATGTGTCTTCCTCCTCTGTTGACATTTCATCTGCTTCCCACTGGCAAACAGGCTTCTAAAGTCTCTGAGATGAGGACTGTCTTTACCAGGAGTCTGTACAATGCTCACTCTATTTAGAGTCATAGAAACATAGAATACTTTGGGTTGGAAGAGACCTTTAAAGGTCACCTAGTTCAACACCCCCAAAATAAGCAGGGACATCCTCAACTAGATCAAGCTGCTCACAGCCCCACCAAGCTTGACCATGAATTTCTCCAGGGATGGGACCTCCATCACCTCCCTAGGCAACCTCTTCCAGGGTTTCATTACCCTCATTGTAAAGAACTTCTTCCTAACATCCAAGTCATATTCCTGCTTTCCCTGCCTTGGACTGTTCAGTGCTACTGTGAGTCAAATAATTCACTCTTTATTGACAAACAGATAAGAAGTTCCCTAGATCTTAGCAGACTTGGTCTATATCCCAGTTCAGGAATTATCTTACAGGTGAGCACCCCTTCCAATCACATCTGGTCCCACCAGCAACTCCTACAGTTCCTTACCCATGCAAATAACATTAGGGAAACATTTACTGTAAGTTTTAGTTTAATTTAGTAGAATTTAGCAGCTGGAAATAACAAGGAGGAGCCAGCACCTTGCATAGAGCCAGCACTGCACAGACCACCAGCAAGTGCTACACAGACCTCGGTTTGGAAAGTGATGAGACAGATGGAAGTCATTATTTTGTTTTGAACAAAATACCATCTGGGGCCAACACTTGCTGTCTGTTACTTCTGAGTAAATCCAGAGCAACTCCATCATGTTCCTTAATAATCAGTCCTGGGACCAATCTTATTAAACATTTTCCTTAATGAACTTGGCAGAAGACAAGTAGGTGCCTGGTTGGGAGAGCTGCTGATGACACAACCTTGAGCAATTCTATTGTTATGGACCAGAATATGATGTGAGAAGAGCTGGAGGACCTTGGAGGAAGGCTGAAGGAGAGAAATGGGTCCATTTTAACCTGGAAGCTAAGGTGGAAGCTCATTGGATTGAGGTAACAGTAGAGGAAAAAGGATTTTGACTTATGACTTAGAATTTGCTATGACTTAGAATAAACCAGGTTGGAAGAGACCTTCAACCTACCATCCAACCTATCATCCAACACCACCTAATCAACTAAACCACAGCACCAAGCACCCTATCAAGCCTCCTCCTGAACACCTCCAGTGATGGTGACTCCACCACCTCCCCAGGCAGCCCATTCCAATGGGCAATCACTCTCTCTGTGTAGAACTTCCTCCTAACCTCCAGCCTAAACCTCCCCTGGTGCAACCTGAGACTGTGCCCTCTTGTTCTGGTGCTGCTTGCCTGGGAGAAGAGACCAACCTCTGCCTGTCTACAACCTCCCTTCAGGTAGTTGTAGAGAGCAATAAGGTCACCCCTGAGTCTCCTCTTCTCCAGGCTGTGAGCACAGCAACCTTAAAAAGAGCAACTGCAATCATAGAATCAACCAGGGTGGAAAAGACCTCAGAGATCATCAAGTCCAATCAATTACCTAACACCTCCTGACAACTAAACTGTGGCTCCTAGTGTCACACCCAATCCTTTCTTGAACACCTCCAGGGACGGTGACTCCACCACCTCCCTGGGCAGCCCATCCCAATGGCCAATTACTCTTTCTGGGAAGAACTTTCTCCTCACCTTGACCCTCAACTTCCCCTGGCACAGCTTGAGACTATGTCCTCTTGTTCTGTTGCTGGTTGCCTGAGAGAAGAGACCAACCCCCACATGGCTACAACATCCCTTAAGGTAGTTGTAGACAGCAATAAGGTCTTCGCTGAGCCTCCTCTTCTCCAGGCTAAACAATCCTAGCTCCCTCAGCCTCTCCTCACAGGGCTGTGCTCAAGGCCTCTCCCCAGCCTTGTTGCCCTTCTATGGACACATTCAAGTATCTCAATGTCCTTCTTAAGCTGAGGAGCCCAGACCTGGACACAGTACTCAAGGTGTGGAATATTTTTTTCCCCCTGAATATAGCACTTCTATTGGCATCACAGCATTCAGCTTCAGAGAGCAATACAGTGCAGGGGCAGCCAGGCACCCCACTCCTCTGGCAACCCTTAAAACAGGTTCATAGTGCATCTCAGGCAAGATATTTCCAGTAGAGAGAGGGAAGTGTTCATACTTTTGCACACAGGGCTTCTGGAACAGGTCCAGAGAAGGGCAATGAATCTGGGGAAGGGTTTGGAGAACAGAGCTTGTGAGGAGCAGCTGAGAGACCTGGGATTGTTGAGCCTAGAGAAAAGAAGGCTGAGGAGAGGCTGTCTAGCTCTCTCCTGAAAGGAGGTGGAAGGCAGGTTGGGGCTAGCCACTTCTCCCAAGAAAAAAGTGATAGGACAAAAGGAAATGGGCTCAGTTTGCACCAAGAGAGGTTTAGCTTGGACATGAGAAACAGTTTATTCCCTGAAAGTGTTGTCAAGGCCTGAACAGGCTGCACAGGGAAGTGATGGAGTCACCATCCTTGGAGATACGTAGATATCTCCCTTAGAGGCTTGGTTTAGTGGTGATCTGGCAGTTGTGGGTTAACAAATGGATTTGATGATCTGAAGGTCTTTTTCAACTGAAACAATTCTATTATTCTATAACCTTCTCAGCTGGGACATGTGAGCCACTGGATAATCAAAACTCTGCTGCTTATTGCAGGCTGTGGAGGGGTGTAGTGTGAAATTATAGCACACAGACAGGAGTCTCAGACCAGGACTCTCATTGGAGGCTGCCTCCTAATTCATGAATCATCACATTGCAGCAGTGATTCTAGGTGCAAGGAAGAATTAGGGAGACATACAAAAACCTTCTGCTGCCTCCACAAAGAGTCTCAGAATGTTCACAGAATGGTAGAGGTTGGAAGGGACCTCGAGAGCATCTGGTCAGAGAACTGTTTCAGTTGAAAAAGACCTCTAAGATCATTGGATCCAACTATCAACCTATGACCAACATGGCCATTAAACCATGGCCCAGAGTGCCATGGCCACACTTTTCTTGAACACCTCCAGGGATGGTGGCTCCACCACCTCCCTGGATAACCTATTTCATGCATTTCTCTATGGTTGCAATTGCAACAGACACAGAACACACCACAGATGTACTTGTGTCCGCTGGTCATCACAGAATCACACAATGGTTTGGTATGGAAAGAACCTTGCAAGGGCATCTAGCCCAATCCCCCTGCAGTCAGCAGGGACATCTTCAACTACAGGGGACTGCTCAGAGCTCAGTCCAACCTGACCTGGAATGGTTCCACAGCTGAGGAATCTACCACCCCTCTGGGCAACTTGGGTAAGCATCTCATCTTGCTTGCTTGTCTCAGAGCTCTTCAGCTTCAGCTGTACTCAGTCTGACTGCAGCAGACTCTTACAGCAAACTCATGAAGTCCTTGCCTACGATGCTGGGAGAAGCAAGACCATTAACAAATGTGTTGATTTCTGGGACACAAGAAGTCCACCTCAACATGAAGGAGGACTTCTTTACTTTCAGTGTGTTGGAGCCCTGGAGCAGGCTGCCCAGAGAGGTTGTGGAGTCTCTTTCTCTGCAGATTTTGAAAACCTCCCTGGATGCATTCCTGTGTCACCTGCCTTAGGTGACCCTGCTTTGGCAGTGGGGTTGGACTCAAAGATCTCTAGAAGTCCCTTTCAACCCCTACCATTCTTTGACAAAGGGAAGGTTCAACATGCTCAGACTTCCAACTAGCATCATCTATCTCTTGTGGTGTGGCAACACAGCCTACCTGGAAACAAACTTTGTGTCTCACATTTCCTGGGTCACCTTTCCTTTTTTGTTTCATGTTCACCATGTGGAAATTCAGTTGAGAATTTGATTAGCATTTACTGGAGCTTGAGTAACATAGGAAGACTTGCTGCTTCCACTCCACCTTGAGAAAACTGCCTGCATATTTGGCTTCACCAGCAGTGGAACAAGGAGAGCAGTGCCAAGTGAATACATCATTGCCACAATATATGGCTGCTGACAAGTCCATAAGGCTGAGATGAAATTTTCAAAGCCCTGGGCCTGAACCAAGACATTGTGCTGAGATTGTACAGTGCTAGCTAGATGGCTGGGGTTGCAGTAAATGGGTATCATGACACAAGCCATCCCTAATGTCTCCCAAAGGTCCTGAGATATGAGTTCACCTCCTCCACCCTCAGGAACGTTATTTCTTCTCTATATTTTAGATGGTGAGTCCTTATTTCAGGAGGCTGTAAGGAGCAGGTGGGCTGTTTTACAGATTAAACCAGGTTGGAAAAGACCTTTCAGATCATTGAGTCCAGCTGATCACCCAACACCATCTCATCAACTAAACCATGGCACTAAGTGTCTCATCCAGCCTCTTTTTAAACACTTCCAGGGATGGTGACTCCACCACCTCCCTGGGCAGCACATTCCAATGGCCAATATATCTTTCTGGGAAGAGGTTCTTCCTAACATTCAGCAGAAACCTCCCCTGGCACAGCTTGAGACTTTGTCCTCTTGTTCTGTCTGTGGTTACCTGGGACAAGAGACCAACCCCCACCTGGATACAACCTCCCTTCAGATAGTTGTAGAAAGCAATAAGGTCTCCTCTGAGCCTCCTCTTCTCCAGGCTAAGCAACCCCAGCTCCCTCAGCCTCTCCTCACAGGGCTGTGCTCCAGACCCCTCCCCAGCTTTGTTGCCCTTCTCTGGACACATTCCAGTATCTCAACATCTTTCCTAAATGGAGGGGCCCAGAACTGGACACAGTGGCCTAACCAATGCTGAGTACAGGGGCAGAATTCTAACTTCCCTGCTCCTGCTGAACATACTATTCCTGATGCAGACCAGGATGTCATTGGCCTTCTTGGCCACCTGGGCACACTGCTGACTCATGTTCAGCCTACTATCAACCACTGTCCCCAGGTCCCTTTCTGCCTGGCTGCTCTCCAGCTACTCTGTCCCCAGCCTGTAGTGCCATGTGCCTGCAGTCTCAGTGGTCAGACTAACAGGAGTGACCATGGTGGGACAAGACCTGGGTAGTGTGGAGAAAGCTTGTTTACACTTACCTAGCACATTGTCTCTTTGCATCTTCTCTTTCTGGCTTCTCCAATCTCCAGTGCAAAAACAAATAAACAAAAGCACACCTCAGTACTAGAATCAGAGAATCAGAGAATTGTTTCACTTGGAAAACAACTCTAAGATCATTGACTACAACTTTCAGCTCAACACTACAGAGGCCATTAAACCATGTCCCAAAGTGCCATCTCCACGCATTTCTTGAACACATCCCAGGATGGGGACTCCATCACCTCCCTGGGCAGCCTGTTCCAATCCCTGACCACTCTTCCACAAAGAAATTTTTCATATCCTCTCTTGGCCCAGTTTCTCTTTTTCTATCATGTGATACTAGGAAGAAGATTCCATCCCCTACCTCACTACAACCTCCTTTCAAGCAATTGTAGAGAGCAATGAGGTCTCCCCTCAGCCTCCTCTTCCCCAGGATAAACAATTCCAGTTTCCTCAGCTGCTTCTCACCAGAACTTTTCTCCAAACCCTTCACATCTTTGTTGCCCTGCTCTGGGCATGCTGCAGCACCTCAATATCCTTTTTTTTAGTGAGAGGCATGAAACTGAACCCAGGATTCGAGATGCGGCCTCACCAGTGCTGAGTATAGGTTAGGCGATCACTTCCCTACCCCTGCTGGCTACACCATGGCTGATCCAGACCAGGATGTTGGTGGTCTTCTTGGCTACCTGAGCACACTGCTGGCTCATGTTCAGATGGCTGTCAATCAGCAGCCCCAGGTCTTTTTCTGCTAGGCAGCTTTCCACCCGCTCTGCCCCAAGCCTGCAGCATTGCATGGGGTGGTTGTGACCCAAGTGCAGCACCAGTATGGTTTGGTACAGGGCTAAAACATGGCCAGTTTCAGTAGTAGCATCTGCAAAAGCTTTTCTTCCCCTGTGGGATTCACCTCTGTGTTGTATGTGACCCATTACATAGCCCATGAGTTCTTCAGAAGCAGGATCTGGCTTTCTGGTTCAAGGGCTTATATCTAGCACAAGAACACTGAATATAAGAGGCAAGCTGATGAGTGCTGGAGGGTTATGGTCTTCCCACATATTCACTGGGGCAGCTTAGACACATTTCCAAAATCCAAAGTCCTGAGAGACATCCTTCTCCCTGCAAGGGAATATTCTTGTTAATCTAAAAAGAGATAAACCATCTCAGAAATTAAATAGATTGTTCTCCAGCAACTAGACTGAGAGAAGGAGACCACTAGTACAGCCTTCAGTTTTCTACTCATCAGAATAGTCTGGAGATCATAGCCTCAGTTTCTTGACTTGTGGCCCAGTCCAGGAGTAACTGTACAGCCAGGAGAAGTATGGGTTTGCACCATACTGAGAAGAAGGATTTGTCATGCTCATTGTGCTGGGCTTTCATCTGAGCAGAGAGGTTTGGGCTTGATTAAGGACACAGCATGTATATCCACCTTGGCATCCTTCTGCTTAGGACCTCTTCAGCAACTGACCCCCAGAAAAAATTCCCTGATAGGGCTGGGGCTGTTCTACCTTAGACCAAGGTTTTCTCTCCAATATTCCCTCCTCATCAACAGGCTGGGGAGGGGAAAGATCATAGAATTGCAGAAACATTTAGGTTGGAAAAGACCCTCAGGATCACCAAGTCCAACCCAGAACCCTACTCTACAAGGCTCACCCTAAGCCATAGCCCCAAGCACCACATCCAAACCACCTTGAAACATACCTAGGCTTGGGGACCCAACCACCTGTGGCAGTTCAGGCTGGGTGCCTCCTGCTGCTGCCACATCAGTCACACCTCTGGTGTCCCAAGGCTCCAGCCCACTAAGGTGGACACAGGGAACAGCCTATTTCTGCCCATAAATCCTGTGCCCTACAAATCCATCTGCAAAGCCTTTCTCTTCCTCTCTCTTCCCTCTCTGCTCCCCTGGGAGATGCTCCCTATCAGGTAATGCTGGGGGAGTATCTCAAGGTCTGGCTGGGCCTAATGCCAGGAGGAGATGGGGGAGGGGAGGTCTCAGACCTGGCCAGCTGAGACCAGCCTAGCAATGGGGGGGAAGAAAGAGCCCTGGGGGGGTCTTGGGTCTCCCCTCAGGTGGGGAGAAGGGAAGGTTGGGAAGGTTTTGGGTGTGCTATGAGGGACTCTGTATGCTTTGGGACTCTTTTGTCACTATTCTCTGTAGCTTCTGTACAACACTAATTGCTTTTCCATTTCAACTTTCCATCACTTCTGCAATCTATTTGTGTGAGTCTCATTCTTTTGCCCCTCTCAGGGGCAAGAGAGGATCTGCCTGACCTCATACCAGGACCTCATTGCGCAGCACATTCCAATGCTTCTTGCCATGAAAATTTTTTCTCCTACCATCCGGTTTGAAACTACCCAGTCACATTCCCTCTTATTCTATCACTACTTGTGAGAAGAGACCAGCACCAACTTCTCCATAACATCCTCTCAACTTGTATTTTCTTCTACAAGATACCAGTCTTTCCACAACCTCCTTTCAGGTAGCTGTAGAGAGCAAGAAGGTCTCCCCTCAGCCTTCTCTTTTCCAAACAAACCACCCCCAGGTCCTTCAGTTGCTCTCCAACACATTTATTCTCCAGGCCCTTCACAGCTTCCTTGCCCTCCACTGCACTGGCTGTGGCCTCACCAGAGCTGAGTCCCAGGGGACAATCCCCTCCCTGCTCCTGCTGGATACAGCATTTCTAATCCCAGTCAGGAGGCCTTTGGTGCTCTTGGGCGCACTGCTGGCTCCTCTTCAGCTGCTTGTCCATTAGCACCCCCAGGTCCCTTTCTGTCAGGCAGCTTTTCAGTCACACAGCCCCAAGCCTGTAGCATTGCTTGGGGTTGTTGCGACTCAAGTGCAGGACCTGGCACTTGGCCTTGTTGAAGCTCATCCCATTAACATTGGCCATGGATCCAATCTACCCAAGATCATAGGAGGGGACATAGAACACCTGACCCAGGCTGACCAAAGGGCTATTCCACATCATATGATGGCTGCTCAGCAATAAAATCTAAAATAATGGAGCTGGGGACAAAGGGGAGATGTGCCTTTATTGTTCTGTTTGTCTTCTGGAGCAGCCACAATGTGTAGTGAATCCCTCCTTCCCAAGAAGTTGCTGGATTCCAACTGCTAATGGGAAGAAGACAAAAAGAAATTTGTTTTCCTTTGCTTTCACACATAGCCTTTGCTTTCACACATAGCCTTTGCTTTTCCTTTATTAAACTGTCTTTGTCTTGACCCACAAAGTTTTTAGAACCTTAGAATGGTTTGGGTTGGAAGAGACCTTTCAAGGTCATCTTGTCCACCCCATGCCGTCAGCAGGGGCATCTTCAACTAGATAATGTTGTTGAAGTCCCCAAACAACCTGACCTGAAGAGGAGGCTCAGGTGAGACCTTATTGCTGTCTACAACTACCTGAAAGGAGGTTGTAGCCAGGTGGGGGTTGGTCTCTTCTCCCAGGCAACTAGCACCAGAACAAGAGGACACAGTCTCAAGCTGTGCCAGGGGAGGTTTAGGCTCAAGGTGAGGAGAAAGTTCCTCACAGAAAGAGTAATTTGCCATTGGAATATGCTGCCCAGGGAGGTGGTGGAGTCACCACCCCTGGAGGTGTTCAAGAAAGGATTGGATGTGACACTTGGAGCCATGGTTTAGTTGTCAGGAGGTGTTAAGTATCAGGTAACTGGTTGGACTTGATGATCTCTGAGGTCTTTTCCACCCTGGTTGATTGTGTGATTCTGTGAAGTACTGTAAGGCCACAAGGTCTGCCTGTAGTCTTATCCAGAAGAAGAGAAGCAATCATCTTCCGTTTTGTTTTCTCCTCCCTTGTCCTGCTAAGAAGGAGAGTGACAATACCTCTTGGTGGATTGGTTGTCTGACCCACCACAGCCTCACAACACAGTGCTGGCCTTACACATAACAAATCCAAACAATAACTTGGAAGTTCTCAAAAGTCATTAGCCATTCTGCAGTGGCTACCCCATGGTTTCTTATGAACTTTGAGTTAAAAGTGTCCATGCTGGAGTCACTAGCACATACAAGGGTTTGGAAAAGTGGTGGTGTGCTGCTGTGAAGGGAAGAAGACAGGGAAACATGAAGTGCAGGCTCCAAATTTGTAAAGTAGTAATGAGCATAAGGAGGGGACAGAAGAGAAAAGGGGTCAGATAGGTCACTGAAAAGACATTTAAGGGGGAAAAGTTTAAAACCCACTTCTAAATATTGACTGGGGAGTGTCTCAACCCAAAGGGCTGGTCATGGGATAGATGCTTCCTAGCAACATCTCATTTCCACAGCCCACACGCTGCAGGATTTATGGCTCTACACTGAACAATCCAATAGCTACAGCTGTTTGGCTCCATGAAGTAACCTAGGGAAAATTTTCCATCTCCAAGCATGATTGGCACAATATTTTGTCTCCATACAGCTGAACTATTTTACCTTCTTTCTCAGGTAGCCTGGTGATGGGTTCCCAACTTATTGGGCCAAGCCTTCTGAGCCCGAAATTTCTTGTTGGCCTGAGAGTCATGGCCAGGTTCTCTTCAATCCCCTTGCAAATCCACTAATTAATTACGCTGCCCTGGATCTTGAAGCTCCCTTCTCCCACACAGACATGGCCCTTCTGGACTGCACCTGAACTCCTCAGGGATGCACGACAGACACAGCACAAAGATACCTGCCAAGAGAGCTTTTGCAAAGGGTCCCTGAAAACACCACCGCTCTGTTTGCCTCACTCTTGACCTACACCACTTCACTCACTGTGACAGGACAGAGAGCAGCTTCTGTAAGCCAGGAAGAAGGACTCACTCACCAGCCTTTGTGCTGTGCATTGAACATCTGGTTGTTGATAGGGGAATGAACAAGCTAGAGGGTTGATGTGAACCAGATTGCTTGCACTCCATCCAAAAATTCCTCTGCAAGCTTCCAGTGTCGACTTTTAGCTTATCTTGCACACAGAGCCTCTCTAGGTACTCTCCTGGAGACTAGGAGAAGTATGGGTTTGCACTATACTGAGAAGAAGGATTTGTCATGCTCATTGTGCTGTGCTTTCATCTGAGCAGAGAGGTTTGGGCTTGATTAAGGATACAGCATGTCATCAGAGCAAGGAGAGACATTCTCCCAAGTGGACACAGTCAAACCAAGAGGAAAAAGTAGGGGCAGGAAGAAAGGGACTGTGGAAAGGATCCTGCTTACTAAAGGGGATGGGGAAGGAGCTCTGGATAGGTGGGAAAGAGAAGCTGGAGGCTAGCTCCAGAGCTGTGTATGGAGCCCCAGCATGTTCCTACTGTTCATATGATCACAGGAATGTTAGGGGTTGGAAGGGACCTCCAAAGAGCAAGTCCAACCCCCTGCAAGAGCAGGCTCATAGAATCCAGCACAGGTCGAACAGGAATGCATCCAGATGGCTCTTGAAAGTCTTTAGAGAAAGAGACTCCACAACCTGCCCAGGAGGGCAGCCTGTTCCAGTGCTCTGTGACCTTCACAGTGAAGAAGTTCCTCCTCATGTTGGGGTGGAACCTCCTGTGTTGTAGTTTACATTCATTGCCCCGTGTCCTATCCCAGGGTGCAACTGAGCAGAGCCTGTCCCCTCCCTCTTGATCCCCAGCCCTCAGATATTTGTAAACTTGTTGTGCCTTATTCACTGTGGCCAAAGGCTGGGATTCAGCCTTTGCGTGTTCCCTGTCCCTAGTTTCACCAAACCCTGATATTTATTGCAGGGTGTCCAGAGGGGACAAAAAGCCTCAAAAATGCTCTGAACCAGACAATGGGGCAGGAGCCAGCAGGTCTGGGTTTTCAGGAAGATGACCACATTTTCCAGTCTTGGCTGAACATGCCCTGGAGCCCAGGTGGGCCAGGTGTGTGTGCCTTTGGCCATGTTTGGAGAAAACTCATTCTATAGATTACAGTGTCAGGGTTTTATCTCTCAATATGTGCTGTCACTGGACATTATTGTCTCAGGAAATCTGTAAGTACCAGCCCAAAGAGCCAGAGCCCTGCCTTGCAATTGTCCAAGCTCTGGGAGACGGCACTAAGCCTTGCTTGGAATCTGAGGTGTGCTTGATTTTACCCAGACAGGACTGCAAAGACCCCTTGCTGTCTTAGTGTTGTAAAGCCCAGGAGCAGACAGATGCGTCTCGCCGGGCTGAGAGGTGAACCCCCAGAGTAGCTGAGTCCCCAGGACAGTTTCATTTGATTGGAAGAGGTGATGAGTGCCAGTGCAAAGGATTGCAGCAGAAGAACCTCTTTTCTACAAAGCTTTCAGCTACAAAGCCTTCAGGAGTAAAACCTGTCTCAGCGACAAGCTGCAGGCACCAACAGAAAGTGAAACTGTGCTCCTGCAGCTCTCATGTGCTTGACACCATTTTGGTTGTGTTGAAATCACCAGGCATGCCACGGGGTGCCACCATCAGTGAGTCATTATGAAATCTGATTTTTATAAGCATCTATTGCAGGTCTGTTGCCCTAGGGAATTCTTGCCCTAGGGAATTCTGGAGTTCCCCCCTTCCCTCCCACCCCACCCCACCCCCCCCACCCCCCCCCGCGGAGTTTGTGGGCTATCTCTGGCTTCATTGCCAATGTCCCTTTTTTTTTCCTTACAGTTTAAAGTGCTGTTTGTTTTTTCTGGATTTTTGTACATATTGTTTAAATTGTTACTTGTTCCTGCTGGTGAGAGATCTGGTCCACAACCAAACATTTCAAACCAGTAGATAGGTTTATAATAATATTTTCTGTGGTACTTTTATGATTAATAAAGTTATTAATATTTTTATTAATAGTTTCACCTATTGAATATTAATAACCTTCTTATGATCAAAACACAGAGCAAAGTCTGGTCAGTGAGTTGCTGCTTGAGTGAATGGAATGGAATGGAATGGAATGGAATGGAATGGAATGGAATAGAATAGAATAGAATAGAATAGAATAGAATAGAATAGAATAGAATAGAATAGACCAGGTTGGAAGAGACCTTCAAGATGATTGTGTCCAACCTATCATCCAACAACACCTAATCAACTAACCCATGGCACCAAGCACCCTATCAAGTCTCCTCCTGAACACCTCCAGTGATGGTGACTCCACCACCTCCCTGGGCAGCCCATTCCAATGGGCAATCATTTTCTGTGTAGAACTTCTTCCTAACATCCAGCCTAAACCTCCCCTGGTGCAGCTTGAGACTGTGTCCTCTTGTTCTGGTGCTGGTTGCCTGGGAGAAGAGACCAACCTCTGCCTGTTTACAACTTTCCTTCAGGTAGTTGTAGAGAACATTAAGGTCACCCCTGAGTCTCCTCCTCTCCAGGCTAAGCAATCCCAGCTCCCTCCCAGCTCTGATGAAAGAGTGCATGTACATGTGTTGCTCTTTGGGGAAGCCTGTCAGAGCTTGAGAGAATGGGAATGGAACAGCTTCCTTATGAGCAGAGACTGAGGGAGCTGGGAGCAGAGGAGCCTGAGGAGTGACCTTATTCATGTTGATAATAAAGATGTGCAGGGTGAGTGCCAAGAGGCTGGAGCCAGGCTCTCCTGGGTGATGCCCAATGACAGCACAAGAGGCAATGGTGGAAGTTGAGGCATAGGAAGTTCCATGGAAACAGCTTTCAAGTGAGGGTGCCAGAGCCCTGGAACAGGCTGCCCAGGGGGGTTGTGGAGTCTTCCTCTCTAGAGTTATTCAACACCCACCTAGATGCATTCCTGTGTGATCTGGCATAGGCGATCCTGCTCTGGCAGGGGGGTTAGACTGGATGATCTTTCCACTCCTTCCACCCCTAATGTTCTGTGATCTCTAGGCCACCTTCAAGACCAGATGTATTTTCTGTTCAGATGGTCATGGTGCAAGAGCAACCCTTAAGCATGCAGAAGTCTCAGTGATGAGCTCAAAAACCATGGTGCTGAAGAGCTTACTATGCCACTAGTTGCACTGCACAACCACAAGAAGCATTTTCTGCCTTCTAGTGCTGAGGAAATGCTGAGGCTCTACAGCTTCAGATCCCAGCAGAGGGAAAGAACCCAGGTCCCAGGATATCAGTATCAGTATCAGTAGTTATCAGTATCAGTATCACCAAGGTTGGAAGAGACCTCAAAGATCATAGAGTCCAGCCTGTCACCACAGACCTCATGACTAGAGTAGGGAGGACACTACATGTCTCATAGAGTCTTTTTGGAATCATAGAATTGTCAGGGTTGGAAGGGACCTCAAGGATCATCCAGTTCCAACTCCCCTGCCATGGCCAGGGACACCTCATTCTACAGCAGGTTGCTCAGAGCCACCTCCAGCCTGGTCTTAGAAACCTCCAGGGATGAGGCTTCCAGCACCTCCCTGGGCAACCTGTGCCAGTGTCTCACCACCCTCATGGGGAAGAACTTCTTCCTAACATCCAATCTGAATTTACCCATTTCTACATTTTTCCCATTCCCTCCATTCCTATCACTACCCAACACCCTAAAACGTCCTGCCCCAGCTTTCTTGTAGCCCCCTTCAGATACTGGATGGCCACAATAAGGTCTCATTGGAGCCTTCTGTCCAGACTGAACAGCCCCAACCCTCTCAGTCTGTCTCCTGGCTGCTGAAGAAACCTGGAGGAATAGAAAATCTAGTTCAATGCATGAAAGACGACTACAGAGTTGGAGGGACTTCTTGAGTCATCTGATCAAAACATTTCTGTCAGAGGTACTTTGCCATATGTTCCCATTCACACCTTTAAGGCTTTCCCAGAACTGCATTCCTCTGATGCTTCAAAGCCATCTGCTCATTTTTTCCACTTCAAAAGCAGCCATGGTCCAATTTACATCCATTTACATTTGTGCCAGCAGGGACCTGAGACTGAAATACTTCCTCTCCCTTCTGCATCTTCATCGTGGCCAGAACAGAGAGCTCAGCGCTCCAGCATCCACTTCGTTTCATGATTTTAATCTCCATACTGATTGAGAAACTCCAGTCTGGTGCCTCAAACTGAAGCCATAAAATAGGCTATGACTGCAGGTCATTGTTGAGAAAAAACTGGCAGTAGCTCTTACCATCCTGACATCTAAAACTAACTCATTTTCTTAGCAGTATAATTACAACAGTTCTGCTTCCTTCCTTCCTGCTCACACCCCTTCCCCCGAGCTGAAAGCAAAGACTTCTCTAATTATGGCTGCCAAGCCCAAAGAAATCCAATCTGGCAGGAGAAACATCTTCATCCACCCTGTCTGTCAATGGCTTTATTAAATATTTCACATGCAAACACTCACACCCACACAGAAGCTTGCCCACAAATGCCTTTCTACTTTTTAAAGTTACTTTATGAGCCTTCTCCTCCTCCTCCTTCCCCCACCCCAACCCACCCCCAGTTCCAAAGAATAAATAAAGGAAGCTGGAAAAATCTGTTTGGATCATGAAGTTGGGGAAACACCATCCAAGAAAGGTTGATGTTGAAAGACAGAACGAATCTGTCAGTGTAAGGTGGCTCCTGGAGATGTCATCTAATAACTTAAAATTCATACTGCAGCATGTAGCTTGGAAGGGTTTTAAGACTCAGGCTCTGGTTTGCTGGTTTTCCTTTGGTAATATGGGTGGGAAAGAAGATGGTAGCCAAACCCTGTTGGTAACACAGGAGTTTTAAGGAAGGAATGTTAAGTACAGGGGGAAATTTGGTGTAAAAGCAACCCAACCTTGAGGAGCTCAGTTGGGTGGGATTCATTTCACCCTGTTGGAGCCACAGCCAATGTTGATGGGATGAGCTTCAACAAGGCCAAATTCCTGGTCCTGCACTTGGGTTAATTCTGTATATATATAAAAATATATATGTATAGGCAGTGGATATTGCATGACCAGTGCATGACCACTGCAGGACAAGATATAGCTACTATTTCTGTAAGGTCACAACAACCCCAATCAATGCTAGAGCCTTGGGGCAGTGTGGCTGGAAAGCTGCCTGGCAGAAAGGGACCTGGGGGTGCCAATGGACAAGCAGCTGAAGAGGAGCCAGCAGTGTGCCCAGGTGGCCAAGAAAGCCAAAGGCCTCCTGGCTGGGATTAGAAATGCTGTGTCCAACAGGAGCAGGGAGGGGATTGTCCCTAGAGACTCAGCTCTGCTGAGGCCACACCTTGAGTGTTGTGTTCAGTTTTGGGCACCTCCCTACAAGAGAGATGTGGAGGTGCTGGAGCCAGTGCAGAGGAGGGCAAGGAAGCTGTGAACGGTCTGGAGACTAAATCTGATGAAGAGCAACTGAAGGAGCTGGGGGTGGTTAGTTTGGAGAAGAGGAGGCTGAGGGGAGACCTCATTGCTGTCTACAGGTACCTGAAAGGACATTGTGGAGAGGCTGCTGCTGCTCTCTTCTCCCAGGCAATTAGTGATGGAATAAGAGGGAATGGTCTCAAGTTGCCACTGGGTAGGTTTAGAGTGGGCAGTAGGAAAAAAATATTCTCAGCAAGAGTGGTCAGGCACTGGAATGTGCTGGGCAGGGAGGTGGTGGAGTCCCCAATTCTGGATATGTTTCAAAGTGGTTTGGATGTGGTGCTTGGGAATATGGTTTAGGGGTGAACCTTGTAGGGTATCAGTTTGACTTGGTGATCCTGAGGGGCTTTTCCTACCTGAAGGTTTCTGTGATTCTGTGATATTCGAAGGCTTTGGATAACAAGGCTTATGAGGAGCAGCTGAGGGCACTTGGTTTGTTTAGTCTGGAGAAGAGGAAGCTCAGTTGAGACTTTTTCACTTTCTACAACTCCCTGAAGATTGTAGTGAGATGGGAGTTGCCTCTTCTCCCTAATAACAAGTGATAGAAGGAGAGGAAATGGCCTCAAGTTGTGCCAGGGGAGGTTTAAACTGGATATTAGAAAAAAATTCATTATAGAAAGAGTGGTCAGGCTTTGGAGCAAGCTGCTCAGGGAGGTGGTGGAGTCACCATCCCTGGAGGCATTCAAGGACATAAAATGAACAACTGGAGGTGTTCAAAACCCATAGCACTTAGGGACAAGGTTTAGTGGCCATGGAGATGTTAGGTTTTGATGATCTTAGGGGTCTTTTCCAACCAAAGCAATTCTAACAATGCTGTGTTTGGATGTCTGCAGTGTAGATGTCTCCATCCCATCTGGATGCCCTGAGCTCTTATTTTAGCTGAAGGAGAGAAACTTCCATGTGTAGCACAGAGATCATTTAATCTGTTTTAAACATCTACTGGAGATAAGATGAATCACATCCTGCAAATGCCTGCTTCCCTCCAGTGACTGCAGAGGGTCCAAATAATTACTTGCATTGTAAACACATACATGGGATTAACATATAGAGAGATATAAACATATAGATGGGATTTAAACATTCATCTTATGTTTACAAAGTACTTGCTTTCCTCTGAGACACAAACCTGGGTTTCCACTCCAGTGCAGCCAACAGAGTCTTAGAGGGTAGCCCAGCCAGGCAGAGATAGATTTTATACAGATTTCTCAGCACAGCAGAAGCATGGATCTGTTGGATCAGGTCCAGAGGAGACCACAAATATGACCAGGGGGCTGGAATCCTTCTGCTGTGAGGACAGACTGAGAGAGTTGGGGTTGTTCAGCCTGGAGAAGAGAAGGCTCTGGGCAGACTTTCTTGTGTCCTTTCTATACCTAAATGGGGCCTAGAAGAAAGATGGAGAGGGACTTTTTATCAGGGCCTGTTGTGACAGAACAAGGGGTGATGGTCTGAAACTAAAAGAGGGAGATTCGGACTGGGTAGAAGTAAGAGATTTTTTATGATGACGGTGGTGAGATGCTGGCTGGTTGCCCAGAGAGGTGGTGGATGCCCTGGAATCATCCTGGGTCAGGTTGGACAGGGCTCTGAGCAGTCTGCTGTGGCTGAAAATGTCCATGCTGACTGCAGGAGTTTTGAGCTAGATGAACTTTAAAGGTCCCTTCCAAACAAAACTATTCTATGATTCCATAATTCCATGATTTAATATTTATCTAACTTACCTATTATTGTTCTTTATTTTTGGTAGCAATGTCCATTTACTGTCACACAAGCCTGAATGCTCAGCTGTAGGATGAATATCTACACTGAAAATACCTGCAGCTATTTGATACATCCAGTTGCTAAGGTTAAGTGAGATGGGTCCCCACAAGGAGGTGGATTTTTCCCTTAGGACATGTCAACATTTACTACATCCTATACTGGGTTTTAATGATCAAGCTTCGTCCACACACTGATTTTGCCTCCTACCACAGAAGACAGGCTGCTATGAAGACAGGCTGAGAGAGCTGGGGGTGTTCAGCCTGGAGAAGAGAAGGCTCCAGGGAGACCTAATAGCAGCCTGCCAGTAACTGAAGGGTGCCTACAAGAATGGAGAGAGACTGTTCCCAAAGGCCTGCAGTGACAGGAGGAGAGGCAATGGCTTCAAACTACAGCATAACAGATTTAGGCTGGAACAAGTTCTTTAGCATGAGGGTAGTAGAACTCTGGAACAGGTTGCCCAAGGAGGTGGTTGAGGCCCCATCCCTGGAGATATTCAAAGGTGAGGCTCAACAGGGCTCTGGGCAACCTAATCTAGTTGAGGATGTCCCTGCTGACTGCAGAGGGGGTTGGATTAGATGATTTTTGGAGGTTCCTTCCAACCCAAACCTTTCTATGATTCTACAAGAGGTAAAACTTACATCTCCAACTGTACAACTGCCTCAAAGCCTATGCTAGGTTGACTTAGCTGCACTGCAGCTGATGAGAAATGGCTCCAAGTTCTTAGGAAGTTTTGAATTCCCTTGAAGATTTGACGTACTAAGACTTATGTCAGAAAATCTGGCCCCAGTAGAGGAGGGGATGTTGAGAAAGTTGATAGGTTTTGGCAACAGACCTGATGGCCAGACAATGGCTGCAAATGATGGCAAAGCATCTTTATGGTATTAATTAGAACAGTTTCAGCTGCGACATCTTAATTGCCTGTCTGGGGAGTGAATTATGAAATCAAAAGCTTTGTTTCCAACTGCTGTGACTCAAGTCACTTCTACTTTGCATTGGGAAGGGCAGGCAGCACACACAGCCATGGCTGGATCTCATGACTGAAGGATTTTGGTCACCAGGAGCTTAACTCAAACAAGGCTTTGCAACAGAATCACAGAATGACTCAGGTTGGAAAGGACCTCAGAGATCATCTACTCCATAATCCCTGCTTAGGCAGAGACACCACTCAATTAGACTTGGCTGCTCAAGGTCTCGTCCAACCTGGTCTTAAACACTCCCAGGGAGGTGGCATCCACAACCTTCCTAGGCAACCTGTGCCAGAGTCTCACCACCCTCCTACTGAAGAACTTTTTCCTAAGATCCAGTCTAAAACTGCTCTCCCTCAGGTTAAAATGATCCCCCCTTGTTCTTATCTGAGATCCTTATGAGGTCTATCTGCAGCCTTCCTGTAGGACCCCTTCAGGTATTGGAAGGCCTCTCTAAGGTCCCTCCTGGAGTCTTCTCTTCTCCAGGCTGAACATCCTCCAACTTCCTCAGCCTACCATCATAGCAGAGGTGTTCAAGCCCTTGGATCATAGAATTGTTTTGGTTGGAAAAGACCTCTAAGGCCATCAGGTCCAACTGTCAACCTAAGACCACCGTGTCCATTAAACCATGGCCCAGACTGCCATGTCCACACATTCCTTGAACAGTATCACAGTATCACAGTATAAGCAAGGTTGGAAGAGACCTCGAGGATGAGTCCAACCTATCAACACAGACCCCAGGACTAGACCATGGCACCAAGTGCCACGTCCAATCCCCTCTTGACCGCCTCCAGGGATGGTGACTCTACCACCTTCCTGGGCAGCCTGTTCCAGTGCCTGAATTGTGTCACTCCTGCTTCCAGCTCCATCAGCCCCACAGTCATTTGGAGCAGCCATATGCTCCTGAGTCACTTGAAACCACTTTGGTCACAAAGCTGGATGGAGCTGAATGCACCTACTGCACTTCCAGACACTCTCTGAAGTCCAATCTGAATGTCCACTTGATGAGGCATAGACGATGCACACCTCCAAGGCACAAATGCCAAAGGTTTAAACAACAGATTGGAGGTGTTTCAGCACAAAGCCATAGGCCACAGGGCATTACTCCTTGAACCATGGCTGTATTATTTCATGCTCATGCCTTTAAGAAAGGCGTTGAGATGTTCAAACATGTCCAGAGAAGGACAACAAAGCTGGTGAGGGGTCTGGAGCACAAGCCCTATGAAGACAGACTGAAGGACCTGGGGTTCCTTAGCCTGGAGAAGAGGAGGCTCAGGGGAGACCTTATTGCTCTCTACAACTTCCTAAAAGGAGGTTGTAACCAGGTGGGGGTCGGTCTCCTCTCCCAGACAACCAGCAACAGAACAAGAGGACACAGTCTCAAGCTGTGCCGAGGGAAGTATAGGCTTGACCTTAGAAAGAGGTTCTTCCCAGAAAGAGAGGCTGTCCATTGGAATGAGCTGCTCAGGGAGTTGGTAGAGTCACCATCACTGGAAGTGTTTAGAAAAAGCCTGGATGAGGCCCTCAGTGATTAGATAGGGTTGGGTGATTTGTTGGACTTGATGTTCTTGGAAGTTTCTTCCAACGTGGTTAATTCTGTGATTCTGAGATTGGGTTGGGTGTTAGGAAGAAATTCTTCCCAGAAAGAGTGATTTGCCATTGGAATGGGCTGCTCAGGAAGGTGGTGGAGTCACTGTGCCTGGAAGTGCTTTAAAAAAGCCTTGATAAGGCACTCGGTGCCATGGATTAGTTGATGAGATGGTGTTGGGTGATAGGTTGGACTGGATGATCTCACAGGTCTTTTCCAACCTGGTTAATTCTGTGATTCCTTGTCACAGAAAGCCAGAGACAAGGTTGTGCTAATCTGAAGCCTCAGGCAGAATTGATGGGGCTGAAGGATGAAGCCTGACATCTGAGCAGGTTTGATGGGGTCATGGCAATGTCTGCTGAAAGCACCACAACGAGCACATCTGATTTGGCAATAATAATTAAAATTGAATTAAATTACATTAAAAATATTTTTTCAAAAGAAAGAAACCCAAATATTTTCTGCCTATAAAGAGAAAAAGGTGCTTTGTTTTATGCCCCTGAGTGGAAGTGTTGCAGTTTATAGCAGACAGACAGAAAACATATGTGAGCCATCATGGAGATTACATTTCTGTTGCCTAATGCTCAGCTTTGTTTGGCTGGCATGAACAACAACTCCTGGCTTCCTTGCCTGTTAAAATGCTGCTTGGCTTTTAATAAATTCCTGCATTCACATCATCTTACCCAAGCATTCCCCTGGGGGAGGAGTCAAGGGGCAAAGGAGGAAACCACTGTGAAATACATTTCAGATGTTTTATCCATCTCTTCTGCGGGGACTTGGAAGTCATTGGGTTGTGTTTCTTTTTTCCCCCCACCATGTAGTAAATAAATAAATAATGCAAGATGCCCACTGAGGCAATAGAATAGAATAGAATAGAATAGAATAGAATAGAATAGAATAGAATAGAATAGAATAGAATAGAATAGAATAGACCAGGTTGGAAGCGACCTTCAAGATCATCGTGTCCAACTTATCATCCAACACCACCTAATCAACTAAACCATGCAACCAAGCACCCTATCAAATCTCCTCCTGAACACCTCCAATGATGGTGACTCCACCACCTCCCTGGGCAGCCCATTCCAATGGGCAATCACTCTCTCTATGTAGAACTTCCTCCTGACGTCCAGCCTAAACCTCCCCTGGTGCAGCCTGAGACTGTGTCCTCTTGTTCTGCTGCTGGTTGCCTGGGAGAAGAGATCAACCTCTGCCTGTCTACAACCTCCCTTCAGGTAGTTGTAGAGAGCAATAAGGTCACCCCTGAGTCTCCTCTTCTCCAGGCTGAGCAACCCCAGCTCCCTCAGTCTCTCCTCACAGGGCTGTGTTCCAAGCCCCTCACCAACTTTGTTGCCCTTCTCTGGACACATTCCAGCAAGTCAACATCCTTCCTAAACTGAGGGGCCCAGAACTGGACACAGGACTCAAGGTGTGGCCTAACCAGTGCAGTGTTCTGGGGCAGAATGACCTCCCTGGTCCTGCTGGCCACACTGTTCCTGATGCCGCCCAGAATGCCACTGGCCCTCTTGGCTGCCTGGGCACACTGCTGGCTCATGTTCAGCCTATCATCAACCAGCACCCCCAGGTCCCTCTCTGCCTGGCTGCTCTCCAGCCACTCTGACCCCAGCATGTAGCACTGCCTGGGGTTGTTGTGGCCAATGTGCAGAACCCGGCACTTGGATGTGTTCAATCTCCTGCCCTTGGACTCTGCCCATCTGTCCAGCCTGTCGAGGTCTCTCTGCAGAGCCTCTCTAACCCTCCAGCAGATCAACTCCTGCCCCCAGCTTGGTGTCGTCAGCAAATTTACTGATGATTGACTCAATGCCCTCATCCAGATCATCAATAAAGATGTTAAAGAGCCAGGCTGGAGAGTAGGGCAGGGAGAAATTGAATGAAATTCGACAAGGGCAAGGGGAGAGTCTTGCACCTGGGAAAGAGCAACCCCATGAGCAGTACAGGTTGGGGACTGACCTGTTGGAGAGCAGTGAAGGGGAAAAGGACCTGAGGGTCCTAGTGGATGGAAGGTTGACCGTGAGCCAACAATGTGCTCTTTGGCTGTTCAGGACCTCAACTCAGCTGCTCAAGGCCTTCTCTGAGGATCACACTGAGCTAAGCTGTCAGACGTATGCAGTTAAATTCAAGTGAGCACAAATTGAGGCCGAATGACTTCCAATGACTTACTAGCAAAATACTACATTTGCTACCTAACAGGTGGGCAGTATGGGCAGCATTAGGAAGGCCTTGACCTAAAATGAGTTGTCATAGGTAAGTGCATTGAAATATAGCTCTTTTTGTCCTGCTGTGCTTCCAAGTATAAATTGTAACAAGAATTTTGTAGGTCATAACTTTGTGAATCAAATATCACAGTCTCACAATACATTAGAGGTTGGAAGGGACCTCCAGAGATCATCCAGTCCAACTGCTCTGCCAGAGCAACATCATCCAAGGTAGTCTGCACAGGAAGGCATCCAGGTGGGTTTGGAAGGTCTCCTGAGAAGGACACTCCACAACCTCTCTGGGCAGCCTACTGAAACCTTCTATGTTCAAGCTTGTATCCATTGTTCCTTGACTTATTGCTGTACACCACTCAAAAGAGCTTGACCCCCTCCACTTTATGCCCACCTCTCAGATATTGATAGACATTGATCAGATCCCCTCTCAGTCTTCTCTTCTCCAGACTAAACAGCCTCAAAGCTCTCAGCCTCTCTTCATAGGGCAGATGCTCAAGTCCCCTAATCATCCTTGTGGCTTTCCCTTGGACTGTATCCATCAGGTCTCTGTCTCTCTTGAACTGGGGAATAACATAAAAACAATTGATTGAGATCCTGTGAATGAGATTTCCAACCAGTCACTGGACTGTGAGTCAAGCCCATCTAGCAGTCCCACTTCATAGGTGTTTGGAGCACAGCACATAAAGATGGTTCAGATCACACCACATAAAGATGGTTCTTCAACTTGTCAGTCAAAGCTGGAACCTTTGCTGATAACATAAGTTCCTCAGCAGCAAATTCCAAAGCTAGCAAGGTGGCTACATGCACTTCTTGCTAAAAGTTAGGAGTCAGGTGAAGGCTTGCATCAAAAGCACTGTGGTCAGCAGGATGGAGGAGGTGATTGTGCCCCTCAACTCTGCTCTCATGAGAGTCCACCTGGAGCACTGTGGCCAGTTTTGGTACTTCCAGCTTAAGAAGGACAGGGAACTGGTAGAGCAGGTCCAGAAGACAGCCATGAAGATGATCAGAGAGCTGGAGAACCTTTGTTATGAAGACAGGTTGAGCCAGTTTGGTCTGTTCATCCTGGAGAAGAGAAGGCTCTGGGGATACCTTGAGCAGCCTTCCAGTACCAGCTGTAATGAAACAACAAAATGAAATAGATAGAAATAGATTCAAACCAATATGGAATCCAATATATATCACCATCACCACTGATGCTGTGGGCAGGCATTGGGGAAGAATAATAATGGGCTCAGCAGCAGATGACAATCGGATTCAGGAGTTGGATTCAGGAATTCATGGATCAGGATCAAAGGCTGAATGGACAATGTCCTCCTTGGACCCCAGCCATTGAAGAAGCTTGAGCCTTGCGATCCTTCAGCTTTATACCGGATATGACATGGGATGGAATACCTTGTTAGTCAGTTTAGGGTCAACTGTCCTGTCCCCTTCACTCCTCCCCCACAGATGCCACCTCTTATCTACTGCACCTCAATGTGGCACACAAGATGTAGCAGTTCCCATGGTCTGCACAGGAGAGTCTCAGCCAGAGCCTTTGTGCAGCCCAGCCCTTGGCAGTAACTCTCCCCATCAGCTTCTCACTGCTAGAAGCAGCCCCTGGCTGTGCAAACCTGTCCTGAACTTCAGAAAGTGCCCTCACTGAGCAGAGGCTGAGCTGAGAAGGCAAATCCCCGAGCAGAATTGGTTCTATTCTAGCTCAAACCAGGACAACCTGTCCTTCTCAAGCTGGTCATCAGCATGTTTGTTTCTAATTTACTACCAAGGATTTCATTGATGGTAACAGAAACAATGAAATGGGTTTGTCTCATGCAGCAAGACCTGGTCTGTGATGCTGTGATGCTGTGTTTTTCCTAATTTGCTACCAAGGATTTCATTGGTGCCAACAGGAACAGTGGCACAACGGTGTGTTGTGTAGCAAGACCTGGTTTGTGATTCTGTGATGCTGTGATGCTGTGATGCTGTGATGCTGTGATTCTGAGATGCTGTGATTCTCTGATGCTGTGATGCTGTGATTCTGAGATGCTGTGATTCTGTGACGCTGTGATGCTGTGATGCTGTGATGCTGTGATTCTGTGATGCTGTGATGCTGTGATTCTGAGATGCTGTGATGCTGTGATTCTGTGATGCTGTGATGCTGTGTTCTCCCTAATTTGCTACCAAGGGTTTCATTGGAGCCAACAGGAACAATGAAATGGGTTTGTAGCAAGGCTTGGTCTGTGATTCTGTGATGCTGTGATTCTGAGATGCTGTGATGCTGTGATTCTGTGATGCTGTGTTCTCCCTAATTTGCTACCAAGGGTTTCATTGGAGCCAACAGGAACAATGAAATGGGTTTGCTAGCAAGGCTTGGTCTGTGATTCTGTGATTGTGGCCGGTTGAGGCTGTGCCCTTAAGAAAGGGAATATGGTGGACGGAAGTTGGTAAACGGAAAGAATAATCTAAACTATTTCCTTGGTGAAGTGGGAGGAAGCACCTTCTGAACTGGGAGTGAACTAGGCATTCCAGCACTTCTCTGTCAGTCTTGCTTCCTCCTCTTCTTCAGGCAGCAGCTTTCTGTGCTGGGCTTTCTGACAAGGCTTCGGCCTTCAAACTGACAAACCTGATAAGGCCTGTATTAACTGCTTCCAATTAACACAAAACTGCTTTTAACTTCTTTCTTTGTCTTTCTCTCTCTTTTCCGACCTACTCTGGGGAAAGGGGTGGGAGAGAGGGGAGAGCGGAGGTGGGGAACCCCCTCTGCAGGGGGGGTTACTCTCATTTCTGTGTTACTTTATTGTATATCTTTGTATATATTGTAAATATTGTAAAGTTGCATATATATTCCCCTGCATTCCCTACATTGCTTTGTAAATATAAAGCTCCACTGCTTTGCTAATTCAGCTTGTGAGGTTTTTTTTTCCCTTTCCCTTCAATTTTCTTTCCCTTTACCTTACAAGGGGGAAGGGAGGAGGCTTCTTGGCCTTACCCTTCCAACCCCACCACAGTGATGCTGTGATTCTGTGATGCTGTGATTCTGTGACACTGTGATGCTGTGATTCTGTGATGCTGTGATGCTGTGATTCTGTGATGCTGTGATTCCGTGATGCTGTGATTCCGTGATGCTGTGATGCTGTGATGCTGTGATTCTGTGATGCTGTGATGCTGTGATTCTGTGATGCTGTGATTCCGTGACGCTGTGATGCTGTGATTCCTGATGCTGTGATGCTGTGATTCTGTGATGCTGTGATTCTGTGACGCTGTGATGCTGTGATGCTGTGATTCTGTGATGCTGTGATTCTGTGACGCTGTGATGCTGTGATGCTGTGATGCTGTGATGCTGTGATTCTGTGATGCTGTGATGCTGTGTTTCTGTGATGCTGTGATGCTGTGATTCTGTGATGCTGTGATGCTGTGATTCTGTGACGCTGTGATGCTGTGATGCTGTGATTCTGTGATGCTGTGATTCTGTGATGCTGTGATGCTGTGTTTCTGTGATGCTGTGATGCTGTGATTCTGTGACGCTGTGATGCTGTGATGCTGTGATTCTGTGATGCTGTGATTCTGTGACGCTGTGATGCTGTGATGCTGTGATGCTGTGATTCTGTGATGCTGTGATGCTGTGTTTCTGTGATGCTGTGATGCTGTGATTCTGTGATGCTGTGATGCTGTGATTCTGTGACGCTGTGATGCTGTGATGCTGTGATTCTGTGATGCTGTGATTCTGTGACGCTGTGATTCTGTGATGCTGTGATGCTGTGATTCTGTGACGCTGTGATGCTGTGATGCTGTGATGCTGTGATTCTGTGACGCTGTGATTCTGTGATTCTGTGATGCTGTGATGCTGTGATGCTGTGTTTCTGTGATGCTGTGATGCTGTGATTCTGTGAAGCTGTGATGCTGTGACGCTGTGATGCTGTGATTCTGTGATGCTGTGATGCTGTGATTCCGTGATGCTGTGATTCTGTGATGCTGTGATTCTGTGATTCTGTGATGCTGTGATGCTGTGTTTCTGTGATGCTGTGATGCTGTGATGCTGTGATTCCGTGATTCTGTGATGCTGTGATGCTGTGATTCCGTGATTCTGTGATGCTGTGATGCTGTGATTCCGTGATGCTGTGATGCTGTGATTCTGTGATGCTGTGATTCTGTGATTCTGTGATGCTGTGTTTCTGTGATGCTGTGATTCTGTGATTCTGTGATGCTGTGATGCTGTGATTCTGTGACGCTGTGATGCTGTGATGCTGTGATGCTGTGATGCTGTGATGCTGTGATTCTCTGATGCTGTGATTCTGTGACGCTGTGATTCTGTGATGCTGTGATGCTGTGATTCTGTGACGCTGTGATGCTGTGATGCTGTGATTCTGTGATGCTGTGATTCTGTGATTCTGTGATGCTGTGATGCTGTGATGCTGTGATTCCGTGATTCTGTGATGCTGTGATTCCGTGATGCTGTGATGCTGTGATTCTGTGATGCTGTGATTCTGTGATTCTGTGATGCTGTGATGCTGTGTTTCTGTGATGCTGTGATGCTGTGATGCTGTGATTCCGTGATTCTGTGATGCTGTGATGCTGTGATTCCGTGATGCTGTGATGCTGTGATTCCGTGATGCTGCTATCCTGTGTTTTTCCCAATTTGTTACCAAGCATTCCATTGGTGCCAACAGGAACAATGAAATGGGTTTGTTAGCAAGACTTGGTCTGTGATGCTGTGATTCTGTGATGCTGTGTTCTCCCTAATTTGCTACCAAGGGTTTCCTTGGTGCAAACAGGAACAGTGAGATGGGTTTGTGTCGTGTAGCAAAGACTGGTCCATCACTCTCTTTCTCAGAGCCACGGGAAGCAAAAGCCTTTCATCTCCCAAGCCCAATCAATCCCCATTTCTTCTCCTCCCTTACACAGATGTCAAACCAGCTGTGGCAGGAGCTGAAAATGGGCTTTGCATTATGTCCAGCTGTTAGGCAAATCAGGCAGCAGAAAGACCACATTTGGGAGCCTTTTTATTTTACTCTTTTTTTCCCCCCTCTTTCCACTGCTGTCACTCAGATGGAACAGCAGGTCCCTAAAACAGTTATGAAAAACCATTAGTAGGAGAAGACTTTGAAAATGTTCCTTGTTTATACATTTGCTGGAGGGTCTAAATCCTGGTAGAGCTTAGAAAAATCCACTGTTTTCACTAACCTTTCAAGTCTGCTTGGGCAAGAGCTGTGCAGCACAGGATAATAAATAAATGTCATGCCACATGTATACACATTTTCATCCCAGGCTGTTTTCAATTTCTCCTTTCAGGCATGTTTTGCCCTGATGGTTCCCTTTGCTGGCTGTATAAGAACCAGCTTCAGCACGTCTCTGAAAGCTTTCCAAACAGAAAGCTCATTCATGTCCTCAGCTCTGAGATGAGTAACAGTCTGCAGCCATGTACCTCAGGAGCCATAAAGTAGAGTGGACTGGTTTGGAAAAGCTCCTGTCTCCCTTCCCACTGTGTTTTGTGTCTGGTTTTAATGGAAAGAATATCCTGGAGGAACACAGGGGTTGAAAGTGATGCCAGCAGAAGAGCCCTGAAGAGTCAAGTCCATATCTCTGAATTTAGCAGCCTCAACCTGACCTGGTTGATAGTTTTGCTATGGAGACACTTCACTCTCCCCTTCATGAGGTGATTCCACAGTGTATTCAGGTCTTGGATTTCACCTGGAGAGTTGAGCTCATTCAAAAAGAGTGGTATAGTAACCTGACAAGTGTTGGAAGTGCTCACCTCACCCATCTTGTCCCCATCAGTACAACAGCTCTCAGAAACCTAGAGTCATAGAATCATGGAAGTTGGAAAAGACCTTGATGATCTTAGGATCATCAAGTCCAACCACCAAACCAACACCACCATTTCCACTAAAGCATGTCTCAAAGTCCCATGTCTACATGATTTTTGACCACTTCCAGGGGTGGAGACTCTACCACCTCCCTGGGCAGCCTGTTCCAATGCCTTGCCACTCTTTCAGGAAAGGAAAATTTCCTAATATCCAACCTACCCCCCACCCCCAGCACAAGTAGAGGTCATTTCTTCTTGTCCTATCATGTGTTACTTGTGAGAAGACACTGACCCCCACTACAGCCTCCTTTCAGGGAGCTTTAGAGACAATCATAGAAGCATAGAATCAACCAGGTTGGAAAAGACCTGAGAGATCATCAAGTCCAACCTATTACCTAATACCTAACACCTCCTGACAACTAAACCATGGCTCCATGTGCCACATCCAATCCTTTCTTGAACACCTCCAGGAATGGTGACTCCACCACCTTCCTGAGCAGCACACCCCAATGGTCAATTACTCTTTCTGTGAAGAACTTTCTCCTCACCTCGAGCCTAAACTTCCCCTGGCACAGCTTGAGATTGTGTCCTCTTGTTCTATTGCTGGTTGCCTGGGAGAAGAGACCAACCCCCACCTGGCTACAACCTCCCTTCACGTAGCTGTAGACAGCAATGAGGTCTTTTCTGAGCCTCCTCTTCTCCAGGCTAAAAAACTCCAGCTCCCTCAGCCTCTCAGCCTCTCTGCATGACCTTCACAGGCTTCCCATGCAAGCTGCTGCTTCTGGCAGATATTTCCTTCAGCTAGTGCTGATCTTTGATCCATGGCAGCAAGCAGCTCAACAGGTCTGTGTGGGGCCAGTGCTTTCCTGCCATGGTCTATGTCAGAAAGAAGTGCCACTCAGAAAAGACAAAAAGCAAGACACTCATGGACATAGACCAGCATACCCTTGATGCTGATGACTTGGATCAGTGTGAACTTCATGAGGTTCGATGAGGTTAAGTGCAAGGTCCTGCATCTGAATCTGGGAAGTGAGAGGTATCCATACAGACTGGGGGATGAGGGGATGGAGAGCAACCCTGTGGAGTAGGACATGGGAGTACTGGTGGGTGAAAAGCTGTTTGTGAGCTGGCATGGTGCAAGCACAGCCCAGAGCCAGCCCTGTCCTGGGTTGATCCCCAGCAGTGTGGGCAACAGGGACAGGAAGGGGATTCTGCCCCTCTGCTATTGCTCTGCTCAGACCTCACCTGCAGTGCTGAGTGAGCTCTGGATTCCTCAGCACAGACATCGACCTGTTGGACTGGATCCAGAGGAGGCCACAAAAATGATCAGGAGGCTGGAAGCCCTCTACTGTGAGGACAGACAGAGAGAGTTGGGGGTGTTCAGTCTGGAGAAGAGAAGGATCCCAGGAGACCTTATTGTGGCCTTCCAGTATGTGGCCTACAAAAAAGCTGGGGAGGAACTTTTTAGGGTGTCAGGTGTGGTAGGATTGGGGGAAGTGGAAAAAACCTATAAAGGGGTGGATTCAGATTGGATGTTAGGAAGAAGTTCTTCCCCATCAGGGTGGTGAGACACTGGCACAGGTTGCCCAGGGAGGTGATGGAAGCCTCATCCCTGGAGGTTTTTAAGGCCAGGCTGGATGTGGCTGTGAGCAACCTGATGTAGTGTGAGGTGTCCCTGCCCGTGGCAGGGGGGTTGGAACTGCATGTTCTTTGAGATCCTTTCCAACCCTAACAACTCCATGATTCTATGACTCTCTGAGTATATAGGCCTTGGAAGTCTCTTCCATCCCAACCCCTTGTATGATTCTATGACTTTTGGACATGTTTTGCCTGTAGTGCAAGCAGAGACATCCCTGCTGCTTCCTTAGGGGCAGGGTCAAAATCACATTAGAGGAGTGATCAGAGGGAAGCCTATTTGTTGTAATTTGGTTTTGCTTTCTCATCTTGGCTGGGCTTTCCCTTAGAACAATAAACAGTTGTCCCCTTCCCCCCCACCCCCCCCTTTCCCCCTCTTCCCCCCCCCCCATCCCCCCCCCCTTTTTGTCCTTTTTAATGATATCAAAGCAATGAAGCACTTTGGAGTCAGTTTTATCAGACACAGCATGGGTGGGTGAAGGCAGAGGCCACACTGCAGCACCACCCCCCAGCTAGGCCTATATTAATGAGGCCCATAAAACAGACCCCATTGTGTCTTCTGCCTTAATTGTCAAATGGTTTCCAGATTTAAAGCCCTCAAAGAGAATCTTTTGGAGGCTCTGTGTTTGTTAGGTAACATCAAAAACAACAGGAAACACAGGAAATGGGAGCTGCTATTTCAAACTCACCCAGACATATCACTGAGGGCTTTGCTCATTTGTTCTTCCATATTAAACTCAATTAAAAAATATGAAAAAGGGGAGGGGAAAAAAAAAAAAATCACCTATCTGGCAGAAAATGGATGCATCAAAAATTCAGTTTCTTTGCCCACCTGGAGGTCTGCTTATGTTCTGATGGCCCTGCCCAGCTCTTCACCACTTTTGGAGTTATAAATATGTGTGAGAAAGCAGAAAGAAAAATAAACCTTGAGGATTTCAAAGCATTGGCTGTAATTTGTAGGAATGCAGAGCAGTTTGGTGTAACTCAGAGTTTTGGGGTTCCCATCCTGAGGTGACTAGGAGATTTTTTTTCTAACTGGCTATTATTAACTCCATCCCTTTGCCACATCTCAGGCAGGGTACTTGAAGAGCCTACAAATGTTGGCTCCATTTCACCTTGTTTCAATCTTCTTTTAATCCAAGCCATAGCAGGATGGTTCAGTAACTTCCCTCAGATGTCTCTTTTTTTTTTCTCCCAGCATTGCCTACTTCAGAACTTCTTGTAGATATTTTCAGGGCATCTGATGCTGATCATGGACAGAGACACAACAGACTTGCTGGAGCACAACTCTGGTGTAGGGTGGTCTGGAATTGGAGACCTCCTGCTCACAATGTTCTTTGGTGCCTTTCCTGTTCCTGAAAATATCCTGGGAAGGAAGGAATTTGGAAGGAAAGGATTCAGAAGGAAGGAAGGAGGGAAGGAAGGAATTTGGAAGGAAGGAATTTGGAAAGAAGGAATTCAGGAAAGAAGGAAGGAAGGAATTCAGGAATGAAGGAAGGAAGGAATTCAGGGATCATAGGATCACAGGATGTTATGGGTTGGAAGGGACCTTCAAAGATCATTGAGTCCACCCCCCCTGCCAGAGCAGGACCATAGAATCTAGCAAAGGTCACACAGGAATGCATCCAAATAGGGCTTGAAAGTCTCCAGAGAAGGAGACTCCACAACACCTCTGGGCAGCCTGCTCCAGTGCTCTGTGACCCTCATAATAAAGAAGTTCTTCCTCATGGTGAGGTGTGCTATAGTTTATATCCATAGTCGCTTGTCCTATCACAGGCACAACTGAGCAGATCCTGTCCCTTCCCTCTTGACCCCCAGCCCTCTGATATTTATAAACATTTATTAAATCCTGTGATGGGCTGACACCCATCCTGGGAGCAAGGGGGGGAGGGCTTGTGAGAGCATTGCCCTCCCTGCAGGGGGTTTTCCCCCTGGGAAACTAAATTAGTCTGTTCCACTTCCCCTCCCTGCTCAGCAAGGCTATGAAAAGGAGGATACTGCAGCCATTAACTGTCTTGGCCCCTGCCTTTTACCTGGACAAGGATTGCTGCTGGTTCCCCTGCTTCTCTGCCACGTGGTCCTCCCTGCTGCAGCCATGCCTTTGCAAAGGACTAGGTTTGTATTTCATATTCCTTCTTTCCCCCATCCATCCTTGTTCCTTACCCTTGTGAACCCTACCTGTTATTTTTAGATAGATAGATAGATAGATAGATAGATAGATAGATAGATAGATAGATAGATAGATAGATAGATAATCATAGAATCAACAAGGTTGGAAAAGACCTCAAAGATCATCAAGTCCAACCTGTCATCCAACACATACTGTTTAAAGAAAAATTCTTTACCTCTCTACTTCCAAGCTGAATCCAAATTATTTCGTGGTGGATTTGCTCCTTCCCTTTCTTTTCCTCTATATTGGGAAAGAGAAGGGGGGAGCGAGGGAGGGATTCTCAGCCTGGCCCCCATCTGAGTTCTTAAGTCCCAGTTAAGGCCCAAACCACCACAAATCCCCTCTCAGTCTTCTCCTCTCCAGACTAAAGAGCTCCAGGGCTTTCAGCCTTTCCTCATATGGCAGTGCTCCAATACCCTAATCATCCTTGTAGCCCTCTGTTGGACTCCCTCCAGCAGATCCCTGTCCCTCTTGAACTGGGGAGCCCAGAACTGGATACAATACGCTAGGTGAGATTTCACCAGGGCAGAGTAGAGGGGGAGGAGAACCTCCCTTGATCTGCTGGCCACACTCCTCTTCATGCATCCCAGGATCCCATTGGCCTTCTTGGACATAAGGGCACATTGCTGTCCCTTGCAGACCTTGTTATCCACCACGAATGAAGGAAGGAATTCAGGAATTTTGGAATGAAGGAATCCAGGAATTCAGAAAGGAAGACAATTGGAAGGAAGGGATAAGGAATTTGGAAGGAAGAAATCTGGAAGGAAGGAAGAGAGGGATTTGGAAGCAAGGTCACACAGTGCAAGTTGCACAGGATCACATCCTGGTGGATTTTGAATCTCTCCAGGGAAGACTCCACAACATCTCTGAGCAGCTTCTTGCAGTACTCCATCAACCCCCAAATCAAGAAGCATTTCCTTATGTTCAGATGGAGCCTGCTGTGGTCCAGTTTGAGCCCACTGCCCCTTTTCCTGCCACTGGGCACCACTGAATCCTCTGTCCCTATCTTCTTGACCCTCATCCTTTAGCTATTGAGCAGAATTGAGAAGGCCAACTCTCAGGCTGCTTTTCTTCAGGCTAAATCACCCCAGGTCTCTCAACCTTTCCTCCAAAGAGAGTTGCTTCTCTTTGAGAGTGTTACAAAGAGCACATGAGTGATGAAGGAACTTCTTCAGAAGGTTCTCAGTGAATACCTTTGCTGCCCACCTGTACTGCAAGTCACTCATCTCTTCAGTCCTGAGAGAAATGAGCATGAAATGTTTCCCAGGTTAACAGGAAAGCCAAGTCCCAGGATCATAAAAATAACAAGGTCTGGATGGATGAAGAGAGGTTATCAAGGCCTTTTCTTTGCCTCAAGGCAGGATCAGTTGTTCCTGAGCCATTCCTGACAGATGTTTGTCTAATCTGCTTTTAAAGACCTCAACTGGTTCAAGAATCACAGCCTCTGTGGGCAGCCTACACCAGTGCTTAACTGGCTTTGCTGTGAACAGCTTTCCTCTTAGCTTTAACAGAGCTCTCCCAGGGCTCTCTTTAAGACCATGACTTCATGCCTTGTTCCCTGAGGATATGGAGAAGAGCTTATTGCCTTCCTCTTTACAACCCTTTTTATATAGTCAAAGACTGCTGAGGGGAACCCTGGATAATCCCTTCTTGCTGTAGATGATATCCACACCCTTGACCAGCCCCAGCTGTGTGAGGAGCTGCCATGGATTCCTGGGGGCTTTATGTTCACTTATCACAGAATCACAGAATTTCAGGGGCTGGAAGAGGCCTCAAAAGATCATCCAGTCCAGCCCCCTGTCAGAGCAGGAGCACCTACACCACCTCACACAGGAACACATCCAGGCAAGTTTTGAATATCTCCAGAGAAGGAGACTCCACAACTCTCCTGGGCAGCCTGTTCCAGTGCTCTGTCACCCTCACAGGGAAAACATTTTTCCTCCTGTTTCCAAGGAACTTCCTATGCCTCAACTTCCACCATTGGCTCTTGTACTGTCATTGGGCACCACCAAGCAGAGCCTGGCTCCATCCTCTTGGCACTGACTATTTACATATTTATAAACATTGATGAGGTCACCTCTCAGCCTCCTCTTCTCCAAGCTACAAGCCCTCAGCTCCCTCAGTCTCTCCTTGTACAGGAGATATTCCATTCCCTTAATCATCCTCGTGGCTCTGCACTGGCTTTCAAGCAGCTCATTGTCTTTCTTGAACTGAGGGGCCTAGAACTGGACACAATCTTCCAGATGCAGCCTCACCAGTGCAGAGTAGAGGGGGAGGAGAACCTCTCTTGACCTACTGGTCACACCCCTTCATTCTTATGCGATGGTGAAAGGAAGTTCTCTGTTGTCATACTCCTGGCTAGCAACAGTGGCGCTTTCAGGGAGGCATGGAAGTCTTGCTGCCTGAGGGCTTGTGACAGTGGGGCACTGGGAAAGGCTTGTGCAAGTGTATCTGTGCAAGAAATCCACCTGGGGTGCTGCTGTTTGCCTTCAGTCCTACGTTGCCAGCCTACAACAGTGCTAATGTTGTTGTTACTCTCCTTGGACACCACCCCAGCCCTGATGGCTCTCTTGATTCCTGATCCTTGAAACTTTGCTCTCACTTCTGAACTGACTGCCTGTTCACATGGAGTGAGGGTCAGGCTTTAGTACAGTCTGTGTACTTCCTGTCCAGCACTGCTGCCCATCAGCTTGCTTGGGATTTAAGAAACCTCCACTGAGGACCTGAGCGGCCCAATGGGTTTAGCTTTACTCACATGAGGTATGTGTAGCTTGCAAAAATATTAGATGCCCTCCAGGTAGGCGACCAGACCTGCTCAAGGGCTCTCCCACTAGAAAGCTTGGATGTTAGGATTCCAGAATGGCTGGTGGGCACATCCGGCAAGAGCAGATGCTCTCACAGTACCCTCTTTCTTTCTCCTTCTCCTCTTTCTCCTTCTCCCTTTCCCTTTTTTTCCTTCCTTCCTTCCTTCCTTCCTTCCTTCCTTCCTTCCTTCCTTCCTTCCTTCCTTCCTTCCTTCCTTCCTTCCTTCCTTCCTTCCTTCCTTCCTTCCTTCCTTCCTTCCTGTCTTCCTTCCTTTCTTCCTTCATTTCTTTCTTCCATTCCTTCTCTTTCTTCCTTCTTTCTCTTCCTCCCTTCCTTCCTTCCTTCCTTTCTTTCCCTCCCTCCCTCCCTCCCTTCCTCCCTTCCTCCCTCCCTTCCTCCCTTCCTTCCTTCCTTCCTTCCTTCCTTCCTTCCTTCCTTCCTTCCTTCCTTCCTTCCTTCCTCCCTTCCTCCCTCCCTTCCTCCCTTCCTTCCATCCTCCTTTCTCCTTCCCATTCCCATTCCCTGCCTGGAGCAGACATCACTGGACCTTCAGAAGGCAGCATCTCTCTCCATCATCATTTCATCCCTTTCCCTATCCCTTTGTGCCTTTACAAATTCTCTAGACAAAATTTCCTCTCCTTTGCCCATAGCCAGGTTTCCTTCCATGATGAAAGACTTGTGTTAGCAAAACTTTGAGGAATCCCATTACATTTCATGTTAGGAAAAAGAAAGGAAAAAACCAAGGCAACCAAGCTTTGCTAGCAGGTCCTGAAGACAGATAATAATATATGAGATGGGTTGAGGCCAACAGCTGCTCCTGTTCCTCCTCTCTGCAAGGGCAGTCAGGAGGAGATGTTTCTGACACATTACAAACAACTTGCTGCAGCTGTCATCCTTTCAGAGCAGCCAGAGAGCATTGTCTCACAGTCAACATAACCTCTCTTCTCCTTCACTCCTCTCCTAGCAAGAGTTGGGTAGAATGTTGGTAGCAGCCCACATAGGAGGACAGGAGGCTTCCCTTCAGCTCCCAGACCGCTTCTTTGCTTCAAAGGCCAGCAGGGAATGGGAAGCACAGCAGAGGCCACATTCCTGCAATTTATTTGCCTTGCAGCCCGGCTGCTGCATGCTGTGTTCTCTGTCAGAGGTTCTGGCAGCCCACTCCAAGACCTCTTCTTCTGTTTGGGCTTATAAAAAGAAAACAAGAGCATGTTGTAGCCAGGAAAGGTAACCTTCATCTCCTAGGTGGTGGAGGCTTTACCTTGCATCTCTCCTTAGCAGGAATTGTAGAATCAGAAAATCACAGAATTGTTTTGCTTGGAGAAAATCTTGGAGGTCATCAAGTCCAACTGTTAACCCAGTACTGCCAGGTCACAAGCAGACCATGTATCTCAGCACCACATCTAATGATGGTTTCAATCCCTCCAGGGATAGGGACTTCAACCACTGCCCTGGGCATCTTATTCTAGGGACTGAGAGTGCTTTGGGGCAAGAAATTTTTCCTAACCTCCAAACCTTCCCCTGCCCCAAAGCCAAACTGCCCTGGGGCAACCTGAGGCTGTTTCTTCTTGTTACTTGAAGAAAAGACAACAAACACACACACACACCCCCTTGCTCCTACATGCTTTTAGGGAGTTGTAGAGAGTAAGAAGGTCTCCTCTCAGCCTTCTTTTCTCCAGACTAAACAACTCCAGCTCCCTCAGCATTTCCTCAGAAGACTAGAGCTCTTGATCCTTCAGGAGCTTCATTCTTCTTCTCCTTCCTTGGACATGCTCCAGCACCTCCATGTCCTTCTTTTAGTCAGAGGCCCCAGACTAAACCCAGTATTTGAGATGTGGCCTCCTCAGTGCTGAGTATAGGGGGACAATCATGGCTTTTGTCCTGATGCCCACTGTGTTGCTGATACTGACCAGAATGTTGCTGACCTTCTTGGCCACCTGGGTACACAGTTGGCTCATCTTCAGCTGGCTTTTGATCAACATCCCGAGGTCCTTTTCCTCTGGGCAGCTTTCCAGCCACTCTTATCCAAGCCTATAGCTTTGCATGGGGTTCTTGTGACCTGAGTCCATGATCTGGCACTGTGACTCAAGCCCATGATTTGGCACTTGGCCTTGTTGAACCTTATCCCATTGGCCTCAGCCCATTCATCCAGCCTGTCCAGAAATGAAGTGACAACCCTACCTCTGAGGAGGTTTTACGAAGTGACATTGAAGTTAGTGGAGGATGCATGGAAGAGAACAATTGCCTAACCTCAATATCTGTTGTGTTCCCATCAGCTCAGGGCAGCTCCTCTGAAGATGTCTGCCATGGGATGTGGGGAGAGTGTGTTCATGTGTGGACATGCATGCCAACTGTGTTATAGGCATCCACTCTGAGGTGGTATTCATGTCTCCAAAGTGCATGTGAATGCTGAAGCCTCACCAGGCTTTGGATGCATCTCTGTCTCTCCCTCAGCCTCTTTCTCTCCACTCATCCCCTCCTCATCAAAATCTGGGCACTCAGTGGTTGCTAAACATGCAAGAGAAACATCTGCCTGCCAGAAAAGTGCCTGTGTGGGGTCTGCTGCTGCTGCTTCTCCATAAGACATGACAGCCTTCAGGGCTTAGAAGGGGTGCCCAGCGCCTCACTGCTCTTCAGCTGTTCATTTCTTCTTCTGCACCCCCCATGGCCATTGCGCTTACAGAATCACAGAATGAACCAGGTTGGAAAAGACCCTTGAGATTATCAAGTCCACCCTATCACCCAACACCATCTCATCAACTAAACCATGGCACTAAGTGCCTCATCCAGGCTCTTTTTAAACACTTCCAGGGACAGTGACTCCACCACCTTCCCAGACAGCCCATTCCAATGGCAAATCACTCTTGCTCATTCTTGTGAATAATCTCTTCCTAACACCCAGCCCAAACCTCCCCTGGTGCAGCTTGAGACTGTGTCCTCTTGTTCTGTCACAGGTTGCCTGGGAGAAGAGACCAAACCCCACCTGGCTACAACCTCCTTTCAGGTAGTTGTAGGGAGCAATAAGGTCTCCCCTGAGCCTCCAGGGTAAACAACCCCAGCTCCCTCAGCTGCTCTTCATAGTGCTTGTGCTCCACACCCCTCACCAGCCTTGTTGCTCCACCACTTTCATACTCAGGTGCAGTCCCCTTCTCCACATCCCCCAGAGAGCATTTATTCAGCTTCTCTACCTGTTTCCCATCTCTTTTGTTCATTTTCATAGCTCAGCATACCCCCCTTGCCCCCCACCTCCCTGCAGGCATTGCAGTGGGAGAATGCATCAGGCTGCAATAAGAGAAGGGATGGTGGAAACCCATTAATGCAAAGAAATAATTTCAGAACAATGAGTACCAGAGGGAAACACTGGGGTGATGAAGACCTAGAGCAGACCACTAGGACTGGAGACCTAGACCACTCAAGTCTTGAAGATTTTGTCCAAGAAGTCTAGTTTCCCTTGACTTTATTTCCCCACTGTAAAATTTCCTTTCCCCACTCCTATCTGTCCAGGTCAGAAGCTTGGTAGGTCTCAGCCTACACATCTAAAGCTTAACACAATCACATCCTGACCTTGATTCTAACTTACAAGTTTCACTGCAGCAAAAATAATATCACTGTGGTGAAACAGAAGCATCTTTACCCCGAGCTCCTTGGTATGGATTCTCCTTGCATGCCTACCTCCTGCTATGAGATGAACCCCTTGAAGTCAGAGTATTGGGGTACCATAGCACAGAAGAGATCTTATTGTGGTCTTAAAGTACCTGAAAGGGGCTACAAGAAAGCTGGTGAGGGACCTGTTAAGGGGTCAGGTAGTGACAGGACTGAGGGAATGGATCCAAGCTAGAGGAGGGGAGATTAAGATTAGATGTTAGGAAGAAGTTCTCACAATAAAGGTGAAGACCTTGATGATCTCCAGAGGTCCCTTCCAACCCCTAGCATCCTGTGGTAAGACACTGGCACAGGTTGCCCTGGGAGGTGGTGGAAGCCTCATCCCTGGAGGTTTTGAAGGCCAGGCTGGAGGTGGCTGTGAGCAACCTGATGTAGTGTGAGATGTCCCTGCCCATGGCAGGGGGTTGAAACTAGCTGATCCTTGACGTCCTTCGCAGCCCTGACCCTTCTGTGAGCAAAGCTACAGGTACTCCTTTTCTGAAACACCACTGACGGTGTTTAGCAGCAATCAGGAGGAATTTCTCTTTTCTTGCAGTGGCCAAGAGGTAGTGCTGAACAGGAGGAGCAAAGCTGTGATTCGTGAGCACAACTCACCTGCTGTGCAGCCATCTGGAGACTGATTCTGCTGAGCACTGCTGCAGCACACTGGAACAATCAGATCCTCTGCTGAAGTGCTCGGTGTTGGTTGAGGTTTTTTTAGCTGGTTCCAAGCCAAAAAGAGAGGAAACTTAGTTTCTGCAATGTTGGTTGGTTTTTTTGGGGGGGTGTTTTTGTGTTGGGTTTTGTTGTTGTTTTTTTTTTCAAGGGGCAGGCAGGAGGGAAGATTTGTAACACATGTGTTTTACAGTAGGACATCTTACCTCAGATCAATTCATCACTGTCCACCCACCCTGCTGGGCCCCAGTGGCAGGTCACCAGCAGCGGCCCCAGATCCACTGCCTCTCCAGAAGTGATCAAAGGGTGAGGTTGGGAATGGTATAAGCTTTCTTGGATGGGATTACAGAACAGCCAGAGCATGCAGCACTGAGATCCTCCTTTAAATCCCCCCTGCAATGCCCTCATTTTTATTCCATCCCCACTATGCCCAGCATACAGTGGTCATGGAAGATAGAGCAAGGATGATTTTGGAGGAGGACACAATTCAGCTTCCAGCCCAGAAGTCTGCAGCAAACCAGTGGTGTGTGGGGCTCACCCTCTGCAGCAGCTTGCCTTACACAGCAACAAGTGTGCATCAAATGAAATTGTAGAATCACAGCCTGATGTAGATTGGAAGGTCCTGCATCTGGGTTGGGGCAATCCCAAGCACCGATATAGGCTGGGCAGGGACTGGCTGGGGAGCAGCCCTGAAGAAAAGGCCTTGGGGGTGCTGCTGGATGAGAAGCTCAACAGGAGACAGCAGTGTGCACTTGAAACCCAGAAAGCCAATCACATCCTGGGCTGCATCAAGAGAAGCACAGCCAGCAGGTCGAGGGAGGTGATTCTCCCCCTATACTCCACTCTGGTGAGACCCCACCTGGAGCACTATTACAGGAAGGATCTGGAGGGGCTGGAAGGTGTCCAGAGAAGGGCCACGAAGATAAGCAGAGGGCTGGAGCTCCTCTGCTATGGAAACAAACTGAGGGAGTTGGCGTTGTTCAGTCTGGAGAAGAGAAGGCTCTGAGGAGACCTCATTGTGGCCTTCCATTATCTGAAGGGGGCTACAGGAAAGCTGGGGAGGGACTTTTTAGGGTGTCAGAGAGTGATAGAACTGGGGGGAATGGAACAAAACAAGAAATGGGGAGATTTGGATTGGATGTTAGGAAGAAGTTCTTCCCTATGAGGGTGGTGAGACACTGGTACAGGTTGCCCAGGGAGGTGGTGGAAGCCTCATCCCTGGAGGTTTTCAAGGCCATGCTGGATGTGGGTCTGAGCAACCTGCTGTAGTGTGAGGTGTCCCTGCCCATGGCAGGAGGTCTGGAACTGGATAATCCTTGAGGTCCCTTCTAAACCTGGCAATTCTATGATTCTATGATTCTTCTCTTAAACAACACTGGGACAGTTTTTCATGAGATTGCATGAAACTTCTCAGCCCCTTTTCCTGCCTTGCTGGCTTGGGTGGAAGGCTTAGCATGTCAGTTGTGCACTGGAGTTGTCTCAGCTCCTTGTAACTACTCCACATATTAGAAGGACTGACTCCCACAAAGGCTTAAGACCCATGACAACATTTTCCAGCTCTGCCTTGTTGCTTCCAATTACCCTGACATGGAGCTGATGCAGAAAAGAAGATCCATGTCTCCAATCTAGAGACTCACTGGAAACCTTCCCCCCACGCCTTATGCCCTGGTCCATCGTTCTCCTTGTGGATGAGTTACATCTTCCCTGGCTGCCTGCTCTGATGAGCATCCGGAAACCGAGGAGCAAGGAAGAAATATGTGAGTAGTAAAGCAGATCAAGTCAGATTGTTTAGATGTTTAAGGGCAGGCAACAACGTGGGACATGGCATGAATCACAGCTGTGGCTTGCCTGGAGGATAGAGGTATCCCACAAATGGCAGCTGCTGTTGATTATCTAGAGATATAATAGAATCCAGTAATTCCTCCTCAGCATGGGCTGCATGTCTGTTCTCTTTGGAATATCCCAGGGATGAGTTAGTAATCCATCACAGGGAGGTAGCCAGCTTCTCCTCCTCTTTGTTTCCCCCCCAGATGACTTCAATGTACTTCTACCTGAGCTATGTGGAGACTGACCTGACGTGTCTAATCTCAGAGGAGAGGCATCATCAAACCCAGTGTTTCTAATTCAATAACATGGAAAGATAAGCAGATTGACAGAGCAGGCAAAACAGAGAGGGGGGGTGTCTATCAGTATCTGAGGGGTGGGTGTCAAGTGGAGAGGGCCAAGCTCTTTTTGGTGCCACACTGTAATAAGACAAGGGACAATGGATATAAACTGGAACATAGAAGATTTTGCCTCAACATGAGGAGAAACTTCTGTACTGTGAGGGAGATGGAGCACTGGAGCTGGCTGCCCAGAGAGGTTGTGGAGTCTTCTTCTCTGGAGACTTTCCAAACCCACCTGGATGCATTCCTGTGTGGCCTGCCCTGGGTGATGCTGCTTTGGCAGGGGGCTTGGACTTGATGACCTCTGGATCTTGGTCCCTTCTAACCTCTAATATACTGTGAAGTCTTGCAAAGCCTTGCAACGTGTAGTGGGTTGAAATTTCCCATTGCATTAACTAAGCACAATTGACTCAGTTGGAAAGCAAATGGAAGCTCTATGGAAGCAAAAACTACACTCTACAATGGAATGTAATGAATATGTACAAAATAGACAGTATTTACAATATCATACAGGTATTTACAATCAGAAACCAGCACGGAAAGCCCCCTGCACCCCCACTCTGGGTTCCCCAGAGAAAGCAGGGGAGCTGCTCCACTGCCCCCCAAACCTCCTCCCCACCTCCTGTAATAGAAGAAAAGAGGAGATAGAAGGAATGTTAGTTCAAAGAAGCAATGTTAGCATTCTTATCTCTTCTCAAGGTCATCCAGAAAGTGGTTGTCTCCCAGAAGATCAGCCAAGCACCTAGAGAAAAAGAAAAGAAATGAGAATGGAAGTGAAATGTGAAAGATGTGTATGGAACAACTGCCCCATGAATCTGTTTAGAATAATCTATTGCTTTCCTTTTTGCACCCAATAGTGAATTATTTATATTTTTCTACTTTTCTGCTTGAAATCTGCAGCTTAATTTTAAAGGCATAGCCTAAAACTGCCACAATGGGGAAAAAACATCTCCCATGGTGGCAGATCACACAGTGATATCACAGGATCACAGAATGCTAGGGGCTGGAAGGGACCTCCGGAAATCATTAAGTCCAACCCTCCTGCCAGAGCAGGATCACCTAGGGTAGGTCACACAGAAATGCTTCCAGGTGGGCTTTGAAAGTCTCTAGAGAAGACCTCACAACCCCCCCGGGCAGCCTGCTCTTTCACCCTCACCATAAAGAAGTTTCTCCTCATGTTGAGGTGGAACCTCTTGTTCCTAGCTTATGTCCATTGTCCCTTGCCCTATCACTGGGCACCACCAAAAAGAGATTGTCACCTTCAGCTTTGATTTTTGAGCTCTCTTCCAACCATATCTACGCTGTGATTCTGTGATCTTAACACCCATCACTCAGATATTTATAGACATTGATCAGATTCTCTCTCAGCCTTCTCATGTCCAGAATAAAGAGCCCCAGGGCTCTCAGTCTCTCTTCATAGGAGAGCCCAAATCACCCTCATAGCCTCTGTTGAACTCTCTCCAGCAGGTCTCTGTCTCTCTTGAACTGGGGAGCTCAAAACTGGACACAGGATTGCAGCTGTGGTCTCAGCAGGGCAGAGCAGAGGGGGAGAAGATCCTCCCTAGCCCCACTGGCCACACTTTTCTTGATGCATCCCAGGATCCCATTGCCTCTCTTGACCACAAGGGCACATTGCTGTCTCCAAGGTGTTTTTCCAACCTGGTTAATTCTGTGATTCATCTTTGCAGCCCTTCTCCCAGGTGTTGACAAAATTGGTGTGTGTCCAGCCACAGTAGCTTGTCACTGATGGTTGCTAATGCCTTCAGCAACCCATGCCATGTGGTTGGTGAAGATTGCAGAGCTCTGAAGTTCATAAAAACAAAAACAAAAAACAAAAACACCAAAAAGAAAAGAAAAAAATAGCCCTAGATGATTAGTTTAATAATGTCTATTCTTTCCATGTCAGGACATTACAGACCCGCCGGCGAAGTGGTTTAAATCCAGGACTGTGAAAGAATGTTGTAAAGTCTCCAGCCCACAAACCTTGGAGCAAGAGGAAAATTAATAAGACAACCCAAAGATTGGGAATAAGTCCAGGAGGCAAATCAAAAGAATTAATGAAGGGGGAGGGGGGGGGGGGGGGGGGAACACAAAGAGAAGAAAAAATCAAAGAAAAGAAGTGAGTGTGTGTGGGGAGGGGGCAGAAGTGGAAAAAAGCCAGAGGGCAAAGGATGGCTGCTGATAAATGGCTCTGAAGAAAAGCACATTGAAAGTTTGGTTCCAATCTGATGGTACCAAAGCAGGCAAGATTAACGGCCTTGGACACCCTGTAAACTCAGCAGAGCTAATTTTGCAGCAAAGAAGTCCTTTCCCAGAAGTCTCCTCTTCCTTGCTTCCCAGGGCTGACATGTGCCCTTTCATCACCACAGCAGAAAGGGAGCTGGAAAGTTTGCCAGGACGCCCTGGGGTAATGCCCCCTCCACTCTCGCAAAGGCAAGCCACAACAACAACTCCATCTGATCTTTAATGACCCAAAGCACCTCCTAACGCTCTGCTGGGACAATGGGACCAAGGGTTAACTCCTCAACTCCACTTGTGGGGCAGTAAGTCGTTACTGTCCCAAGCTGATGGATAAAGAAACTGAGAAAGGTAGTACAGGGTCACACAGAAAACCAATATCAATGCTTGGACAGAAGCAGGGACTGCATAGAATCATTGAATGGATTGGGTCAGAAGGGAGCATAAAGATCATCTAGTTCAAATTCCCCTGTCAGGGACAGGGACACCTTCCACTAGTCCAGGTTGCTCAAGGCCTCATCCAGCCTGGCCTTGAATACCTCCAAGGAAAAGGTATCCATAAGGTATCCCTGGGCAACCTGTTTCAGGGTCTCACCACCCTCACTGCCAAGAATTTCTCCCTGAACTCTAGTCTAAATCTCCTAGGTTTTCTAGTTGCCTAGACAGTTGGTCCAGTTGTCTGTCACCCATCCTGTGATCATGATAGAACTCCATATGCTCCTTTACCTCCCTGCTCTGGCAGCTTAGCAGGCATGGCCAAGCAGATGTGCCCACTTTGAAGTACCCTTCCTATGTCATCAGCTCTACTAAAGGTGTAGTGTTAGATGGTTTCCATGGCCCAAGGTCCATGGACCTTTCAAAGACCTCACAGTCAACTCACTACTGGGCATCAGACACAGGATCACAGAATCACAGGATGTTAGGGGTTAGAAAGGACCTGCAGGGACCATTGAATCCAACCTTTCCAGACAGAGCAGGACCACAGAATCTAGCAAAGGTCACACAGGAACACATCCAGATCGGTCTTGAATGTCTCCAGAGAAGGAGACTCCACAACCTCTCTGGGCAGCCTGCTCCAGGGCTCTGTCACCCTGTTACAGGGCTCTGTGACCCTTACAGTAAAGAAGTTCTTCCTCATGTTAAGGTGCAGTTTATATCCATTACTCCTTGTCCTATCCCAGGGTGCAACTGAGCAGAGCCTGTCCCCTCCCTCCTGACCCCCAGCCCTCAGATATTTATAAACATTTATTAAATCCCCTCTCAGTCTTCTCCCCTCCAGACTAAACACCCTCAGGGCTCTCAACCTCTCCTCACCAGGCAGTGGTCCAGTCCCTTCATCATCCTTGCAGCCCTCTGCTGGACTCCAGTAGATCCCTGTCCCTCCTGAACTGGGGACCCCAGAACTGGCTGCAGTATTTCAGGTGAGGTCTCACTAGGGCAGAGTAGAAGGGGAGGAGAACCTCCCTCAATCTGCTGGCCACACTCCCCTTAATGCACCCCAGGATCCCCTTGGCCTTCTTGGCCACAAGGGCACATTGCTGTCCCATGGAGAACTTAGTGTCCACCATCTACATGGCCCTAAGGGCCAAAGGGTCAGTTATGGTGTCTGGGCACAGTGAGTCACCCCTGTTCCCCATATGAGAAGTATATGAGGAGGTAGCATCCACCAAACCTGTTGCATGGTGCATCCCAAAGCTCAGCTAAAAGCCCTACCTGAATGCCTTGCCTAGAAGCAGTCTGGCCTCAAGGGATGACAGAGAGTTGTCAAGAGCAGCTATACTCTGAGATCTCTGTGCACACACTCCCTCATGCCAAGGCATGGCAGATCTGTTTAGGTGGGTTGGATTGGTTGATAGGTTGGACACAATGATCTTGAAGGTCTCTTCCAACCTGGACTATTCTATTCTATTCTATTCTATTCTATTCTATTCTATTCTATTCTATTCTATTCTATTCTATCTGTATGGTTTATCTTCCCCATGAGAAAGAACCATCCTTCAATCTCCCCCAACCACAGGTGATGTCCTCCCGAGGGGACAGTACTATGCAATCTAGTCATCAATGGCATGGATGAGGGCACAGAAAGCACTCTCAGCAAGTTTGCTGATTACACTAAACTGGGAGTTGTGGCTGACACACTAGAGGATTGTGCTGCCATTCAGTGGGACTTGGACAGGCTGGAGACTTAGGCAGGGAGAAATTGAATGAAACTTGACAAGGTCAAGGGGAGAGTCTTGCACCTAGGAAAGAACAACCCCGTGGAGCAGTAGCAGTTGAGTAGCAGTAGCTTGAGCACAGGCCTATGAGGAGAGGCTGAGGGAGCTGGGATTATTTAGCCTGGAAAAGAGGAGACTCAGGGGAGACGTCATTGCTCTCTACAACTACCTGAAAGGTGGTTGTAGCCAGGAAGGGGTTGGTCTCTTCTCTCTAGCAACCAGCACCAGAACAAGAGGACACAGTCTCAAGCTGTGCCAGGGGAAGTTTAGGCTGGAGGTGAGGAGAAAGTTCTTCACTGAGAGAGTCATTCGTCATTGGGATGTGCTGCCCAGGGAGGTGATGGAGTCACCATCCCTGGAGGGATTCAAGAGGGGATTGGATGTGGCACTTGGTGCCATGGTCTAGTCATGAGGTCTGTGGTGACAGGTTGGACTCAATGATCTTTGAGGTCTCTTCCAACCTTGGTGATACTGTGATACTGTGATACTGACCTGTGAAGGTGAAAAGGACCTGGGGGCCCTAGTGGATGGAAGGTTGACCACGAGCCAGCAATATGTTCTTGTGGCCAAGAAGGCCAATGCCATCCTGGGGTGGATTAGAAGGGCTCTGATGAGTAGGTTAAGAGAGGTTCTCCTCCTCTACTCTACCCTGGTGAGGCTACATCTGGAATATTTGTGTCCAGTTCTGGGCCCCTCAGTTCAAGAGGGACCTCAGGGAACTGCTTGAGAGAGTCCACCTCAAAGCCACAAAAAAGATGAAGGGAGTGTAACATCTTCCCTAGGAGAAGAGCCTGAGGGAGATGAGGGCTCTGTACCTTGGAGAGGAAGAGCCTGAGGGGTGAACTCATTCATGTTGATAAAGATGTGCAGGGTGAATGCCAAGAGAATGGAGCCAAGCTCTGCTTGGTAATGCCCAATGACGGGACAAGAGGCAATGGTGGAAGTTAAGGCATAGGAAATCCATGGAAAGAGGAGGAAAAATGTTTTCCCTGTGAGGGTGACAGAAGACTGGAACAGGCTGCCCAGGGAGGGTGAGTAGTCTCTCTCTCTCTGGGTGTATTCAAAATCCACCTGGATGTGTTCCTGTGTGATCTGCTCTAGGTGCTCCTGCTCTGGCAGGGGGCTTGGACTGGATGATCATTCGAGGTCCCTTCCAACCCCTAACATTCTGTGATTCTGTGATATCCCTCATGAACTGGGGAGTCCAGAACTGGCCACAGCATACCAGATGTGGACAGAGTAGAGGGGGGGAGGATAAATCCTGAAGTGGCATTAAAAGAGGCACACTTTCATGAAGGAAAGGCTGAGTTTGAAGGAATATTTTGGGCAGAGCAGAATTTTCTGATGAAAAGCATTTATGGAAGAAACACTGAGTGGGTCCTAATTCTGCAGATGCAACATCTTTATGTACCTTCCTCTTCCAGAAAGGGGACACTTGGTTCACAGAGGAGCTGCCCTTGGGGTGCCTCCTTTCAAGGGACAAGGGTCTGACTCCAGCAAGCTGTCAGGAGATGCAGTTTATGGGCCACTGTCTGCCCCCAGCTCCTCCTTCTCACCTCCTACTGCTGGTAACATGAGCTGGAGCTCCCCAAAGAGAGAATGATTAGCTGACAGTGGAAAAGTCAGTCTCAGAGCATGACCTGGCCATGCTGCCTCCACAGTGCACACCCTCCCTCTGGGCTCCCAGTCCCACATGCTGGTTGATAGCTCAGAAGACAGCAACTTCTCTTTTTGTCCCCCTTGGTCTCCAGTGAAGTTTGGCTAGTGACTTTCTGACCTCTTTGGTAGCATGGTGAGTGTCAAGAGCAAAATCAACTCTCACTCTTTCCAGTAGAAACAAAACAGGGTAAAGCCACCCCTGCCCTGATCCCAGGCCCTCTGAAGGTCATGGCTGTCCTGTTGAGTTTAACCCTTCCCTTTCCACCACTCCTCCACAGTCTCAGGGATCTACTCGAGGGACTCCAACAGAGAGCTACCAGGATGATGAGGGGACTGGAGCACTGCCTTTTGAGGAGAGGCTGAGAGACCTGAGGCTGTTTAGTCTGGAGAAGTCTGAGAGGGGATTTAATAAATGTCTATATATATCTGAGGGCTGGGGGTCAGGAGGGAAGGAACAGGATCTGCTCAGTTGCACCCTGGGATAGGACAAGGGGTAATGGATATAAACTACAGCACAGGAGGTTGCATCTCAACATGAGGAGGAACTTCTTCACTGTGAGGTTCACAGAGCCCTGGAACAGGCTCCCCAGAGGCATTGTGGAGTCTCTTTCAAGGCCCATCTGGATGTGTTCCTGTGTGACCTTTGCTAAATTCTGTGGTCCTGCTCTGGCAGGTGGGTTGGACTCCATCTCTGAAGCTCCCTTCCAACCCCTAACATCCTGTGATTCTGTGACAAAGCAGGCAGGAGAGGCACCAGTTCCTGGGCTGAAAGGTTCTTGCACAAACTGGGTCAGAAGTATCATTTTCCAACTGGAAAAACTGGGGATTAGTGGTTCACTGATATAAAAATAAAACACCTCCAGGATGGTGGAGTCACCATCCCTGGAGGTGTTTGAGAAACATCTAGACATGGCACTTCAGACATGGTTTAGTGGGCATGGTAGTGTTGGGTTGATATTTGGATTGATGATCTTAGAAGCCTTTACAATTCTATACTTCTAAGCAAAGGAAAAGCTCTGTAGGACTCTCCCCTCTAACTGCAGCCTTAATCCAGTTTCAGTGGTGCTGAAGATTTGCCCCAGACCTGGAAGCAGTAAGTGTGCACTTGATGGAAGTAATATTCATGGCTCACATGCTGACTCAGCAAGAGCATTCAGTTCTTCTGCCAGTTCTTGGGATGCTGGCTCCATTAGCAAGTCCTGTGTACTCATTAGGCAAAGTCTTTTATGAGCCTGATGTCACTGCAGGAACAGTGAAGTCTTTATTGAGAAAGAGAAGCAGCAGCAGACACAGAAATGAGTTCATCCAGATCGTTTTCAACTGCTCAGTGTTAAGTACAGGCAATGCTTACCCTCATTGGCATAGAATCATAGAATCTTTTGCATTGGAAGAGACCTTCAAAAGTCATCTAGTTCAGTCCGCATGCAGTGAGCAGAGTGACATCTTCAGCTAGATCAGATCCTTCAGAGCCCCAAACAACCTGACCTGGAGTTGTTCCAGGGATGGGGCTTCTACCACCTCTCTGAGCAACCTGTGTCGGTGTCTCACCACACCCAGAGCAAAAGATTTCTTCCTTCTCTCTAGTCTGTCATCCCTTGCCTCGTCACCACATGCCCTGCTAAAAAGACTGTGCCCTCTTTCCTGTAGGCTCCTTTAAGTGCTGAAGGGTGACAGTAAGGTCTCCCCAGAGCCTGCTCTCTCACATTTTCATGATAAGAGAGGTCTTTCAGCCCTCTGAGCATCTTTGTAGCCTCCTCTGGCCCTGCTCCAACAGGTCCATGTCTCTCCTGTGCTGAGGGGTCCAGAGCTGGACCCAGAACTGCAGGTGAGGTCTCAGCAGACAGGATCAGAGGGGCAGAATCCTCTCTCTCAACCTGCTGTTCACACTGCTGGGGATGCAGCCCAGTATCCATCTGGCTTCTGGGCTGGAGTAACATAGTGCTAGCTCATGTCAAGCTTAGGATGGGATTGCACACCCAGCAGGTGATAGCTGGAGATATTCAAGATGAAGCTTGACAGGGCTCTGAGCAACCTATCTAGTTGAGGATGTCCCTGCTGACTGCAGAGGTTGTTGGACTGGATGACCTTTGTAAGCCCCTTCCATCCCAGACCATTCTATAATTCTATGATTCTATGAATCCATGAATTTATGATTCTGTTGAGTTGCTGGAATGTGTCCAGAGAAGGGCAATGAGGCTGATGAGGGGTTTGGAGCACATCCCTGTGAGGAGCAGCTGAGGGAGCTGGGGTTGTTTAGCCTGGAGAAGAGGAGGCTCAGAGGAGTCCTCATTGCTCTCTACAACTAAATGAAGGGAGGTTGTAGCCAGGAGGGAGTTGGTCTCTTCTCCCAGGCAACCAGCAACAGGACAAGAGGACACAGTCTTAAGCTGCACCAGGGGAGGTTCAGGCTGGATGTTAGGAAGAAATTCTTCCCAGAAAGAGAGATTGGCCATTGGAATGTGCTGCCCAGGGAGGTGGTGGGGTCACCATGCCTGGAAGTGTTTATAAAGAGACTGGATGAGACACTTGGTGCCATGGTTGAGTTGATGAGATGGTGTTGGGTGATAGGTTGGACTTGATGATCTCTGAGGTCTTTTCCAACCTGGTTAATTCTGTATTCTGTGATTTTAGTCATGGAAGAAATGCTGGGTTGGAAGAGAGAGAACTTTTGGCCTGCAAAATCCAGACAGAGTAAAGGAGGTTCCAGAGCCCTCTAAGCCACTTCTCCTTTTCAACAGGATTTGCATTATTTACATTGTGGTGCAAAGCCATGGGACATGCAGGAAAACTGAAAGCCTGGGAGAAGATGAAAGCACCTCCTCTGCTCCCAGGAACAATGTAAACATGGAGCTACAACAGGACACAGACACTTCCACTGCTCAGCCCCAGCGCAGATGATATCTGTTTATGGTTTGGGGGGGACACTCTGTGGGGTTTCCACCCTCCTGAGAACTGACGTGATGAAGGTGGGAAGGTGTCCAAAAGCATCTGCTGTGTCAATAGAGGGTGAAGGAAGAAGCTTGGGGAGATTCTGGCATATAGAGCTGGATGAGCAAGACCTCCATGCTGCTGCCTGGGATATATAGTTCAAGGGCAGCACAATAAACTTGTGGCTTCTCCCACCTGCCTAGGACCTGGCAGCCATGAAGCTGATACCCTCACGAAGGATTAGAGGCAAAAACACATAGGGTTTTTAACATTTAATGAGATGGCTGTTAAATGGAGCTGGAATAGGAACTGATGGGAAACACATTGGTGTCTAACCAGCAACAGAGACTCATCCATGGCTGTTCTTCCAGTCAAAGCTAAACGTTTCTGAGAACCAACCTCATGCCTGATCCTCACTGTCAGCATGGAGTCAGAATGGGAACTGGTGATGCTCTGCTGTCCAGACTGCAAAAACAGCTCCCACCTCCCCCCTGTATGATCTGGCCCAGCCTCTGTCGTCTCTTCAGTTAAGAAGGAGGAGAACACAGCAGGTATGTGTTAGGTGCTCCAGCCCTGCAGCCTTTGGAGCTGCTCCTTAAAGCTGGCAGAGGGGCCATCCATCCACTGAAAAGCTTTATCAGTCTCCTTTCAAACATCCAGGATCCTCTATCTTTGCACACACATCCTTGAATACTGTGTCCAGTTTTGGGCTCCTCAGTTCAAGAGTGATAGGGATTTGCTTAATCTCAAGATCTACCCTTTACATTTGTTCAGAAAGTTAAAAATATCATTCCAAAGCCTGTCTCCTTCCAGTGACTTTCTGAGCACCTCAAAATGTGCTGCATTTTATGTGCAGCAGGGCAGAAGGGCCTCTGGACCCCTTCACTGCCAGGAGGCTGCTCCAGAGTCCCAGAAAAGTACAACTCCACGGGACCAGGTAACTTTGAGGCTTCAAGCTGTTGTTCTGTTTCTCCCACAGCTCCTGCTTTGAAAAGCTAAGAACAGCCTGATTGCAGAGGGCAGGGCAACACAGAACTCCCTGAGACACTCATGGACTGCAAGGATTTCTGGAAAAGAAAGGAGCTTAGGGACTTGGGCTCCTCTGATCTCAGCCCTCACAGCAGCCACTTTGCCCAAGATCATGGAATCACAGAATCACAGAAACATTCAGGATGGAAAAGACCCTCAGGATCATCAAGTCCAACCCAGAACCCTACTCTGCAAGGGTCACCCCTAAACCATATCCCCAAGCACCAAATCCAAACCGCTTGTAAACACATCCAGGCTTGGTGACTTAAGCAGATGTGGGATCCTGGACGGTGAGGACCCTCCTCTCAACCCTGTGGGTGAAAACCCAAGCAGAATGAGCTCAAAACATGACAACCTTCCATCAGGTCCTTGATGAGATCCAACTGTCTCCGTGGTTCATTTAGATTCCGTCTGTGGGATCCGTGGAGATATTGTCATGGCAGGAGGTATGGATAAAACCAAGGCAGAGGAAACAATCTAACAATCCTCTGTAAACAGGGAGGGGAGAAAAAAATATCTGAGTATTTAAAGGGAAATAATTAGAGCTGGACCCAACCCAGATCATTTATCTAAAATCCCACATACCTTGGGGGCCTTCATCTGAACCATGTCTAGCTTCCCCCCCACCCCCCTCTATTTCTTCTGTTGTTTTAACCAGACTGAAGCCTAAAAGACAAAGCTTTGAGACACTAATAACTGTGGTTGATTTCTGCCTTGGATTGGTTTCAGCCCCCTGTCTCTTAATGCTAAGCAGCAAAGTGAAAAATAATTAATAACACTCAGCGTTCTCCACGCTAAGCGCGAAGTGCCATTGTTCCCTTCACATTCCTGGTGCTGATTCTGCAGGGCCTCAACCAAACAAAGCAATCAAAGACATCTGTAACACTGACGGCTTGACTAGCAGCTTTGGCTCCAAGCAGCTCAAGGCTAGTATTTCATCCAAAAAGGTGTTGGGTTATTAGTTGAAGAACTCCATGGACATCTTGAACAGGTTCTTTGCTTTGGCTTTGAGTATGACGGTTTGTGACTTGGTCTTTCATGTGGGCTTCCATGTTTGCAAAGCTGGCCAGGATAATCCAGCCCTGAAGTTTTAGATGAGCTTCCAGAATAGTTTCAAGGAGGGTATTGTTTGATGCAAAAAGGGTTGTGGGGGTCTTCTGCAAAGTTTCTCTTAAGCCATGTGCATATGGGTAAATCAAACAGCACCTGGGATTGTTCGCAGGCATGAGAGCTGCCTTCTCCAAATGGTTTATTTTTTAGGATGCTCTTGGCACCAGTCAGGTCTGGACCACCAAACTGCTTCATGAACACCTCCCAGGAATAGCTCAGGAGGTAACACAAAGCAGGAACTCCAAGCAGGCAGTTTGAAAGCACCCACTTGGTCTTGGTTGGCAAGAATACAGAATACAGAATTGACCAGGTTGGAAAAGACCTTTGAGATCATCAAGTCCAACCGATCACCCAACACCATCTCATCAACTAAACCATGGCACCAAGTGCCTCATCCAGTCACTTTCTAAACACTTCCAGTGATGGTGACTCCACCACCTCCCCAGGCAGCCCATTCCAATGGCAAACCTCTCTCTCTGGAAAAAATTTCTTCCTAACATCCAGCCTAAACCTCCCCTGGCACACCTTGAGACTGTGTCCTCTTATTCTGGTGCCTGGGAGAAGAGACCAACCCCCACCTGGCTACAACCTCTCTTCAGGTAGTTGTAGACAGCAATAAGGTTTCCTCTGAGTCTCCTCTTCTACAGGCTAAACAACCCCAGCTCCCTCAGCTGCTCCTCACAGGGCTGTGCTCCAGATCCCTCCCCACCTTCGTTGCCTGGGAGCATGAACCTCAGTGCTGCAGATCAGCACTGGGCACATTTAATTTACTGGTGTAGACCCAGTGACTAAATCACTCTCTTACCCTCTCCATTACCCAGTGAGAACACAACCATGTGGCAGAGATGTTTATAAACCTTCATCCATCTGGAAGCCATTATCTCCAAATGAAGTTTATTTGAAGGAATTGTATTAAATGATTACATGTTATTTCTTTGCCTCAGCTAGAAAGCAAACTGTTGTACCACTGCTTGAGAGCCTCTCTCTTTGGTCCAGATTTGTTTTTAATACTTTATCTGGATTATCAGCATGAGGCTGTGGCAGCTCATTTGGCTGCCTCCCTGCAGTTGTTTGGTGGTCGGACTTAATTTATTAAGAGTTTGACTCTTTATTTACGTTTATTTGTTACTGTTTCTCTCCTCCATCTTCTGTTAGATCTCTTCGTTGCCCATCTAAATTGTCTCTTTATTTACTTAGGGCATTTTGCAGGGGAAATTTGAAGCACATACTAAAGGGCAGAAGAGAAAGAGGCTGATAGAAAAAGAAAATAAAAAAATAGCCCAGAGAGGTTGCCAAAACATTGTCACTTGTGTTGTGTACTGGGAAAAAGCTGGACTAGACACTGATGGGGCTGATGCTTTTCCCAGTGTAAAGAAAATGGGGGTGCATCGAGAAAAGTGTGGCCAGCAGGGCCAGGGAGGTTCTTCTCTACTCTGCCCTGGTGAGGCCACACCTGGAGTATTTTGTCCAGTTCTGGGCTCCCCAGTTCAAGAGAGACAGAGACCTTCTGGGGAAAGTCCAAGAGAGAGCCAGGAGGATGCTTAGGGGACTTGAGCTTCTCCCCTGTGAAGAGAGACTGAGAGCCCTGGGGCTGTTTAGTGTGGAGAAGAGAAGGCTGAGAGGGGATCTGATCAAGGTCTCTCAATCTCTGAGAGGTGGGCGTCAAGTGGAGGGGGCCAAGCTCTTTTGGGTGCTGCACAGCAATAAGCCAAGGAGCAATGGATACAAACTTGAACACAGAAGGTTTCAGCTCAACAGGAGGAGAAACTTCTTTGGTGTGAGGGTGCTGGAGCCCTGGAGCAGGCTGTCCAGAGAGGTTGTGGAGTCTCCTTTTCTGGAGACTTTCCAAACCCACCTGGATGCAGTCCTTTGTAGACTACCCTGGGTGATCCTGCTTTTGGCAGCGAGGTTGGGCTGGATGCTCTCTGGAGGTCCCTTTGAGCCTCTAACATTCTGTGTTTCTGTCAAAAAAAAACCAACACAAAAAAAAGCCCCCAAAAACCCAACCAAACAACCACCAAATAAAACAAACAAGGAGGACTAAAACAGTGCACTGACCTTCAGCAAATGCATAGATCTGCAGTCCAGAGGTATCTGTGATGATGCAAGCTTACTGCAGACCTCCAAGCCACTCACTGATCATAGAATCATAGGTTTGTGTATGCCCCCTCCCTGGAGCTGTTTAAGGCCAGATTGAATGAGACCTTGGACAACCAAGTCTAGTTGAGAATCATCCCTGCCCATGGCAGGGGGGTTGGAGTAGATGATCTCTGACATTCGTTTCAACCTAAGCCATTCTTTGATTCTATGATGATCATTAAGATTGGGAAAGACCTCTAAGATCAACCACCATGCCCACTAAACCATGTCTCAAAGTATCATGTCTACATGATACTACATGATGGAACAGGTTGCCCAGGGAGGTGGTGGAAACCTCATCCGGGAAGATTTTAAGGCCAGGGTGGATGTGGCTCTGAGCAACCTGATGTAGTGTGAGGTGTCCCTGCCCCTGGCAAGGAGAATGGAACTGGATAATCCTTGAGGTACCTTCCAACCCTGACAATTCTGTGATTCTGACTGTGCTTTTGGACACCTTCAGTGATGATGAACTCACCACCTCCCTGGGCAGCCTGTTCCAATGCCTGACCACTCTTTCAGGAAAGAGATTTTTCCTGATATCTTCCCTAAATCTCCCCTGGAGCAAGGCCGTTTCCTCTTGTCCTATCTCTAGTTACTTGGGAGAAGAAACCAGCCCTCACCTCACTACAACTACCTTTCAGGTTGGGATCTCCTTGATGAGAAGATGAGGAGAGGGGAGTGAGTGAGGGGAGATCTTTCAACATGCCTTTGAAAGGGAAAAAGAACTGCTTGATTTAAGCACTTTAACTAGCGAAAAGTCAGATCCTCCCCTACATTTACATTCAGTTCTGGCTCACAGCCCATACACATGGTGCCTCTGCAGCCTGCCCTTTCCAACCCATCTGCACCACCAAAGTCTTGTGTGGGGAACCTCTTTTTCCTCTGATCTTTGCAAACTCCATCCCATCCTGCTGATATTCATCCTGAGAGAGTCTTGCTTTGATCACATCTCTTCCTCCACAAGTGGCTCTCCTCGGATTCCACCATCTGTGCTGCATCCAATGTGAGGTGCTTCTTCTCCTTTCCAAAGCCTGTCAGCCCTCAGTCGGAGTCAGGCCTTCCTCAGTGCCAGGTTTTGCATCTGCTGCCCATTCCAGGTTTGCTCAGACATGTGCCTTCCTCTTGGCCTGGATTCATCAAGAGGTTCAAGAGACAGCATCGTTCGAGCGCTTTGACATCTGGGGGCTGGTGGCATCCTTCATCACACCTCCTGGGCTGCATCTCAAGAAGATAAAAAGGAGAATTTTGGGGGTCCATGCAGAAAAAAGGCACCACATGTGAGTGTGAACATGAGGTCCAAGACTTAAAAAAGCGTGAATGACTGACCTACTGATAGTTAGAAGCAGTTTTAAACCAAATGTGCTACAAGATGGGAAACAGGAAATCAAGAGACGCTTCAGGGGCTTGTACGTGTGGTCAAGGGATCAGGAGTACAAGGCCAGCAGGATCAGGGAGATCACTGTCCCCCTGTACTTGGCACTGTTGAGGCCACATCTTGAGTACAGTGTTCAGTTTTGGGCTTCTCACTCCAGGAAGGACATCAAGGTGCTGGAGCAGGTCCAGAGAAAGACAATGAAGCTGGTACAGGGTTTGAAGAGCAGGGGTGGTGAGGAGTGTCTGAAGGAACTGGGGTTGTTTAGCCTGGAGAAAAGGAGGCTGAGAGGAAACCTTCTCACTCTCTACAGCTCCCTGAAAGGAGACTGAAGATGGGTGAGCTTGGTCTCTTCTCCCAAGTTGTAGGACAAGACAAAAAAGCCTCAAGTTGTGCCAGGGGAGGTTTAGGTTGACTGTTAAGAAAAATTTCTTCCCTCAAAGCATTGTCAAGGCCTGGGCCAGGCTGCCCAGGGCAGTGGTGGAACCATCACCCCTGTGGGAGTTTCAAAGCTGTGTAGAAGTGGTGCTGAGGAACATGGTTTAGTTGTGACTTGGTAGTGATGGGTTCATGGTTGGACTTGATCCTGAAGTTCTCTTCCAACCAAATTGATGCTGTAATGTCTAACCAGTGTGGTGGTTTTGTAGGAGAAACATTTGTTTGGCTGGTTGTTTCCCCAAAGGGGATCAAGAAATCTTTCTTTTTCTTTCCTCCAGGTCACAACCTTCACCCTGGGATCCTGCCATGGGCTGGGAACAGTGGCATGCTCCCCTCTGGCCAGGAATCATCACCCTCTGCTGTGTTTGCACTGTCACCAGCAGAATGAACATCTTTTGCCATATGCAAAAAAAAAGTGTGCCCAGGCAGCCAAGAGGGCCAATGGCATCCTGGCCTGCATCAGGAACAGTGTGGCCAGCAGGAGCAGGGAGGTCATTCTGCCCCTGTACACTGCACTGGTTAGGCCACACCTTGAGTCCTGTGTCCAGTTCTGGGCCCCTCAGTCTAGGAAGGAGGTTGACTTGCTGGAAGGTGTCGAGAGAAGGGCAACAAAGTTGGTGAGGGGTTTGGAACACAAGCCCTATGAGGAGAGACTGAGGGAGCTGGGGTTACTTAGCCTGGAGAGGAGGAGGCTCAGGGGTGACCTTATTGCTCTCTACGACTACCTGAAGGGAGGTTGTAGACAGGTGGGGCTTGGTCTCTTCTCTCAGGCAACCAGCACCAGAACAAGAGGACACAGTCTCAGGCTGCACCAGGGGAGGTTTAGGCTGGAGGTTAGGAAGAAGTTCTACACAGAGAGAGTGATTGCCCATTGGAATGGGCATCTCAGGGAGGTGATGGAGTCACCATCACTGGAGGTGTTTAGGAGGAGACTTGATGGGGTGCTTGGTGCCATGGGTTAGTTGATTAGGTGGTGTTGGATAATAGGTTGGACACGATGATCTTCAGGGTCTCTTCCAACCTGGTCTGGTCTATTCTATTCTATTCTATGCTATGTTATGCTATGCTATGCTATGCTATGCTATGCTATGCTATGCTATGCTATGCTATGCTATGCTATCCTATGCAAAAGCAAACCGCAGTCATTCACTTCTCTATGCTGTGGCCACATTTCCACTGCTCCAGACTGTTTCCTTAACTCCTAAGTGAAATCCCTCTACCAAGCAGGATAAATGTCAGCCACATTCTCTGATTTGTATACTTTCAACGTTTCCAAGTCCATCCTTATCAGCTGAGGCTTTTTTCCTCTTTATTTTTCTTGCTAATGACATATTGAGAAAGGAATCCCATATTCTGGCAGATTTAGAGGCATTTATTAATTACATCCTGCTCTTTGTTTATTAATGAGCCTGGGTTCTCATTTTCCCCTCTTATAATTGTAAAGGGCTTTTATTTCCCTTTAGCCCTCGTACGCTTCGCATTAGCTCATAAACGTTTCCTTTCTTATGGCCCAGAGATTTTTTCACTGTTAGTTTAATTGACCAAGGGCTCATCTCAAGTAGGGAACTGACTTATTGTGCACTAGAGCTGTCAGCAGGTTGATTAATGGATAATAAGCTCACTGGGGCCGAGCCCAGGACAGCTTGAGATAAGTAGGAAAGAAAGTCAAGACTAGATTTCTTCTCTACATTCTCACAGCACCTAGCACAGTGCAGAGCTGCCCCAGAGTTCATAGATTCATAGAATGGTTTGAACTGCAAGGGACCTCAAAGATCATTCAGTTCCAACCCCACTGGTATGGGCAGGGATACCTTCCACTAGATCAGGTTGCTCAAGGTTTAATCCAGCCTGGCTTGAACACTTCCAGGGAGGGGACATCCATGACCTCCCTTGGCAGCCTGCTGCTAGGTCTTACCACAACAAAAATGAATAATAATAATTATTGATAAGAGATAAAGAATAAGAAATTAGTAGGGGGAAACAGTGTGAGTATTTCCTAGGCAAGCCCATTTGCAGGATTGTTTTCACTCAAGGATCTAGAGGTACTCAATGGGTGATGATGGAACATCATAGAATCATAGAATTCTTTCCACTGGAAAAGATCTTTGAGATCGTAGGATTGTTTCACTTGGAAAAGACCTCCAAGATCATCAGGTGCAACCATCAAAGTAACACAACCATGGCCATTAAACCATGTCCCAAACTGCAATGTCTTCATGGTCTTTGAATGCCACCAGGGATGGTGATTCCACCACACCTCTGGGCACCATCGAGTCCAACCATTATCTAGCTCTACCAAGACTGGTGCTAAGCTATGCCATAGAACCATTTAATCTCCAAGGTCTCTCCGTGGAGCAGCTTTCCAGCAGGGCAGCCCCTACCCTGTCCTGGTACCTGTTGTTGTTCCTCCCCAGATGCAGGACCCTGCACTTGTCATTATTGAACTTCATGAGGTTTGTCTTCACCCTGTCTCTTCCTCTTTGGGAATGGAGAGGAGTTCATGGAAATTATCTATCTTTTGTCCAGTGGCCAGCCCAGCCCTAACTTAGAACCATAGAATCATTTTCTATTGAAGAGATCCCTAAGATCATCAAGTCCAACTGTTAACCCAAAACTACCAGTTCTCCACTAACCCATGTCCCTCAGCACCCTATCTACACATCTTTTAAATACCTGCAGGGATGGTGACTCCACCACCTTGACAATGGTGGAGGTCAAGTATGAAAATGGTGGGGAAATGTTTCCACAAAAGCACAGTCTGGAGGCTTCCATCTTCCAGGTGCTTAGGTTAGCTATTTTCTACATGACACTGCAAAATCTTCTGGTGAAACTCCCAGTTGTACTTGAGAAATCTGCTCTCTGCTTAATAAATTAGAGCTGGACATGGACATGAGAAGGTGGTCAGCATTGCTGGGATGATGGGCAATGAGGCACTAGTGGTGTCCCCCAGGGATCAGTGTTGGGCCCCATCCTGTTCAATATCTTTATTGATGATCTGGATGAGGGCATTGAGTCCATCACCAGTAAATTTGCAGATGACACCAAGCTGGGGGCAGCGGTTGATCTGTTAGAGGGTAGAGAAGCTCTGCAGAGGGACCTCAACAGGCTGGGCAGATGGGCAGAGTCCAAGGGCAGGAGATTGAACACATCCAAGTGCCGGGTGCTGCACATTGGCCACAGCAACCTCATGCAGTGCTACAGGCTGGGGTCAGAGTGGCTGGAGATCAGCCAGGTAGAGAGGGACCTGGGGGTGCTGGTTGATAGAAGGCTGAACATGAGCCTGCAGTGTGCCCAGGTGGCCAAGAAGGCCAATAGCACCCTGGCCTGCATCAGGAACAGTGTGGCCAGGAGGAGCAGGGAGGTCATTCTGCCCCTGTACACTGCACTGGTTAGGCCACACCTTGAGTCCTGTGTCCAGTTCTGGGCCCCTCAGTTTAGGAAGGAGGTTGACTTGCTGGAATGTGTCCAGAGAAGGGCAACAAAGCTGGGGAGGGGTCTGGATCTTCCCATGCACAGGGCTAGAAATCATAGGCCTAATGCCACTCCTCATCCTCCTCACCATCAAGAGGGCAATTTGGAAGTCAGAGCCAGATCTGATGTTGGGGCCATCTGTAGGTTAGCTCTGTACCTCTTTGAGAGGAGTTGAGTAAATGTATTTTTGGAGGATACTGGGACGTGTCCAGAGAAGGGCCATGAGGATGATCAGAGGGCTGGAGCACCTCTCCTATGAGGACAGGCTGAAGGAGTTGGGGCTGTTCAGTCTGCAGAAGAGAAGGCTCCCAGGTGACCTAATTGTGGCCTTCCAGTATCTGAAGGGGGCCTACAGGAAGGCTGGGGAGGGACTTCTCAGGATCTCAGGTAGTGATAGGACTAGGGGGAATGGAATGAAGCTGGAGGTGGGGAGATTCAGGCTAGGTGTGAGGAGGAAGTTCTTCCCCATGAGAGTGGTGAAACCCTGGAATGGGTTGTCCAGGGAGGTGGTCGAGGCCCTGTCCCTGGAGGTGTTTAAGAGCAGGCTGGATGAGGCTCTGGCCAGGCTGATCTAGTGTGGGGTGTCCCTGCCCATGGCAGGGGGGTTGGAACTAGATGATCCTTGTGGTCCCTTCCAACCCTGACTGATACGATGATACTATGATGTCAGCAGAGAACTGGCCTACATTGCCGACTATAGCCACCTGAAAGGACATTGTAGAAAGGCTGCTGCTGGTCTCTTCTCACAGGTAATTAGTGATAGAACAAGAGGGAATGCCCTTAAGCTGACACTGGGTAGGTTTAGACTGGACATTAGGAAACATTTTTTTCCAGCAAGAGTGGTCAGGCTCTGGAATGTGCTGGGCAGGGAGGTGGTTGAGTCACCAGCCCTGGATAAGTTTACAGGTGGTTTGGATGTGGTGCTTGGGGATATGGTTTAGGGGTGAGCCTTGTAGAACAGGCTTCTGGGTTGGACTCGGTGATCCTGAGGGTCCTTTTCCTGAAAGTCTGTGATTCTGTGATACATCTTAGGGGTTGTAAAGTGAAAATGGGAAGAGAACAGGTGAACCTATCACCTGCCTTTGCCAGTTTCATTCCTTCAAGCCCCGTGTGCACAAGGCCCTTGTGCAGCCCTAAACATGTCCTCTCCACACAGTGGAGACTGTCTGACACATCAGAGGAGACATAGCTTCAGGAGTTTGCTCTTCTGCCCTGTTTTACTCTGAGAGCTTCCTCCTTTAGACTACCCCTTTGATTTATGTTGCTTTTGTACTTCTGAGCACCTGGGAAGTGTTTTTGTCCCATTAATTTTGACTTGGAAGTTTCAGTGTTTCCCAGAAGAAAAATCAATCACTCAACTTGGGAAGACACACCCCACAAAACCTCCTCCCTTGTCTGGATCCCTCCTTTCCTGCCTTCCACTTCCTTTTCCCTCCTACTTTTCCCTTCCCCCTTCTGCAGTAGGGAAGAGGGATGATAAATGTGCCACACAAGGAATAAACTTCCCATATCAAGAGTAATGAGGCAAAATTATCTGTCCAAACCTGGGTGTTCTGAGCACTTAAATAAAGATCTCTGCACCCAGCTCATTTCCCATCACTGGAGATGATGACTGTGATCCTGGAAAAGAGGGCAACCAGATGGAGGGGTCTAATCATAGAATCACAGAATTGTTAGGGTTGAAAGGGACCTCAAGCATCATCCAGTTCCAACCCCCCTACCATGGGCAGGGACACCTCACACCAGAGCAGGTTTCATAGTTTCATTCAGGGTTGGAAGGGACCACAAGGATCATCTAGTTCCAACCCCCCTGCCATGGGCAGGGACACCCCACACTAGATCAGGCTGGACAGAGCCTCATCCAGCCTGCTCTTAAACACCCCCAGGGACGGGGCCTCGACCACCTCCCTGGACAACCCATTCCAGGGTTTCACCACTCTCATGGTGAAGAACCTCCTCCTCACATCTAGCCTGAATCTCCCCACCTCCAGCTTCATTCCATTCCCCCTAGTCCTATCACTACCTGATATCCTGAGAAGTCCTTCCCCAGCCTTCCTGTAGGCCCCCCTCAGATACTGGAAGGCCACAATTAGGTCTCCTCGGAGCCTTCTCTTCTGCAGACTGAACAGCCCCAACTCCCTTAGTCTGTCCTCATAGGAGAGGTGCTCCAGCCCTCTGATCATCCTCGTGGCCCTTCTCTGGACACCTTCCAGCACCTCCACATCCCTCTTGTAATAGGGGCTCCAGAACTGGACACAGTACTCCAGGTGGGGTCTCACCAGGGCTGAGTAGAGGGGGAGGATCACCTCCCTTGACCTGCTAGCCACACTTCTCCTGATGCAGCCCAGGATCTGATTGGCTTTGCGGGCTGCAAGTGCACACTGAGAGCTCATGTTGAGCTTTTTGTCCACCAGCACCCCCAAGTCTCTCTCCTCAGGGCTACCCTCCAGCCAGTCACTGCCCAGCCTGTATTTGTGCCTGGGATTGCCTCGACCCAGATGCAGGACCCTGCACTTGCTCTTATTGAACTTCATGAGGTTGGCCTGTGCCCACCTCTCCAGCCTGTCAAGGTCCCTCTGGATGGCCTCCCTTCCCTCCAGCGTGTCTGCTGCACCACACAGCTTGGTGTCATCAGCAAACTTGCTGAGGGTGCACTCAATGCCACTGTCCATGTCCCCCACAAAGATGTTGAATAAGACAGGTCCCAGGACTGATCCCTGAGGGACTCCACTTGTCACTGGCCTCCACTGGGACATGGAGCCATTGACAGCCACTCTTTGGGTGCGGCCATCAAGCCAGTTCCTTATCCATCTAGTGGTCCACCAATCAAACCCATGTGTCACCAGTTTGGAGACCAGGATGTGGTGTGGGACAGTGTCGAAGGCTTTGCTCAGGTCCAGGTAAACGACAGCAGTTGCTCGCCCCTCAGCTATTAATTTTGTCACCTGCTCATAGAAGGCCACCAGGTTGGTCAGGCAGGATTTGCCCTTGGCAAAGCCATGCTGACTGTTCCCAGTCAGGTTGCTCAGAGCCACCTCCAGCCTGGCCTTAAAAACCTCCAGGGATGAGGCTTCCACCACCTCCCTGAGCAACCTCTTCCAGTCTCTCACCACCCTGATGGGGAAGAACTTCTTCCTAACATCCAGTCTCAATCTCCCCATTTCTACTTGTGTTCCATTCCCCCCAGTCCTATCACTCCCTGACACCCTAAGAAGTCCCTCCCCAGCTTTCCTGTAGCCCCCTTCAGATACTGGAAGGCCACAATAAGGTCTTCTTGGAGCCTTCTCTTCTCCAGACTGAACAGCCCCAACTCTCTCAGTCTGTCCTCATAGGAGAGGAGCTCCAGCCCTCTGCTCATCCTCATGGCCCTTCTCTGGACACCTTCCAGCACCTCCAGATCCTTCCTGGAATAGAGGCTACAGAACTAGACACAGTGCTCCAGGTGGGGTCTCACCAGAGTGGAGCAGAGGGGGAGAATTACCTCCCTCAACCAGCTGGCTATGCTTCCCATGATGCAGCCCAGGCTCTGCTTGGCTTTCTGGGCTGCAACTGCACACTGCTGGCTCCTGTTGAGCACCCCCAAGGCCTTTTCTTCAGGGCTGACCTCTCCCTGCAGAATTCCATTCCCCTCTGAAGCACATGGCCCACAGATGGTCAATATTGGGCTGAAATTGAATTGTCTTTCAGGTATCCCTGAATCCTCTTCCAAAGATCTCAAATCTCTGTTGCAGTATTATGTCTCCCACTACCCCAGGTTGCCTCCTAGTTTCTATTGTCCTCTTTGCAGGGAAGCAATCTACAGGAGCCCTCATTGATCTTACTGAACAGATGACAAATACCAGATCAGGCCTTTTCCTACAGCAATGAATTGTACTCTTGGTTTCCATGGTTAAACTCATACTCATAGGATGGTTTGGGTGGAAGGAACCTTTAGAGGTTGTCTAGTCCAACTTCTCTACAATGAACAGGGACACCAGCAGTGTGCTTCTGTGGTCAAGAAGGCCAATGATATTCAAGGCTGGGTTAGAAGGGCTGTGGTTAGTAGGTCAAGAGAGGTTCTCCTTCCCCTCTACTCTGCTCTGCCCTGGTGAGGCCACATCTGGAATATTGTGTCCAGTTCTGGGCCCCTCAGGGACCTCAGGGAACTGCTTGAAAGAATCCAGTGCAGAGCCACAAAAATGCTGAAGGCAGTGGAACATCTTCCTTACAAGGAGAGACTGAAGGAGCTGAAGGCTCTGTAGCTTGGAGCAGATGAGCCTGAGGGGTGACCTCCTTCGTGTTGATAAAGATATGTGGGGTGAGAGCCAAGAGGCTGGAGCCAGGCTCTGCTGGGTGATGCCCAATGACAGCACAAGAGGCAATGGTGGAAGCTGAGGCATAGGAAGTTCCATGGAAACATGAAGGAAAATGTTTTCCCTGTGAGGGTGACAGAAGACTGGAACAGGCTGCCCAGGGGGCATGTGGAGTCCCCTCTGGAGATATTCAAGACCTGCCTGGATGAGTTCCTGTGTGATTTGTCCTGAGTGATCCTGCTCTGGCAGGGGGTTTGGACTGGATGATCCTTCGAGGTCCCTTCCAACCCCTAACATTCTGTGATTCTGTGAATTAGATTGGGTTGGTCAGAGTACTATCCAACCTGACCTGAAGAGTTTCCAGTGATGGGGCATCTACCGCTTCTCTGGGCAACCTGAGCCAGTGTTTCACCATCTTAACTGTAAAAAATTTCTTCCTTTTATCTAGTCTGTGAGGCTGGACAGGGCTCTGGGCAACCTGATCTAGTCGAGGATGTCCCTGCTGAGTGCAGAGGGGATTGGACTGGATGACCTTTGAAGGTCCCTTCCAGCCCAGAACATTCTGTGATTCTATGATTCTGTGATTCTAAATCTCAAGCTTTTTGCCTAAAGCCATAACCCCTTGCCCTATCACAGCAGCCCCTGTTATTCACTTCACAGTATCACCAAGGTTGGAAGAGACCTCAAAGATCATTAAGTACAACCTGTCACCACAGACCTCATGACTAGAGCAGGGCACCAAGTGCCACATCCAATCCCCTCTTGAACACCTCCAGGGATGGTGACTCCACCACCTCCCTGGGCAGCACATCCCAATGGCGAATGACTCTCAGTGAACTTTCTCCTCACCTCCAGCCTAAACTTCCCCTGGTGCAGCTTGAGACCTTGTCCCCTTGTTCTGGTGCTGGTTGCCTGGGAGAAGAGACCAACCCCTTCCTGGCTACAACCACCTTTCAGGGAGTTGTAGAGGGCAATGAGGTCACCCTTGAGCCTCCTCTTCTCCAGGCTAAACAATCCCAGCTCCCTCAGCCTCTCCTCACAGGGCTGTGCTCAAGGCCTCTCCCCAGCCTTGTTGCCCTTCTCTGGACACGTTCAAGTGTCTCGATTTCCTTCTTAAACTGAGGGGCCCAGAACTGGACACAGGACTCAAGGTGTGGCCTAACCAATGCAGAGTACAGGGGCAGAATGACCTCCCTGCTCCTGCTGGCCACACTATTCCTGATCCAGGCCAGGATGCCATTGGCCCTCTTGGCCACCTGGGCACACTGCTGGCTCACGTTTAGGCAGCTGTTGATCAGCACCCCCAGGTCCCTCTCTGTTTGGGAGCTCTCAGCCACTCTGACCCCAGCCTGTAGCTCTGCATGGGATTGCCGTGGCCAAAGCGCAGCACTCAGCACTTGGACTTGTTGAATGCCATCCCATTGGACTCTGCCCATCTGTCCAGTTGGTCGAGGTCCCTCTGCAGAGCCCTTCTGCCCTCTAACAGATCGACATCTGCTCCCAACTTGGAGTCATCTGCAAACTTGCTGATGACTGACTCAATCCCCTAATTCAGATCATCAATGAAGATATTAAAGAGGACGGGGCCCAGCGCTGATCCCTGGGGCACACCACTGGTGACTGGCTGCCAGCTGGATGTGGCACCATTCACCACCACTCTCTGGGCTCAGCCCTCCAGCCAGTTCCTAACCCAGCACAGAGAGTTGCAGTCCAAGCCACGAGCTGACAGCTTAGCCAGCAGTTTGCTGTGGGGGATGGTGTCAAAGGCCTTGCTGAAGTCCAGGTAGACTTAAGACTCAATTGTTAGAACTTTGGAATATCCTCCCTTCTCTCCCCACTTAGACAACTCATTCAGACTTCATCCAGTGATGAGCACATGACAGATCAATTAGATACACTTGGCACTAAGGGAAGTGCTTCAAAAATCTATGAAATGTTTGTCTAATCAAGCCTTGGTTTAAAAACAAATTACATTGATTTTCAAGTTAGTCCCAGTCCCCAAATTCAAACCTGGCTTAAGGTTTTCCACAACTTGCTTCTCCTCTGTTCAGTACAGGAAATACAGTGAGGGAACCACTTGTGAGTTCATATTACCAAGTTTATTATGGAATTATTACTTTTTTTTTTCCCCCCCTTGGAAATTATATTTATGTGGTCATTCAGTCTGTCATCTACCTGTCCTCCATGGAGTTCTCCACCTCCTCATGTTTCAAGCAGCTCTGACAGAAAGCTGAAGGTCTCCAAAGAAATTATATCCCTATTTCCACATTAAAAATAAAGATTCAGGGATAGGAATTATTTCAATCTAACCAATTGCTTGTTAATTTTTAAGGCTGTTAGCTGATTTCTGCAGGGTAGATGATGTGCATTGTAGACTGTAGTGGACAAATGGTATCAAAACCCCAAAGGAATTCTAAAGATATAGCAGAAAACAATGGACAAGCTTAAACAAAACAAAACAAAACAAGTCATTTTAGCCAGTCATCAGCTGTGAAACATAAACCCATACTGACCAGACTCTATTTGCTGCCATTCTTTGTTCTTCTAGTTTCTATCTGGATTTGAGTCCAGTGAAACAGAATGGTAAGGGCTGGAATGGACCTCTGGAGATCATCAAGCCCAAACGTCACTACAAAAGTAATTTCCCTTTGGCATTTCCACACTGTCTGGAAACATCTGAGCAGAAAGCTGGTGAAGGGTCTAGTGAACAGGTCTTCTGAGGAGTGGCTGAGGGATCTGGGGTTGTTTAGTCTGGGGAAGAGAAGGCTGAGGGGAGACCTCATTGTTCTCTTTAACTACCTGAAAGGAGGTTGGAGAGAGGTGAGGGTTCACAGGATGTTAGGGGTTGGAAGAGACCCAAAGAAATCATCAAGTCCAACCCCCCCTGCCAGAGTAGGACCACACAATCTAGCTCAGGTCACACAGGAATACATCCAGATGGGACTTGAAAGTCTCCAGAGAAGGAGACTCCACAACCTCTCTGGGCAGCCTGTTCCAGTGCTCTGTGATCCTTACAATCAAGAAGTTCCCCCTTGTGTTGAGCTGGAACCTCCTGTGCTGCAGCTTACATCCATCCATGCTCCTTGTCCTATCACAGGGTTGATCTCTTCTGCCTAGTATCAAGTGATAGAATGAGAGGAAATGGCCTCAACCTGCTCCAGGGGAGGTTTAGGCTGGATTTTAATAAAAAAAAAAAAAAAATCAGTCCTGAAGGAGTGGCCAGGCATTGGAATAGGCTGCCCAGGGTAGAGTAACCATCCCTGGAAGAGTTCGAGTAACGTGTGGACATGGCACTTGGAGATATGGTTTAACGGCCATGGTGGTGGTGGGTTGATGGTTGGACTGGATGATCTTAGAGGCCTTTTCCAACCAAAACCAGTTCTGTGATTCTATGATAAAGCATTGGAAATTCTTCCAGAAAGCACATTTCCACATGGTTTCCATCTGTGTTTTGCATGGTGCAGTCCCTAGATGCACATCGCAATCAGGAGGTAAACCATTTCCAATCAAAATGGCACTCAGCCCAACACAGAGGCCACAGAAACCAGTGCCAAGTGTGTTAAAACTGGTGGTGACTTCAAAATGACATGGTGACATCTGTTTATAAACAGGCAGGATGCTTTCCTCTAGGCTGAAGGTTGGAATTGTTCGGTGATGTCATCAAGAACATATTTAGGACATAACCCAGCCTAGACTTTGTCAGCAAGCGAAATGAGTTACATCACCCAATGCCTGTTTCTCTCCCTTACATTGAACATAAAAGTAATCAAAGTAAATGAGACCAGGGGAAGAGAAAAAAAAAAAACAAAAAAAAAGAGATCATTCCAACAAGAAAGTTGAAAAGAATCCAAATCTTCTCACTTTCTTCCCTGTTGCCCTGGAGATGGCATTCCAAAGCATCAGAAGGGTCTCGTCCAATTCCAGCAGTGCAGCTCAACAGATCTTCAGTTCCGGACAGTCTTGGCCAAATTCACTACCTTTGACCCCCTTTAATGGGTGAGGGAAAGGCTGTGGAAATTGTCTACCTGGACTTCAGTAAAGCCTTTGACACTATTAGGCTGGAGGTGAGGAGAAAGGTCTTCACAGAGAGAGTTGTTAGCTGTTGGAATGTGCTGCCCAGGGAGGTGGTGGAGTCACCATACCTGGAGGTGTTCAACAGGGGATTGGATGTGGCACTTGGTGCCACAGTTTAGTAGTCATGAGGTCTTGGGTGGCAGGTTGGATTTTATGATCTTTGAGGTCTCTTCCAACCTTATTGATTCTATGATTCTATGATTTCCCACAACATCCTCCTGGAGAAACTGGCAGCTCATGGCTTGGATAGGTGGATGCTTTGCTGGGGGAAAAACTGTCCGGATGGCTGAGTCGAAAGAGTGGTGGGACATGGAATTAAGTCCAGCTGGTGGCCAGTCACTACTGGTATTCCTCAGGGCTCACTGCTGGAGGGTGTGCTCTCTTTAAAGCCTTTAAGGCTGAGTGCACCCTCAGCAGGTTTGCAGATGACACCATGTTAAGTGGGAGTGCTACAGAATCAGAAAAACATCAGGTTGGAAGAGACCTCCAAGATCATCAAGGCCAACCATCACCCAACACCATCTCATCATCTAAACCATGGCACCAAGTGCCTCATCCAGGCTTTTCTTAAACATCTCCAGGGACAGTGACTCCACCACCTCCCTGGGCAGCACATCCCAATGGCCAATAACTCTTTCTGGGAAGAACTTTTTTCTAAGATCAAACCTAAATATTCCTCTGCACAGCTTGAGACTGTGTCCTCTTATTCTGATGCTGGTTGCCTCGGAGAAGAGACCAACCCCCACCTGGATACAACCTCCCTTCAGGTAGCTCTAGACAGCAATAAGGTCTCCCCTGAGCCTCCTCTTCTCCAAGCAACCCCAGCTCCCTCAGCTGCTCCTCACAGGGCTGTGCTCCAGACCCCTCCCCAGCTTTGTTGCCCTTCTCTGGACACCTTCCAGCATCTCAACATCTTTCTTGAATTGAGGGCCCCAGAACTGGACACAGCACTCCGCCTAACCAGTGATGAATGCTGATCTGCTGGAGGGTAGGGATGCCATGCAGAGGCATCTAGACAGGCTGGCTGGATGGGCTGAGGCAAGTGCCATGAGGCTCAACAAGGCCAAGGCCCAGGTTCTGCACTTGGGTCACAACACATTGCTACAGGCTTGAGGAAGAGTGGCTGGAAATCTGCCAAGTGGGAAAGGACCTGAAGCTGCTGATCAACCATGTTTTTATTATCTAATGTCCTTACTTTTTTTCCTAACACCTTCTATTTTTAACCTGCATTGTCTCTTGACCTAATCCTTATGAAGGAATAAAAGAAGACATTTCAGGAATACCCCTTATGTGCTTACTGTGGACTCAGATCTTCATTTCCATTTTTTCCAGCATTCCTATGGGGAAAAAAAGGGCAATAGATGTCAAGACTCTTGGCTGCTATTCTAGCCCCATGTCACAAGCTCCTGGAAATACCCTAACCTCAATTCTCTTATCTGCTGCACAGCCAAGATAGTGGTGACATTGCCTGGGGTTAGGTGCAGCTCTAAGGAACCTTTGGATGGTGTTTGGAGATATCTGGATGAAAGGCACTACAGATCTACTAAATAGCTCAGTTATTTATTGTGCTTTCCCAAGTGGGTGTCCTTAGCAATGTAGTGTGCAAGTAGTGTTAATTCCAGCACTCCTGTTGATGTGTAACTACCGTGCTTGCCATGGCCCTCTGGAGCTGAACATCCTGCATCTGGGTCAGGGCAATGCCAGGCACTGATACAGGCTGAGCAGGGTCTTGCTTGAGAGCAGCCCTGAAGAAAAGGACTTGGGGGTGCTGCTGGATGAGAAGCTCAACAGGAGCCAGCAGTGAGCACTTGCAGCCCAGAAAGCCAAGCAGAGCCTGGGCTGCATCAAGAGAAGCATAGCCAGCAGGTTGAGGGAGGTGATTCTCCCCCTCTGCTCCACTCTGGTGAGACCCCACCTGGAGTACTGCCTCCAGTTCTGGAGCCTCTATTACAGGAAGGATCTGGAGGTGCTGGAAGGTGTCCAGAGAAGGGCCATGAGGATGAGCAGAGGGCTGGAGCTGTTCTGCTATGAGGCTGAGAGAGTTGGGGTTGTGCAGTCCGGAGAAGTCTCTGAGGAGACCTTATTGTAGCCTTCCATTATCTGAAGGGGGCTACAAGAAAGCTGGGGAGGGACTTTTGAGGGTTTCAGGTACTGAAAGGATTGGGGGGAATGGATCCAAGCTAGAGGAGGGGAGATTGAGATTAGACATGAGAAAGAAGTTCTTCCTCATGAAGGTGGTGAGAGATTGGAACAGGTTGCCCAGGGAGGTGGTGGAAGCCTCATCCCTGGAGGTTTTGAAGGCCAGGCTGAATGTGGCTCTGAGCAACCTAATCTAGTGTGAGGTGTCCTTGGCCATGGCAGGAGGATTGGAACTGGATGATCCTTGAGGTCCCTTCCAAGCCTGGACAATTCTGTGATCCTCCAGGCAACTTCCTGGCACTGCAGGTAGAGCACTTACACTCATTTTGTTCCATGACACACCCTTGTCTGCTTTTTTGCTCTCCTAGATTGTTTTTCCCTCAGAAAATCCTTTCACAGCATTACAGAATGCATTAGGTTGGAAGGGACCCTTGAAAGTCATCTTGTCCAAACCCCTGCAGTAAGCAAGGAACTTCAGGAGCTTCAGTCCAGTGGAATTTAGAATCATAGAATCAGTTTGGTTGGAAGAGATCTTTAAGATCAAGTCCAACCTTTAAGCCAGCACTCCAGAGACTGAATCCCGCCTTGCTACAACCTCCTTTCAGGTGGCTGAATAGAGCAAGGAAGTCTCCTCTCAGCCTTCTTTCCTCCGGGCTGAACAGCCGCAAGTCCCTCAGCTGTTCCTCATAAGACTTGTGCTCTAGACCCTTCACTAGCTTCACTGATTTCTCTGGACACTCTTCAGCACCTCAATGTCCTTCCTGCAGAGAGAATCCCAAAACTGAACCAAATATTCAAGGTGGAGCTTCACCAGTCCTGAGTACGAGGAGACAATCACTTCTCTGGTCCTGCTGGCCACATTATTGCTGATCCAAGCCAGGATTCTGTTGGCCCCCTTGGCCACCTTGGCCACCACACACTGGCTCGTATTCAGTTAGCTGTTGATCAATGCCCTCAGGTCCAGTTCTGCTGGGCATTTTTTCAGCCACTCTGCCCCAAGCTCTGCATGGGGTTACTGTGACCCGTGTGGGATCTGCCACTTGACCTTGTTGGATGCCTCATGCCAGCTTGTCCAGATCCCTCTGCAGAGCCTTTCTAACCCCAAGTAGATCAAAACTCCCTTCCAGCTTACTGTCACCTGCAAACTTACTGAGGGAGCATCAATCCCTTCATCCAGATCATTGTTAAAGATGTTAAAGAGAACTAGCCCAAACACTGAGCTCTGGGGAACACCACTTCTGTCTGGTCACCAAATGTATTTAAATCCACTCACCACTGCTCTTTGGGCCCTGCCATCCAAACAGTTTTTAACCCAGTGAAGCATCCACCAAGAGTAGCCAGTTTCTCCAGGAGGATGCTGAGGGAAACAGGATCACAGAATGTTAGAGGTTGGGAGGGACACTCAAAGATCATTGAGTCCAATCCCCCTGCCAGAGCAGGATGAGGGAATCTAGTGCAGGTTGCACAGAAACACATCCAGACAGGGCTTGAAAGTCTCCAGAGACAGAGACTCCACAACCTCTCAGGGCAGCCTGCTCCAGTGCTCTGTGACCCTCAGAGTGAAGAAGTTCCTCCTCATTTTGAGGTGGAATCTCCTGTGCTGTAGCTTATTTCCCTTACTCCTTGTACTATCACAGGGTGAAATTGAGCAGAGCCTGTCCCCTCCCTCTTCACACTCAAGTCTTCAGATATTTATAAACATTTATTAAATCCCTTCACAGTCTTCACTTTTCCAGACTAAACAGCCCCAGGGCGCTCAGCCTCCCCTCACAGGGCAGCCAGTCCCCAAATCATCCTGGTAGCCCTCTCTTGGACTCTCTCCAGCAGATCCCTGTCCCTCTTGAACTGGGGAGCCCAGAACTGGATGCAATATTTCGGGTGTGACCTCACCAGGGCAGAGTAGAGGGGGAGGAGAACCTCTCTCCACCTGCTGGACACACTCCTCTTATTGCACCCCAGAAATGGTGGCAGAGCCTTTACTGAAGTCCAGATACAGAACATCCACAGCCTCTCCCTTATGCACTACGTGGCTCAGCTTGTTGTAGAAGGAGATCAGGTTCATCAAGCAGGACCTGCCCTTCATGAACCCATACTGAATGGGCCATGGCTTAGTTGTCATGAGGTGTTAGGTATTAGGTAATAGGTTGGACTTGATGATCCCTGAGGTCTTTTCCAACCTTGTTGATTCTGTGATCCTCTGCTTGCCCTGCACATGCTGCATGATGGCCCTCAAGATGATCTGCTCCATGACCTTCCCTGACACTGGTCTGTAGTCCTGCCTTCCCAGGTCCCAGCTGTAATGAAACAGCCTATTAAGTCTAAGTTGTTATTTTTTAATGAAAACAAAAACAAAAACAAAAACAAAAAAAAAAAAAACAAAAAAAAAAAAAAAAAGCAAAAGGGAAGGAATTCAGATTGTTCTGTTTGCTGACCTGGAGCTAGCAACACATAACCCCCACCCTCCCTTTGCAACCCTAAAACCTTGGCCTTGGCGTAATGTAAGATGCTGAGGAAGTGATTCCTCACAAATATTATGAGGTTGTCATGTTGTGGTCCATGTGGAGTGATCTGCAGACTGAACAGCAAACTGCCCCCCTGGGACTCAATCCCCCTCCTCCCCCCAAAAAAGAAAAAGAATTTTGTTTCTCAGAGTCTACTCCTCACATACCAGGGGTTGTTTCCTCAAAGCAGCTCCTTTGGAGATGGTGAGTGAGGAGGGACTGAGGTGTGAGAGGAGCAGAGAGCCCTCTCCCAGGGAAGCAGTGACCCATTTGACTGCTCCATCTAAATAAAGAAGTCAAAGATGGCTGAGAGGACTTTTTGGGCTGAAGGTGTTCTGCCTAAAGGAGTAAAAGAGGAGAGAGAGTCATGGCTTGGTTTGAGTGTGGGTATCATAGTGTCAGTCAGGTTTGGAAGGGACCACAAGGATCCATCTAGTTCCAATCCCCCTGCCATGGACAGGGAGTGGAGATCTACAGGGGTGAAGATCTACTTGGGATTCAGAGGGCTTCCACTGCTCTTTACCATACAGTATGATTAGGGGACTACTCTGGCCCTCCTGAACTCATGCAGGCAGTGGAGGTGGCTCTGTCTGCTTAAAAGAGAAGATGAACAATGCAGAGGAGCCCTACTGACAATTCTATACTCGTGCCAGACACAAAGGAAACATCAGAGCTCCGGCATCTCTTCAAAACAAAGACACTTGCTTTAACAAAGCCCATGTCCAAGTCCAAAGGAGCTTTACAGGAATGTCTCCTGCTGAGACACAACTGTAATACCAAATCTCCTCCCAAACATTGGATAGCAGCAGCTCTTCCAAGGCTGGCTATAAACCTGTGGCCTTATCCAACTCCTTTTTTATGTTTATAGAATTTAACGAAGGAAGAAAGCTCCAAAAGACCATCTGGTTGTCTCCTTCCTCCTCTCAGGGAAGATTCCCACCCTTGGAGTTGATTTCTGTTCTCTGGGACTGGGCTTTTGATTTGGCAGCTCTCAGATCACATTCAGCCTGCAAGACACCGCGGTGGACTCCTCTGTGCTGCTCCAGAGCAGACAGCTTGTGGAGTGACCATGAAGGTCTCATGATGCTGAAATCCAGTCCAACCAGACATCCTGTCTCCTGGACAGCAGGGTGGGATCAAGGACAGACTCAAGCTGCAGTAAGACCCAGTAGAAGAGAAAGCTCTGAGGAGACCTTATTGTGGCCTTCCAGTATCTGAAGGGGGCTACAAGAAAGCTGGCGAGGGACTTTTTAGATGTCAGGGAGTGATAGAACTAGGGAGAATGGAACAAAACCAGAAATGGGTAGATTCAGATTGGATGTTAGGAAGAAGTTCTTCCCCATGAGGGTGGTGAGACACTGGCACAGGTTGCCCAGGGAGATGGTGGAAGCCTCATGCCTGGATGTTTTTAAGGCCATGCTGGATGTGGCTCTGAGCAACCTGATCTGGTGGGAGGTGTCCCTGCCCATGGCAGGGGAGTTGGAACTGGATGATGCTTGAGGTCCCTTCCAACCCTGACAATTCTGATTCTAACTCTGCCTCTGCTTGGTCCATGCTGAAGAGGACCCCTCTCCTCTCACCTCAGGGTGACATCCCTGCATAGCAGCTGAAGCCCACCTGGAAGATCCACAGTGTCATGAAGTATCTTCCCATTTCCAGCTCTAACTATTCTCTTGTATCCCAGGACCACCATGGTTGTCTTTCAGCAAGCACTTCAAACAGGACCATGCTGCTGGTGCTGTAAAGATGCATGAAAGGCTGTGGTCCCTTCTCCTCATGGTTTAGGCATTTCTCTGGCTGCTGGTGCCTTTGAGCTGGAAAATTACCTCCCAGGAGATCACTCCAAAATCAAAGCACTTGTGTGGAAGCCTTCTCCATGAGTGTATTTTCTCCAGAAGCATGAAGCATGCAGGCCTGGGGACTCTGCTGCTGTGGGAACCTTCATAAACTAGCAATGTTCTGCTCTCTTTTAACCTTGTCTGGTGGCACATTACAGTTGATGTGTTGGTACTGGGATGGTACAGGATGTTTAGGGTACTTTTTTTGAGGGTGAAGAGTAGAGAACAAAAGCTCTTTGTGTCTGATTCCATTGAAAAGTTGTCTCAGAAAGCAGGAGATTGAACTCAGTGATGCTCCTTTCCATGTTTCACAATCTTGCCCCCTGCTTCTCTGCCTCACCACCATTGTGAGGGACACATTCACTGCATATCCCTTCTCAAACCACCCACTGCCTTTGAAAGGCCTTCACTGAGAGCAGGGTTTGTAGCTGGTCACAACCACCCCATGCAATGCCACAGGCTTGGGGAAGAGTGGGTGGAAAGTTGTCCAGTGGAAAAGGACATGGTGATGTTAGTTAGCTGAAGAGGAGCCAGCATATGCCCAGGTGGCTAAGAAGACCAACAGCATCCTGGAGTGGATCACCACTGGTGTGACCAGCAGGACCAGGAAAGCGATTTTCCCCCTGTACTCAGCACTGGTGAAGCTGCACCTCAAATTCGGTTTTGGGCCTCTCACTACAAGGAGGATATTGAGTTGCTGCAGTGTGTCCAGAGAAGGGCAATGAAACTCGTGAAGGACCTAGAGCACAAGTCTTATGAGGAGCAGCTGAAGGAACTGTTTAGCATGGAGAAAAGGAGGTTGAGGGGAGATCTTTCTGCTCTTTGCAATTCCCTGAAAGTCTGCAGAAGAGAAGGCTCCAAGGTGACCTAATTGTGGCCTTCCAGTATCTGAAGGGGGCCTACAGGAAGGCTGGGGAAGGACTTCTCAGGATCTCAGGTAGTGATAGGACTAGGGGGAATGGAATGAAGCTGGAGGTGGGGAGATTCAGGCTGGATGTGAGGAGGAAGTTCTTCCCCATGAGAGTGGTGAAACCCTGGAATGGGTTGTCCAGGGAGGTGGTCGAGGCCCCGTCCCTGGAGGTGTTTAAGCTCAGGCTGGATGAGGCTCTGGCCAGGCTGATCTAGTGTGGGGTGTCCCTGCCCATGGCAGGGGGGTTGGAACTAGATGATCCTTGTGGTCCCTTCCAACCCTGAATGATACTATGATACTATGATATTGTGGAAATATGGTTGTTGGGTCTCTTCTCCTAAGTAGCAAGCGATAGGGTAAGTGAAAACAGCCACAAGTTGTGCCAGGGGAGGTTTAAGCTGGACACCAGGAAAAAATTCTGTAACAGAAAGGTTTGGCAAGTCCCAGGACAGGCTGTCCAGTGAAATGATGGAGTCCCCAGCCCTAGAAGGATTTAGAAGCCATGGAGATGTGGTGCCGAGGGCCGTTGTTTAGTGGTGACCTGGCAGTGTTGGGTTAAGAGTTGGACGTGAGCTTGAAGCTCTTCTCCAACCAAAATGATTCTGTGACAGACACTGAAGATCCCAGAGGAGAAAACAGAAATAATTTTAAATCAAGGTGCACTGCTACTTATTGTTCAAAACACAGCAAGCCTGGCAGAGACCTGGATGTCCTAATGCTGATTAGGTTGAGTCTTCAAATGCAATGGGTTGAGTAAGCTCTTTAGGTTTAGTAAGTCCTTTAGGTTGAGTCCTCAGCTGCAGTGGGTTCAGTAAATCCTTTAGAATCATAGAATTTTAGGGTTGGAAGGGACCTCAAGGATCATCTAGTTCCAACCCCCTGCCATGGGCAGGGAGACCTCACACTAGATCAGGATGTTCAGTCACATCCAGCCTGGCCTTCAAAACCTCCCGGGGTGGGGCTTTAGGTTGAGTCCTCATCTGCAATGGATTGAATAAGTCCTTTAGGCTGACTCCTCAACTGCAATGTGTTGAGTAAGTCCTAAGTGTCCCCCTGGCTGGCATTACAGCTTTGTCATATCTCCTCTTCCTCTCATCCTGGCAGCACTCCCTTCCCCAGGAACATTCTGCCTCCCCCTGTCCACCACCCCTCTGCTCACCCCAGCTTTATCACTGGAGTCTGTCAGGACAATGTTGGAGTGAATTCGCACTTGTAGCTCCTGCTGTTTGTTTTGATGACCTGGAGTGTTCCTTCTGCTGGAGAGTTTGTTTAAACTCTTACATTTCCAGCCAAGCCTTTGTAGATGAGCGAATCCATGTGTCTTGCTCTCCTGTTCACCTTGGAGTGTTCCAAGCTTTTATGGTTCTGCCCCAGCAGCAGTGGTGTCCAAGTCATGCTTTCCTCATGGAGGGACAGAGAAGATGCTTTGTGTGTGTCTACAAGGTCAAACTCTCAAACCCTGTGGGTTTCTACATATTGTGCCAAGGCTTTTCAACTTCTATCAAAGTTTTCACTATTTTTCTCTTTCTTCTCCTCTGCAAAAACAACAACTGCTGATCCACCAGAAAATCCCCCTCCCCTCTCCAGCTAAAATTCCCCCAGCCCCCTAATGTGCTGTTGAGAGGCTGATAGTATCTGGAACATCAAATTGGAGCTTTTCACCCAGGAAGACAAACAGGGGACACAAACCAGTTCTCTTCTCCCAGGCAACCTGTGACAGAACAAGAGGGAGATGCACCAGGGGAGGTTTAGGCTGGGTGTTAGGAAGAAATTCTTCCCAGAAAGAGAGATTGGCCATTGGAATGGGCTGCCCAGGGAGGTGTTGGGGTCACCATTACTGGAGATGTTTAAAAGAGCACTTGGTGCCATGGTTTAGTTGATGAGGTGGTGTTGGGTGATAGGTTGGACTTGATGATCTCAAAGGTCTTTTCCAACCTGGTTAATTCTGTATATTGATTTTTGGTAGAATCACAGAGCAGTTCAAGTTGGAAGGGACCTTTAAAGGTCATCTAGTCCAACCTCTTTCCAGTCAGCAGAGACACCTTCAACTAGAGCAGGTTGCTCAGAGCCCTGTCCAACATGACCTTGAATGTTTCCAGAGATAGGACTACTAACCCCTCTCTGAGCAACGTGTGCCAGTAGTTCACCACCCTCAGCACAAACTATTTCTTCCTTCTGTCTAAACTATATCTCCCCTCTTTTGGTTTTAAACCATCATCCCTTGTCCTTTTACAGCAGGCCCTGATAAAAAGATAGGTTAGGAACATTTACATTGATGGGGACAATCTAACTGGCCACAGAATCACAGAGCTTGGAAGGGACCTCTGGGGATCTAGTCCACTCTCCCTGCCAGAGCAGCGTCACACAGAGCAGGTAGTACAGGGATGGCATCCAGGGGATTAATTTGCTTCAGAAACAGAGAGACTCCAGCAGCCCTCTGAGCAGCCTGTTTCAGTGCTCCACCACCCTCAAAGCAGAGAATGTTCTCTTTTGGTCAGGAAGGCCAATGCCATTCTGGGGTGGATTAGATGGGGTATGGTCAGTAGGTCTGAGAGTTTCTTCTCCCCCTTTACTCTGCCCAGGTGAGGCTGCATCTCAAATATTATGTCCAGTTCTGGGCCCGTCAGTTCAAGAAGGACCTCAGGGAACTGCTTGAAAGCATCCAGTGCAGAGCCACAGAAATTATGAAAGCAGTGGAACATCTTCCTTGTGAGGAGAAACTGAGGGAGCTGAGGGCTCTGTAGCTTGGAGAGGAGGAGCCTGAGGGGTGACCTCCTTCACGTTGATAAAGATGTGCAGGGTAGAGCCAAGCTCTGCTGGGTGATGCCCAATGACAGCACAAGAGGCAATGGTGGAAGTTGAGGCCTAGAAAGTTCCATGGAAAGAGGAGGAAAAATTTTTCCACTGTGAAAGTGACAGAAGACTGGAGCAGGCTGCCCAGGGGGGTTATGGAGTCTCCCTCTCTGGAGGTATTCAAAACCCACCTGGATGTGTTCCTGTGTGACCTGCTCTAGGCGATCCTGCTCGGACAGGGGAGTTGGACTGGATAATCTTTCGAGGTCCCTTCCAACCCCTAACATTCTGTGATGTTCCTCCTCTTGTTCAGGTGGAACTTTCTATGCTCAAGCTTGTCCCCACTACCTCTCATCCTGTCATTGGACACCACTGAGAGAAGACTGGCCCCAACCTTCTGACAGCCACCTTTTAAGTACTTAAAAGCACTAAGATACCTCCCTAAATCTTCTCTTCTTCAGCTGTCCATCCTTCCAATAGAGGTGTGTTCCCCTTTCTGCTTTTGCAATGGCCCAGTATGCAACCCAGCCCTATTTATGTACTCCAAACAGAACAAGCAATTAAACACATCCATGGATCCCAGCTTGGCAAAGGGCTGAATTTCCACCAGAGTCAGACTTCTGGAGGTGACCAATTCCATCATCTTCAGTAGGGATGCACACAAAAAAAGGGTGGTGGTGTTGTGGTGTGCATTCACTGCTTAGCCCTCAGCCTGAATCCCATGGAAAAGCCCTCACAGGATGCAGAATCTGATGCCACTGGGAATATTTTCTGTGATCTCTTATTAAATTGGTGTCAGGCTGATCCAGCAGGGGTAGCTCAGGGATTCAGAAGGAAAACATATGGGATGCTCACCACCAAGGCAAGTGAGAGTGCACCATGACTAATTTCTGCTTCCAGCACAGGTGTGGAGGATCATCACTTTTTACAAGGGCTTCTAGTGACATAGTGAGAGGGAATAAATTGAAACTTGAGGAGGGGAGGTTGAGATTGGAGATTAGGAAGAAATTCTTTAGAGTGAGGGTGGGGAGACACTGGAACAGTTTGCCCAGGGAGGCTGTGGATGTCTCCTACCTGGAGGTGTTTAAGACCAGGTTGGACAAGGCCTTGAGCAACATGATCTAGTGGAAGATATCCCTGCTTGTGGCAGGAGAGGATGGAACCAGATGATCTTTAAGGTTTCCTCCTACCCAAACCATTCTATGATCACAGATCACCCCCCGTCACCACCACTCCCCACCCCATCCTGTCCCATACCCTTACCCAACAGTGAAGTTATTTATAGCATGAAAACTATGCAGCCCCATGGAAGGCTGCCAAGACACCCAGGGAAACCTGGAAAAGCATCTTTGTAATGACACCAAGCTCTGGCTAAGCCAAAATGTGTAACAGGAGGCTCTGTGGGGAAGCACTAATTTATCAGTCTAACTGGCTTGGAAATTCCTTTTCAGCAGGATCTGTTCCCTCTCCAACATGTGCAGCACAGCCTGAGGAATGAGCAATGAACATGATATCTCTTTTATGTCTGCCATGGCAGACAGCCTTTTCATAATAATAATAATTAGAATAATTAAAACAACCTGCCCATTGACTTCACACTGCTCTTCCTAGATAAAAAAACACAGGGTGGGAAAGATCATGAGGCAGTTGTGTTCTTCACCCTTGAAATGTTTGTATCCTGCCTCACTTTAGTTTACAGAATGATAGGGGGTGGAAGGGACCTTCAGAGATTGAGTCCAACCCCCCTGCCAAAGCAGGATTGTCTAGGGCAGGTCACACAGGAGTGCATCCAGATGGGTCTTGGAAGTCTCCAGAGATGGAAACTCCACAGCCTCACTGGGAAGACAGCTCCAGGGCTCTGGCACTCTTAAAGAAATTTCTCCTCATGTTGAGGTGGAACTTCCTGTGTAACTTCAGGGTTAACTGCTTGCACCCCTGAGATGCCCATGGCAGAGACTGAGAGAGTTGGGGTTGCTCAGTCTGGAGAAAAGAAGGCTCCAAACAGACCTTCTTGTGGCCTTCCAGTATCTGAAGGGGGCTACAGGAAAGCTGGGGAGGGACTTTCTAGGGTGTCAGGGAGTGATAGGACTGGGGGGAATGGAGCAAAACTAGAAGTGGGGAGATTCAGATTGAATGTTAGGAAGAAGTTCTTCCCCATGATGGTGGTGAGACACTGGCACAGGTTGCCCAGGGAGGTGGTGGAAGCCTCATCCCTGGAGGCTTTTAGGGCCAGGCTGGATGTGGCTGTGAGCAACCTGCTGTAGTGTGAGGTGTCCCCTGGCCATGGCAGGGAGGTTGGAACTGGATGATCTTTGAGGTCCCTTCCAAGTCTTAACAACTCTATGATTCTATGAAACTGGATGATCTTTGAGGTCCCTTCCAATGTAAACCATTCTATGAATCTCTAGGTTTATAAAACATTAGAAATTCCCTCTCTGGCTTGAAGTGGCCAAAAAGGTTTAATGGTTTTTGAAGAGATAAACAGACAGACACAGGTATGTGCAGCACATGATCATAGAAAATTTGTGCTTTCTTAGGGAGCCAAGTAGAAAGCAAGCCAGATGACTCCAACCCAAAATGGACTTAAAAAGAAAACCTTGTGATGGTGTTCATGGTGGTGAGGATTAAGCTGGTGCAAGAAGAAACAGGCTGTGAGGGTAGCTGGAGCTCTTGGGTAAAGGCAAATAAACAGTGATGGAAAAAAAAAAAAAAAAAAAAACAAATAGGTGAGATCAGCCATGAGGATTGTAGAGCCTCAGCCAAAGCCTTTGCACACTGAGAGCAGAATTTGGCTTCAGATGAAGAAAATTGCTACTGGCTGTTTGGGGTGAGTTGCTCTGGGTACATCCATCCTGCAGCACTGGGACACAGAAATCACATCAAAACTCTGCTTATAACAGACCACAGAGTAGGGATGGGAATGTAAGCAAGAGGAGAAGCCAAGGCACCACTTCTCTCTCAAGAGCACTATGTTGTCCCTGAGAGCAGGATGGTGGAGGCAAACCTCCCAAATTCAGGTGGGGGTAAAAGGTTTAGTTAAAGCACAAGAATAGTGATGGGTACTATAACAAGTCTCATTTGAGGTCTTCTTGGTGCTTGACATGGATCCAGAACCACAGAATCATGGAATTGTTTTGGTTGGAGAAGACCTCTAAGATCAAGCCCAGACATCAAGGTAACACCACCATGGCCATTAAACCATGTCCTAAAGTGCTACGCCCACATCTACTGAACGCTTCCAGGGATGGTGACTCCACCACCTCCCTGGGCAGCCTGTTCCAATGCCTAACCACTCTTGCAGCAAAGAATATTCAATCTAAATGTTCCCCAGCACAGGAGGTTATGTCCACAGTGGGGACTGGTGGGGGCAATGTTGAGCATTCACCTTTGGGAGGGATGGAAAAGACAGACTGAGGGAGTTGGGGCTGTTCAGCCTGGAGAAGAAAAGGGTCCAAAGAGACCTAATTGTGGTCTTCCAGTATCTGAAGAGGGCTACAAGAAAGCTGGGGAGAGACTTTTAAGGGTGTTAGGGGGTGACAGGACTGGGGGGAATAGAAAAAAATAGAAGTGGGTAGATTCAGATTGGATGTTAGGAAGAAGTTCTTCCCCATGAGGGTGGTGAGACCTTGGCACAGGTTGCCCAGGGAGGTGGTGGAAACCTCATACCTGGAGGTTTTTAAGGCCAGGCTGGATGTGGCTGTGAGCAACCTGCTGTAGTGTGAGGTGTCCCTGCCCATGGCAGGGAGGTTGGAGGTAGATGATCCTTGAGGTCCCTTCCAGCCCTGACAATTCTATGATTCTAAGACACTGGGAGCTACAAGCTCCACCAAGACCCACCTGGAGGTCTCAGGGATGCTCAGCTCCCCTGAAGTGTGGCCCTGACAGGGGGTCAGGCAGCATTAGCTGCATAGTCTGGGTTGAGGAGAGGTCAGCTATAGGTACTTACCATATTGAAGAAGGATTTGCAGTCAAAAAGCAGGGCTGAGTGGAGAGCTTCCCAGCAGGACCTCTTGAAGAATGAACATTAATTGCCTGAGCATTTAAGAAAATAGAGATCCATCTTTCTGTGGAAGCCAGCCTGCTGCTGGGAGAGGAAAGCTCTGGGAAGCAGCAGAAAAAAAAACAACCCCAAAGCACACCAGTGCTTTACAAACTAGAGATAAATCCACCAGTAAGGAAGGAGCAATTTAAGGGCTTTGGGAAGCCTTTGGACATCAAATGGGCAGTGCATCCCCGATGAGTGAGGGTGTTGGGGAAGTAGATTGACGGGCAAAGGCTCCAAACAGTAGCTCTCCATCTCTCCTAAGGCAGCAGCAGAGCTGCTCTTGTTTCCTGTAATCTGATAACTCACCAGAGGAAGGGGGAAAAGGCCTTCAAATGGTGATTAGAATTCCCATCATGGTGTTTCCTGACAAAGTGCCCCCGCCAGTATGCTGCTATTATCCATCATGGCTACTTCAGTAGCATCCTGAGAACAGTACATTCAGAGGCAGTCCTTTGCTGTCTTGAAGTACCTGCAACCCTCAGTCACAGAATGCCAGGTTGGAAGGGACCTCAAGGATCATCTGGTCCAACCTTTCAAGGTAAAGTCCTGTTCCATGATCTTGCCTGGCACTGAGGTCAGGCTGACAGGCCTATAATTCCCTGGCTCATCCAACCGGCCCTTCTTGCGGGTGGGCACCACGTTGGCCAGCTTCCAGTCCTCTGGGACATCTCCAGTGAGCCAGGACTGCTGAAAAATGATGGAGAGTGGCTTGGCCAGCTCATCTGCCAGCTCTCTCAGCACCCTAGGATGGATCCCATCCAGTCCCATGGACTTGTGGGGATCCAAGCAGCTAAGGAGGTCTCTAACTACTTCCTCCTGGGTCACAGGGGAGCTACACTGCTCCTTGACAAGTAAAATTGGCCATTGGGATGTGATGCCCAGGAAGGTTGTGGAGTCACCATCCCTGAAGGTGTGCAAAAAAGGATTGGATGTGGCACTGGGAGCCATGGTTTAGTTGTCAGGAGGTGTTAGGAATTAGGTAATAGGTTGGACTTGATGATCTCTGAGGTCTTTTCCAACCTGGTTGATTCTGTGATTCTAAAGTCCTGGCAAGGACACGATTCATGTTCTTGACTGGTCCAGTCTCTGCTGTACTGGGACTTCCTCCCATTGATTCCTGGCCTGGACAGTCCATGTGCTTTGTGCTATGTCCTATAAAAGAGATTTCTTACCTTAAAGCAGGCACTTTATGACACCAGCAGGTGACCAACATCTCACTGCCGTCCTGAAGGACTAGACTCAGATTTGCCTTATGACTCCACAGTCTTTCTGATCACCAGTCTCCCTTATGGCACCATGGGTTGACTTTCTTGTCTTCATCTTCCCTCCCCAAAGAAGCATGTTCAGGTGAGAAGTTTCAATCAGCCTGGATCATATGAGCAGAAAAAAAGAATAACCTGCAAGCTGTAAGCACCAACACAGCATTGGAAATGGAGATGAATTAAAGAGAATGGCAATGGCCTTAGTCTGTGCCTGGGTAGGTTTAGACTGGACAGTAGGAAACCTTTTTTCATGCCAAGAGTGGTCAGGCACTGGAATGTGCTGGGCAGGGAGGTGGTTGAGTCCCCAGGCCTGGATGTGTTTCAAGGTGGTTTGGATGTGGTGCTTGGGGCTATGGTTTAGGGTGACCCTTGTAGAGTAGGGTTCTGGGTCGGCCTTGGTGATCCTGAGGATCTTTTCCAACCTGAATGTTTCTGTGATTCTGTGAGACTGAGGTGCTGCATGGCAAAGCTGAGTTAATTCAGGTAGCAACCATCCCATATGGGACCAAAGAACTGTAGATATCCCCAGGGTGCCTGTAGCATTCATCTATCTAGCCAACACCTTATTGGCTGAGCTGGGCTGGGAGACCCAATCCTCTCCCTGCTCTGCTTTTTGCCTTCTCTAAGTGATAAATTCCTCAGAAGCAAGACCATCAAGCTCAGCTGTAAATCTGTCTTCCATGGAGCAAGGGCAAGCGGTAGAGCAAGCAGGAGGAGGGCAGACATCGTGGGTGCTCCAGAGAAATCATCAGTGCAAAGAAAACCTCAAGTCTCTTCTCAAAACAAAACAACAACCAAAAAAGGGTGAAGGAAAGAGGTCTATAAATCTCCTTTTATGGCTACAGGGCTCCCCAGCTTTCTGATGAATTGGGTATGTAATGGGTCACTGCCTCAGATGATGTGCAGGAGCAGCTAAAACAGGGAGCAGCACTGAATCACAGGCCTGAGAACAGGCAGAACAAAAGCCCCCAGATGGCTTTGTGATATTTGGGTTATTAAATCATCTCTTCTAGAGAGAGTGTTGCTTTAAACCAGCTCATGGCTTCAGGCAGGAGGGTTGCCCAAGTCTGCTCTCCAGCTGCAAGCATTCAATTCCCAATAGATCTACCTGAAGCCAAGGAAACAGCACTGACAGCTCGCTGTTGGCTGTGTGCTCCCTAGAGCCAAAATCCCAGCTTCCACCCTCCTGGTCAAGTCTAGGCCCCAGAAGACTTGTTTTCTATTTCTCTCAGCCCACCACTACCACCTCCCAGCTGTGCAGAGGGAAGCTAACCCTACCATCCAGGGAATTGCTTGAAAGAGTTCAGCAGGGACCCACAAAACTGATGAAGGGAGTGGAACATCGTCCTTATGAGGGGAGACTGAGGGCTCTGGAGCTTGGAGAGGAGCCTGAGAGGTGACCACATAAAGATATGCAGGGTGACTGCCAAGAGGCTGGAGTCAGACTCTACTGGGTGATGCACAAGAGGCAATGGTGGAAGCTAAGGCATAGGAAGTTCCATGGAAAGAGGAGGAAAAATGTTTTCCCTGTGAGGGTGACAGAACACTGGAACAGGCTGCCCAGGGGGGTTGTGGAGTCTCCCTCTATAGAGATATTAAAAACCCACCTGGATGCATTCCTGTGTGATCTGCCCCAGGTGATCCTGCTCTGGCAGGGGGCTTGGACTGGATGAGGTCCCTTCCAACCCCTAACATTCTCTGATTCTGGGGTCCTCTGAGTGCCTTGAAGGCTAATTCGGAACAGGTCTCTACTCCTCCTTCAGTGTTGTGTCCAGCTCTGGAGTTCTCAGTGAAGGAAGTACAGGGACCTGTTGGAGTGGGGCCAAAGCAGGCCACAAAATTGATGCAAGAGATGGAGAACATCCCCTGTGAAGAAAGGCAAAGAGAGATGGGGTTGTTCAGCCTGGAGAAGGTCCTATAAGAAAAATGGGGACAGAGCTTTTAGGTCAGGACAGGGGTGATGGCTTTCAACCATGAGTGAGATTTAAACTAGATGAGGAAGAAGCTATTTACTGTGAGTTTGGAGAGACACTGGCCCAGGTTTCTCAGAGGGGTGGCAGATGCTCCATCCCTGGATCCAGGATGGTTAGAGGAGACTCTGAGCAACCTGATCCAGTTAAAGATGTCCTTGCTTAGTGCAGAGAAGTTGGACTAGATGATCTTTGAAGGTCTTCCCTCCTATGAGGAAAGACTGAGAGAACTGGGGCTACGCAATCTGGAGAAGAGAAGGCTCTGAGGAGACCTTATTGTGGCCTTACAGTATCTGAAGGGGGCTACAATAAAGCTGGGGAGGGACTTTTTGGGGAGTCAGGGAGTGATAGGACTGGGGGGGATGGAACAAAAATAGAAATGGGTAGATTGAGATTGGTTGTTAGGAAGAAGTTCTTCCCCAGGAGGGTGGTGAGACACTAATACAGGATGCCCAGGTGGTGGAAGCTTCATCCCTGGATGTTTTGAAGCCCAGGCTGGATGTGGATGTGAGCAACCTGATGTAGTGTGAGGTGTCCCCACCCATGGCATGGGGGTTGGAACTCGATGATCTTTGCAGTGCCTTCCAACCCTAACAATTCTCTGATTCTATGATCTAGGCAGGACTCTCTGCACCTCCTGGAGGTCTGCAACTCCACAGTTTTTAAAGGCAACCCTGTCAAACCAGGACAAGACCATGCAAAAGCATTGTGTCTTTCAACCCAGATGGAGACATCTGCTTCTCAGCTTCTCTAGCAGGGGCTGGGATAAGTTAAAAGTTTGGAAACTGGACAGTGGCTTATGTTTGCTGCAGACACAACTTGTTCCTTTGCAAACACCTCACCAGCTGGAAGCTGCAGGAGAAAGTCCAGGCTGCTGACTTGGAGCTGATTAGAAATCTCAGTTTTTTTCCCACCCTCTCCACCCCATCATGCAGCTAGCTGCAGAAAACTGCAAACACTGAGAATATGCATAGCTCTGAAATTACTGCTATCCATCATGGCCAGCTGGATCTTGGAGGAATCCCAACCCCTCGAGGAGTTCCACAGCATAACAATAGGTGATTGTCCTTTGTTCCAATTCACTTTGTCACAAGAGCCTCCCAGCCCTTGCTGGACTGTGAATATATATTGGGGTTCCAGGAAAACAACAGAAGAACCAAGCAGTGGGATAGGTCTTTGCTTCTCTGGGGAAGGCACCTCCTGTTTGGGCAAGAAGTCAAGGGTTTGCTGTAAGCCAGTCAGACAATCACCATCTTGTATCTCAGGCTGGGAAAAAGACAAAAAAAAAGGCTAAATCTTTAACCAAATTCTGATGCTTTAGTCCAGAAAGGAAGAGAATGACAGACCTGAACTAGATCAGCCCCAGGGAAGAAAGCATCTCTTGCCAGTCATTGGCATCCTCTGTTTTGATCCTAACTGGGAATCTCAGGATCACATAATTGTTTTGGTTGGGAGAGATCTCTAAGATCACCAAGTCCAACCATTAACCCAGCGCTGCCAGGTCACCACTGAACTGTGTCCCTCAGCACCACACCTGAAAGGCTCTCAAATCCCTCCAGGGATGAGGACTCCACCACAGCCCTGGACAGCCTGTTTCAATGTTTGACAATCCTTTGTGGCAAGACATTCTTCCTGATGCCCAACCTGAATCTCCTTTGGTGCCATCTAAGCCAACAAATCCTGCATGGGACAGCAAAGTGCCCTCGTGGCCAAGAAGGCCAATGGGATTCTGGGGGGCATTAGGAAGAGTGTGGCCAGGAGACTGAGGGAGATTCTCCTCCCCTTCTGCTCTGCCTTAGTGAGGCCACACTTGGAATATTGTGTCCAGTTTGGGGCTCTCCAGTTCAAGAGGGACAGGGATCTTTTCAAGAAAGAGTCCAACAGAGGGCTAGTAGGATAATTAAGGGACTGGAACACTATCTCATGAGGAAAGCCTGAGAGACCTGAGGCTGTTTAGTCTGGAGAGAAGACTGAGAGGGAATCTAATAAATGCTTATAACTATCTGAGGGCTGGGTGTCAAAAAAGAAGGGACAGCCTCAAGGGGCAGTGGATATAAACTACAGCACAGGAGGTTCCACCTCAACATGAGGAGGAACAACTTCACTGCAAGAGTCACAGAGCACTGGAACAGGCTGCCCAGACAAGTTGTGGAGTCTCCTTCTCTGGAGACTCTCAGTCCTCATCTGGATGTGTGACCTGTGCTGGATTCTATGGCCCTGCTCTGGCAGAGGGGTTGGACTCAGTGATCTCCAGCAGTCTCTTCCAGCCTCTCACATCCTGTGATCCTTTTTTATCTTGTCCTGTCACTTGTTACTTGGGAGAAGAGACAGCCCCCAACCTTGCTACAACCTCCTTTCAGGTAGTTACAGAGAGGCAAAAGGTTTCCCCTCAGCCTCCTTTTTTTCCGAGGCTAAGCAACCCCAGTTCCTCCAGTGCCTCCCCACAGGACTTATGCTCTAGACCCTTCACCAGCTTCATTGGCCTTCTTTAGACACAAACTTCATTCTATGAATCCAACCACAGATACAATACATTTTCAAGCACCAAAGGAGGGCATATGAACCCTAGACAAACACAGGAAAAGCTCAGAGTAGAAGGAGGATGGGAAGAGACTGGAGAAAATGTGACTTGTGTAGAAAGGGTGGCAGAGTGGGGACTCTGAGGGAACATCATGACTATCTGGGAAGCACTTGCAAGAAAACAAACTTAGGTAAGCTCCAAAGGACACCTGCTAGGCCAATGAAGGGAAACACTGGAATTCTGGACTCATTTCCAACGTAGGACAGCAATGTGGCCTTGTGGCCAAGAGAGCCAATGGGATCCTGGGGTTCATCAAACAACATGTGGCCAGTGGGCTAGGGAGGTTCTTCTCCCCTTCTGCTCTGACCTGCTGAGACCACAGCTGTAATCCTGTGTCCAGTTCTGGGCTCCCCAGTTCAAGAGAGACAGAGACCTGCTGGAGAGAGTCCAAGGGAGAGCCAGGAGGATGCTTAGGGGACTTGAGCATCTGCCCTGTGAAGAGAGACTGAGAGCCCTGGGGCTGTTTAGTGTGGAGAAGAGAAGGCTGAGAGGGGATCTGATCAATGTCTCTCAATCTCTGAGGGGTGGCTGTCAAGTGGAGGAGGCCAAGCTCTTTTGGGTGCTGCACAGCAATAAGCCAAGGACCAATGGATGCAAGCTTGAACACAGAAGGTTTCAGCTTAACAGGAGGAGAAACTTCTTTCAAGTGAGGGTGCCAGAGCCCTGGAGCAGGCTGCCCAGAGAGGTTGTGGAGTCTCCTTATCTGGAGATGTTCAACCCCCACCTGGATGCATTCCTGTGTAACCTGCCCTAGGTGATGCTGCTCTGGCATGGGGGTTGGACTGGATGCTCTCTGGAGGTCCCTTCCAACCCCTAACATTCTGTGATTCTGTGAGTTTTTAATCAACTGGCAGCATGGTCCTTGGTGTAGAGGTTTCAGTTAGGTGGTCTCTCACTTTCTTCTATCCCAAATCTTCCCCCATGCCCAAGATCAAGAAATTCCACAGGTTCTGCTATTGTCTCTGTAGCTCCACCACCCAGACTTACAGCACAGAATAGCAGATATGTTATTGTGCCTTCAAAACTGGCCAGAGACATCTGTTCACCCAAATACATCCTACATCTAAGCATCATAGTTCAGAAGGACCAGTTATGGTTAAAAAGGTTGGACTTACCAGGTTGAATGCCCAGCTGGCACAGAGGGTCAATGGCATCTTGGCTTGTATCAGGAATAGTGTGGCCAGCAGCACTTGGGATGGAATTCTGCCCTGGTGAGGCCTCACCTTGAGCACTGTGTGCAGCTCTGGGTCCCTCACTCAAGAAAGATCTTGAGGTGCTGGGGCAGGTCCAGGGGAGAGCAATGAGACTGGGGAAGGCACTGGAGGGACAGTCTGATGAGGAGAAGCTGAGGGAGCTGGGGGTGTTGAGCCTGCAGAAGAGGAGGCTCAGAGGGGATCTTATCACACTCTACAACTACCTGAAGGGAAGCTGTACTAAGGTGAGGGTCAGGCTCTTCTCCCAGGCAACTTGTGACAAGAGGAGAGGGCATGTCTTGAAGCTGGGCCAGGGGAGGGTTAGGTTGGATGGAAAAAGGAATTACACACTGGAATGGACTGCCCAGAGAAGTGGTGGAGCTGCAGTTCCTGGAGGAGTTTAAGGAACAATTGGTTGCCCAGGGAGGTGGTAGAAGCCGCATGTGTGGAGACTTTGAAGGCCAGGCTGGATGTGGCTCTGAGCAACATAAGGTGTCCCTGTCATGGCAGGGGGGTTGGAACTAGGTGATCCTTGAGGTTCCTTCCAATCCTAACAGTTCTATCACCTCCAACTATCAAAGACCAAGGGCAAGGAGTGCTCCCAGGAGATGTGGCACACAGGAGAACTTCTATCATCTCCAAATGTCAGAGCCCCCTCCCCCATCCTTCCCTAGCCTTTCCACTAACCTTTTACCTTCAGTCATCCTCTTCCCAACCACAACCCTCCACAAGAGGGTTGGCCCTCTCCAGCAGGTCATCGGTTTTTGAGCAGCAGAGCTATTTGCAGCAATCAGCTCTTGCTCAAGAGTCAGGAAGCAAATGGTCAAGGAGGTTAATGAAGCAGAAAACATTTCCATAGCATTTCCAGTCCATGGGACTCAGGGTTTGCACTGGTTCCCCCTTCCCCTGTGTGAAATACACTGAAGTGTTGCAACCACACTTGGAGACAGGGAATGACATGTGGATCTCCAGCACCTTCCTACTGAATTCCTTTGGTGAAGGAGTCTGACCTTTGCTGGGCAGGAGGTTCATGCCTCTTGCAATAGGAGAGGAACATCTGCCCCAGGACAGCCCCCTTGCATGCAAAAAGCCACCCACAAAGTATCTTCTTCCATCACCTCTCCCCAGCCATGGACTCCCAAAGTCCATTTGGAGCCTTGGCTCTTTGCAGGCATGTACTTGTTGCACAAGATTTGTCCCCATCACTCATCTTCCAGACGAAAACAGCTCCCTCTGGTCATAAAAATCAAGTCACAGCATTCTTGCAACATGATGATCTGAGAACAGAAGGGTTGCAAACCCTTGGGAAAGCCTGAGCTTGAAATCCAGGTAAGATTCAGGAGTAGAGACTAGGGGGGGAAAAAGCCCCACGCAACTCACAACCCCCAGATGATGTGTATGCAGTGGCTGAAAAGATAGTCAGTGCTGTGGGGATAATTTCAGCAGTTCTAAGTCTCTTCAGCTGTCCCAAGCAATCCAGCTTGGGCTGCATCAGAAGAAGAGTGGCCACCAGGATGAGGGAAGGGATTCTCCCCTTCTGCTTTGCTCCCATGAGACCCAACCTGGAATACTGTGCCCAGCTCAGAAAGCTCCAGGAAGACCTTAGAGCAGCCTTCCAGTACCTGAAGGAGGCTACAGGACAGCTGGGGAGAGACTTCTGACAAAACCTGGGAGTGACAGGATGAGGGGCAATGGATTGAAGCTGGAGATTAGGAAGAAATTCCTTAGAGTGAGAGTGGTTAGACACTGGAACAGGTTGCCCAGGGATCCTGTGGATGCCTTCTTCCTGGAGGTGTTCAAGGCCAGTTTGGATGAAGCCTTGAGCAACCTGTTCTAGAAGAAGGTGTCCCTGCCCACAGTGGGGAATTTGGAACTAGATGACCTTTAAGGTCCCTTCCAACCCAAACTCTTCTATGATTCTTATCACAGTATCACCAAGGTTGGAAGAGACCTCAAAGATCATCAAGTCCAACCTATCACCACAGACCTCATGACTAGACCATGGCACCAAGTGCCATATCCAATCCCTTCTTGAACACCTCCAGGGATGGTGACTCCACCACCTTCCTGGGCAGCACATTCCAATGGTGAATGACTCTCTCAGTGAAGAACTTGAGACTGTGTCCTCTTGTTCTGGTGCTGGTTGCTTAAGAGAAGAGATCAACCCCCTCCTGGCTACAACCTCCCTTCAGGTAGTTGTAGAGAGTGATAAGGTCTCCCCTGAGCCTCCTCCTCTCCAGGCTAAGCAATCCCAGCTCCCTCAGCCTCTCCTCACAGGGCTGTGCTCAAGGCCTCTCCCCAGCCTTGTTGCCCTTCTCTGGGCATGTTCAAGAGTCTCAATGTCCTTCTTAAACTGATGGGCCCAGAACTGGACAAAGCCATGATCCATGGCTGCAAACCAAGGGGAGAAGCTGTGGGGACAGATCAGCTTTGCAGCTCACAAGCTGGCAGCTGAATCCAGCAGGCAAAGCACCTCCACTTCCCAACTGCAGGTACGTTGCTGGAGATCACGGGAACAAAGAAACTCCACAGCTTTCAGGTTTGAGAGAAGCCTCCTCAAACCCGCCGTCGGCAGGGTGTTCCTCGACACCTAGCGGCGAGAGCACGGAGGGAGATAAACATGGCAGGGGAAAACAAGCCCTGCTCTTACCAGGAAGATTAATTACAAGCACAATAACATCCAGGCTTGCTGATGAAATATTTTACAGCATATTGCCCTCAGGAGAGCAGCTCATTTTACCTGATTTATATTAACCTTCACATTACACAGATACATTATAGATTTCTTCAGAGATGCCCTGGTGTTATTTGCACCCCTCCCCTCCACCCTACCCCTTGACAGCAAATAATAAACTCTTTCTCAGCTATAAAACATTTCCAAGGAAGCCCTTGACAGGAGGAGAAAAAATATTGAGGACAATTAAGTCACATGGCACTCGTAGCCCTGTGGGAACCAACCTGAGCCACGCTCCAGGACTTGGATAGCATGAGAAAGCCTGGTTCAAACGGAGGAGCAAGAGGCTTGGAGGTAGTAATTATTAAAGATCTTCTGGTTAAAGATCCTCTGGGGTCTCTCTATTATTTTAATAACCGCCCAAGCCAACTTTACAGCTTCCAGAGGAGCCTGTGAGGACGAAGGAGGAAGGGCTCATAGCAAGGGAACGCAGGCAGGAGATCAGCTGCCAGCAGTTTTGCTCAGTGGGGAGTGAGGGGGTGTTAGTCACACAGCTTGGGTGGGGGAGAGGGTAGGTAAATTTGGTGTCCTGCTTGCACCCCTGCTTTCAGTCTCACTGGATGGCTGAGGGGCAAACATCAGCACGGGGCTCCCATGGTTTAAACATTCCTGTGGGGATTCATAGCACCACAGACTCATTTGGTTGGAAAACACAGAACACAGAATTAACCAGGTTGGGAAAGACCTCAGAGATCATCAAGTCCAACCTATCACCCAACACCATCTCATCAACTAAACCATGGCACCAAGTGCCTCATCCAGGCTCTTTATAAACACTTCCAGAGATGGTGACTCCACCACCTCCCTGGGCAGCACATTCCCATGGCCAGTCTCTCTTTCTGGGAAGAATTTATTCCTAACATCCAGCCTAAACCTCCCCTGGTGCAGCTTGAGACTCTGTCCTCTTGTTCTGGTGCTGGTTGCCTGGGAGAAGAGACCAACCTCCTTTTGGCTACAACCTCCCTTCAGGTAGTTGTAGAGAGCAATAAGGTTTCCCCTGAGCCTCCTCTTCTCCAGGCTAAACACCCACAGCTCCCTCAGCCTCTTCTCATAGGGCTGTGCTCCAGATCCCTCCCCAGCTAGCAACTCAACATCTTTCAGGACCTTTAAGACCGTCCAACCATTTCCCCAACACTGCCAAGTCACCACCAAGCCATGGCCCTCAGTACCACATCTGCAGAGCTTTTAAACTCCTCCAGGGATGGAGACTCCACCACTTCCCTGGCAACCTTCTTGGTGAAGAAGCTTTTCCTAATGTCCAACCTAAACCTCCCCTGCTGCATCTTGAGGCAGTTTCCTCTTCTCCTATTGTTTGCTGCTTGGGAGAATAGACTGATCTCCACCTTGCTTCAACCTGCTTTCAGGGAGTTGTAGACAGGAAAGTCTCCCCTCAGCCTCCAGATTTAGGGAATTTGGGGGCATTTCCAACTATCTCATGTGTCAGCCCAATCAACCTGCTTCATCCCTGCCTTTGGTTCCTCATCTGCAGTTAATAAGTAAACCTTTTTTCCCCTGCCTCATCACTGCTGTCTTGGCTTCACCATGCAGCACCCAGCACTCCAGCCACAGAACCTGGCTAAGATCCCACCAATTCAGCACAACAATGAGACATCTTGCCACTGGAAGGGGGCAGGTGCAATAGGTGAGACAATCACAGTATCACAGCATAACTAAGGTTGGAAGAGACCTCGAGGATGATTGAGTTGTAGAGGGCAATGAGGTCACCCCTGAGCCTCCTCTTCTCCAGGCTAAACAACCCCAGCTCCCTCAGCCTCTCCTCACAGGGCTCAAGGCCTCTCCCCAGCCTTGTTGCCCTTCTCTGGACATGTTCAAGTGTCTCAATGTCCTTCTTAAACTGAGGGGCCCAGAACTGCACACAGGACTCAAGGTGTGGCCTAACCAGTGCAGAGTACAGGGACACAATGACTTCCCTGCACCTGCTGGCCACACTATTCCTAATGCAGGCCAGGATGCCATTGGCCTTCTTGGCCACCTGGGCACACTGCTGGCTCATATTCAGGCAGCTGTCAACCAGCACCCCCAGGTCCCTCTCTGTTTGGGAGCTCTCAGCCACTCTGACCCCAGCCTGTAGCTCTGCATGGGGTTGCCATGGCCAAAGTGCAGCAGCCAGCACTTGGACTTGTTGAATGCCATCCCATTGGACTCTGCCCATCTGTCCAGTTGGTCGAGGTCCCTCTGCAGAGCCTTTCTACCCTCTAACTGATCAACATCTGCTCCCAGCTTGGTGTCATCTGCAAACTTGCTGATGACTGACTCAATCCCCTCATCCAGATCATCAATGAAGATGTTAAAGAGGATGGGGCCCAGCACTGATCCCTGGGGGATGCCACTGGTGACTGGCTGCCAGCTGGATGTGGCACCATTCACCACCACTCTCTGGGCTCAGCCCTCCAGCCAGTTCCTAACCCAGCACAGAGTGTTGTGGTCCAAGCCACGAGCTGACAGCTTAGCCAGCAGTTTGCTGTGGGGGGCAGTGTCAAAGGCCTTGCTGAAGTCCAGGTAGACCACATCCACAGGCCTCCCCATATCCACCAGACAGGTCACCTGATCATAGAAGGAGATCAGGTTGGAGAGGCAGGATCTGCCCTTCCTAAATCCATGCTGGCTGGACCTGAGCCCTTGGCCATCCTTCAGGTGTGCAGTTATTGCCGCCAGGATAATCTGCTCCATCACTTTCCCTGGCACTGAGGTCAGGCTGACTGGCCTGGAGTTTCCAGGTTCCTCCATCCGACCCTTCTTGTGGATGGGGACCACATTGGCCAGTTTCCAGTCACCTGGGACCTCACCTGTGAGCCAGGACTGGAGGAAAATGATGGAGAGCGGCTTGGCCAGCTCATCTGCCAGCTCTCTCAGCACCCTAGGATGGATCCCATATGGTCCCATGGACTTGTGAGTGTAATCCTGCCAACCTGCGCAGTGAGGGACCCAAAACATTCATCAGCACCAGGGGAAAGAGGCTGAGCTCCCTCAGGGAGATGTGGTACATGCTGGAGAGTGGTTGAATGCCACAGAATCACAGAAACATTCAGGTTGGAAAAGACCCTCAGGATCACCAAGGCCAACCCAGAACCCTACTCTACAAGGCTCACCCCTAAACCATAGCCCTAAGCACCACATTCAAACCACCCTGAAACACATCCAGGCCTGGGGACTCAACCACCTCCCTGCCCAGCACATTCCAGTGCCTGACCACTCTTGGCATGAAAAAATGTTTCCTGCTGTCCAGTCTAAAGCTACCCAGGCACAGCTTGAGACCATTCCCTCTTGTTCTGTCACTAATGACCTGTAAGAAGCAACCAGCACCAACCTCTCCACAGTATTTTATATGTCTCAAGCTGTGCCAGGGGATGTTCAGGCTGGATGTTAGGAAGAAGTTCTTCCCAGAAAGAGAAATTGGCCATTGGAAAGGGCTGTCCAGGTGGGTGATAGAGTCACTGTCCCTAGGAGTGTTTAGAAAGAGCCTGGATGAAGCACTTGTTGCCATGGTCTAGTTGAGGAGATGGTGTTGGGTGATAGGTTGGACTGGATGATTTGAAGGTCTTTTCCACCCTGGTAAATTCCATGATTGTGTTTCTTCCTTATTTCTGAAAAGAGGCAGTGAGGGGAAAGAAATGGTCTGTAAATGAGGCAAAAAACCCAGAGATTTATTGAACAATGACAGCAGACTCAAGGGGCCACCAGGTAAAAGTAATGTAGTTAGCATAATATCAAATGAGTGAAGAGCTCCTGGGCTCCACCACCATTCGTGCACCCATCCCAGAGCTGGGGGCAAGACCCTCACCAGCCAAGATACCACACAGAGGAGCTCAGCCCCAGTAAGGAGGCCCAGCCAGCACCCACAGATGATAGTGGAGGGACTATCAACTCTCTTCCTACCTAACCAGGGGGCCACCAGGCCCCCTAGCCTTTGTCACCACCATCACCCAGTGCGCACCATGGGGACTCACCAGCAAGGAGAGGAAGATCCTTCAGCCCAGATGGGCTCAGCTTGGGGCTTCTGCTTTTCCGGGGAAGGGGGTGGGGGGGGGGGGGGAGGGGTGGGGGGGGGGGAATTAAAATGGGGAGTGGGTGGGGAGGGCCAAGTGGCCACACCTGGGGTGGGAGGAGACTGCAACAGAGGCCAGGTACTCTGGGATTTGAGTGAGACAAGGGGGAAAATAGGACAGGTGAGGAACTTTTAGAGTGTCGGGGATTGGTAAAACTGGGGGGAGTAGAAAAGAAAATAGGAATGGATTAGATTCAGATTGGATGTGAGGAAGAAATTCTTCCCCATGAGGGTGGTGAGACACTGGCACAGGTTGCCCAGGGAGGTGCTGGAAGCCTCATGCTTGGAGGTTTTGAAAGCCAGGCTGGATGTGGCTGTGAGTAACCTGCTGTAGTGTGAGATGTCCCTGGCCATGGCAGGGAGGTTGAAACTAGATGACCCTTGAGGTCCCTTCCAACCCTGACAATTCTGTGATTCTAACACAATTTTGCAGTTTAGGCTAGATGTGAGGAAGAAATTCTTCCCAGAAAGAGACATTTGCCCTTGGAATGTGCTGCCCAGAGAGGTGGTAGAGTCAATATCACTGGAAGTGTTTTAAGAAGAGATTGGATGAGGGACTTGGTGCCATGGTTTAGTTTCATAGTTTCATTCAGGGTTGGAAGGGACCACACAGATCATCTAGTTCCAACCCCCCTGCCATGGGCAGGGACACCCCACACTAGACCAGGCTGGACAGAGCCTCATCCAGCCTGGGCTTAAACACCTCCAGGGACGGGGCCTCGACCACCTCCCTGGACAACCCATTCCAGGGTTTCACCACTCTCATGGTGAAGAACCTCCTCCTCACGTCCAGCCTGAATCTCCCCACCTCCAGCTTCATTCCATTCCCCCTAGTCCTGTCATTTCCTGACATGCATCCCTGGAGATATTGAAGGTGTGGCTGGACAGGGCCCTGGGCAACCTGATCTAGTTGAGGATGTCCCTGCTGACTGAGGGGAGGTTGGACTGGAGGTCCCTTCTGGCCCATTCTATGATGCTGCTTCAACCCAGGGTGCCTTGAGGCCACCCCAAGCCAAGACCCACCTCTTCCTGGGTCTGCAGCATGGGATTAGGGGATCAGGTTGGAAAAGCTGGGACCTGATGCCTTAAACAGATGGAAAAATACCCAGTTCATGGAAAGCCATTGGTTTTGGCTGGTAGGAGTGGAAGGTGTAAGAAGGAGCCAGGGCTCAGAGGTGTCCATTCATGAGCTTCAGCTTCTGGGCTGGAGTCAGGACATCTGAAAGCCTGTGTGTAAAAGCTGCATGTGCTGCAGGCCTTGAGGAGACATTCCTCCCCAGGATGTCCCCATGAAGGACTCACCCACAAACAGGGTGCAGGGAACTCCCATGGAGCAGTGGTGGCTGAGTTGCTCCTGAAGACACCATGAAACCCCACAAAACTCACGGTATCTACGACAGGTTTCTTCCATCATCCAGGCAAGGAAACACCAACCTGTAGGCTTTGTGTCCATGCTTCACAACAGTTCTTGCCCACTCTCAGCATCATGAAGTCTCTGTGCTGGGCTCTGTAAAGCTGCAGCACTGCATTCAGTGAGGTTTTACCACCTGATTGGGTGGGGTCAGAATCACAGCTTGGGGCATTAGAGTGGTTTCTAAATTTCCACAAGGTTTCAACAACTTTAATTTCCTTTCAATCAGGGTTGGGTTTTGTTGGGATATTTTTTCACTCTCCTGATCTGTCCTTGCTGCCTTTCATACATTTCCAGGCTCTGCAGCCTCATAAAACTTCACGGGAGAACATTTCTGCTCGGATGGCATGGGCAGGAAATTGCTGTCATTTTTCACTGCTTCAGCCCCAAGGAGGTGTTCACCAGGCCCATCATCGGTGGGCATTTGCATGCTGGCCCTTCCAGCACCACCCCCAGAGGTCTCAGAGCCAGCAGCCAACACAGAAAAGAAGCCAAGGTCTTTGTTTGGACTGGCACTGGGAAGGCAACTTAGGCGTTTCAGCAGCACAACATCTCCAGCTGACCCCGCAGCAGCATCTTGGCAGTGCAGTGAAGGCTGCAGAACACCCCAGCCACCTCTGAAGGTCAACAGCAACTCAAACACATGTTGGTTGTCCTGGGTTTGGACACAGCACACCCTGCACCACCACATCTGATTGAGTGTGAGCTCCCACATCCCTGGAATACCTCTGCACCTTGCCACCTCTCTGATGGTTCTAGACCACAATGTCCCGAGAAGGACTTCTACAGACATCCCTCTGTGGGGAGAGCTCACAGAATCACAGTGGTCTGGGTGGGAAGGGACCTCCAAAGGTCAGCCAGTCCAACCCCCTCTGCACTCAGCAGGGACATCCTCAGCTAGCTCAGGTTGCCCAAGGCCCTGTCCAGCCTCACCTTCAATATCTCCAGGGATGGGACCTCAACCACCTCCCTGGGCAACCTGTTCCAGTGTTCCACCACCCTCATGGGGCAGAACTTGTTCCTCACATCCAATCTAAATCTGCTCTTCTCCAGCTTAAAGCCATTTCCTCTTGTCCTGTCCCTGCAGGCCTTTGCAAACAGTCTCTCTCCAGCCTTCTTGTAGCCCCTTCAGGTACTGGCAGGCTGCTATTAGGTCTTCCTGGAGCCTTCTCTTCTCCAGGCTGAACACCCCCAGCTCCCTCAGCCTGGCCTCAGAGCAGAGCTGCTCCAACCCCCTGAGCATTTCCCTGGCCCTCCTCTGGACCTGCTCCAGCAGCTCCAGGTCCTTCCTGTGCTGAGGGCTCCAGACCTGCACACAGCACTCCAGGTGAGGTCTCCTCAGAGCAGAGCAAAGTGGCAGAATCACCTCTCTGGTTCTGCTGCCAACGCTGCTTTGGCTGCAGCCCAGGCTGCCCTTGGCCTTCTGTGCTGCAAGCTCACACTGCCTGCTCCTGTCCAGCTTCTCCCACCCCAGCACCCCCAAGGCCTTTTCCTCAGGACTGCTTTCCATCCCCTCCTCCCCCAGTCTGTATTGATAGTGAGGATTGTTCTAGCCCAGGGGCAGAGCCCCTCATGAGGTTCACCTGGGCTTCATCTCTCCAGCTTTGTGGCAGAATGCAAATGTGAAGGAAGGACTTGCAAGTGTCCACCAGGCTTTGTCTTCTTCCTTCATCATTTTAGGCAAAGAATGAAAGTCAAAACCAACATGTTGGATGAAGAGCCTTTACTCCTTGCTAAGTGTATCACTGACAAGGGTTGGAAGATATAGTTCTGGGGGAAAACTCCAGGACACATTGAACAGATGGGGATAGGCCTGTTCTTGGCTGTGCTGTAGCTCCCATGGCATGTTTCTTGGTATTTCATTCAGGACAGCCTTCAGACTTGTACCTGATGAACTCCCTTTTGTAGCTGAAAGAGTCTGCAGTGCTCAGCTACCCACACAAGATGGTGACCAGGACAAAGCCTTGCCCTTCCATTCTTTTAGACATGTCTCCTAGGGTTTAGCCCACATCACAGAGCTGCATGGGTGTGTTCTATCCCAGGTGTAAGAACTGCCACATCCCCTTGCTGAACTTTGATGGATTCCTGTCAGCCCATTTCTCCAACCTGTCCAAGACCCTCTCACAATCACAGAATCACAGAATTGTCAGGGCTGGAAGGGACCTCAAGGATCATCCACTTCCAACCCCCCTGCCATGGGCAGGGACACCTCACACTACAGCAGGTTGCTCAGAGCCACCTCCAGCCTGGCCTTCAAAACCTCCAGGGATGAGGCTTCCACCACCTCCCTGGGAAACCTGTGCCAGGCTCTCACCACCCTCATGGGGCAGAACTTCTTCCTGACATCCAATCTCAATCTACCTAATTCTATTTTTTTCCATCCCCCCCAGTCATATCACTCCCTGACAGCCTAAAAAGTCTCTCCCCAGATTTCCTGTAGCCCCTTTCAGATATTGAAAGGCCACAATAAGGTCTCATTCTCCAGACTGAACAACCCCAACTCTCTCAGTCTGTCCTCATAGGAGAGGAGCTCCAGCCCTCTGCTCACCCTCATGGACCTTCTCTGGACATCTTCCAGCTCCTTCAGATCCTTCCTGTAAAAGAGGCTCCAGAACTATGCCATCAACAAGCTTGCTGAGAGTGGACTCCACCCAGGTTATCAATGAAGACATTCAACACTATCGATGCCAGTATTGATTTCCGAGGGGTGTCAATAGTTACTGGCTGCCAGGTGGACTTTGCACTACTTATTATAACCCTCTGAGATGTGATGTTCACACCAGAGCTAGACTTGTCACTCCCATCTTGATAGCAATGAGAAACAGAATCACACAATAACTGAGGCTGGAAGGACCTCTGGAGGTTGTGCTCACAGAAGGATCAGCTTCACTGTCAGAATCATAGAATGGTCTGGGTTGGAGGGGACCTCCAAAGGGCATCCAGTCAACCCCCTATGCACTCAGCAGGGACATCCTCAGCTAGATCAGGTTGCCCAGAGCCCTGTCCAGCCTCACCTTGAATACTCCAGGGATGGGGCCTCAACCACCTCCCTGGGCAACCTGTTCCAGTGTTCCACTACCATCATAGTAAAGAACTTGTTCCAAACATCCAATCTGAATCTGCTCTTCTCTAGTTTGAAGCCATTGTCTCTTGTCCTGTCACTGTAGGCCTCTGCAAACAGTCTCACTGCATCCTTCCTGTAGCCTCCTTCAGGTACTGGCAGGCTGCTCTTAGGTCTCCCTGGAGCCTTCTCTTCTCCAGGCTGGACACCCCCAGCTCCCTCAGCCTGGCCTCAAAGCAGAGCTGCTCCAACCCCCTGAGCATTTCCCTGGCCCTCCTCTGGACCTGCTCCAGCAGCTCCAGGTCCTTCCTGTGCTGAGGGCTTGAAGTGTTGGACCTTCTGTGGAGGATCAACTCTGAACTCTGCAATGAAAGCTGTCAACCACTGGACATGAACACAGCTCCTCACTGTTGCCTTCTGCATGCTGCTCTTGATAGGGTTTTGTTGGGACAAGGGACACAGGATGGGTTCTCTTGCAGGTTTGTGTTTCTGTAGATCTTCCTATAAGGTTCTGTAATTAGGTTGGGGCAATCCTCAATATCAACACAAGCTGAGGGATGATGAGATTGAGAGCAGCCCTGCAGAGAAGGACTTGGGCATACTGATGGGTGAGAAGCTGGACAGGAGCCAGCAATGGGCACTTGCATCCCAGAAGGCCAAGGGCAGCCTGGGCTGCATCAATAGCAGCGTGGCCAGAGATGGGGAGAGGGCATCCTGCCCCTCTGCTCTAATGACCTTCAGTGCTGTGTCCAGCTCTGGAACCCTCAACATGGACCTGATGGAGTTGGTCCAGAGGACCCACTTAAGTGTAACTTAAGCCCTGACCCAGGAGAAGTCAGAGCCAAAGACACTGTCTGGTGCCACACTGCTCATGTGCCAGGCTGTGAGGAGAGGGATGGGATGGAAACAGGGATTTGGTTCAGCTCCATCATGTTTCCATCAGGGCTCAGTTTATAAATACTTTGGGTCAAGCCTGTGCCTCTTACTTTGACACTTTTGTGAGGCTGAGGACACTTTGGGTTTTATACTTAGAAACTTTCCTTTCCTGGCTGGCCCCAGCTCCCTGCCTGCCAGGAAAGTCCAGCACAAGAATCAGAAAGGTGCCTGTCTGGATTAACCAGGAGCACACCACAGCCAGAGCTTTGTCCCAGGGCATGGTCTGGATTATACTGAGCAGCCAGTAAAGCCACGTGGGTGCTGAGCTGCTCTCAGGGCTGGATCCCAATGAAGGAGAGGGTGGGAGTGGAGTTCCTCCCCCATCCTCAGTGGTGGGAAGCAAGCTGGGAAGCTAGGGAGAAGTGATGCTTACAAAGGAAATATGGAAATTATTAGCTGGAAAGCCACCAAAGCAGGCAGAATTATCTGCCTTTGTTGGCAAGAAACAATTTCTACCTCCTCTCCTTGGGCATTGCTCTGCTAAGGAGGCAGGAATTGCTAAACCCACCTGGGTGGATGGTTGGCCTTCAAAGGTCATCTTGTTCAACTACCCTGAGGTCAACAGGGTCACCTCCAACTACGTGAGGGTGCCCAGGGCCACATCAAGCCTGATCTTGAAAGTGGATGCCTCCTCCCTGGGAGTGTTTAAGGCCAGGCTGAATGAGGCCTCAAGTAGCCAAGCCTAGTTGGGAGGCACCCCTGCCAAGGGCAGGGAGATTGGAGTAGATGACCTGTGAGGTCCCTTCCAGCCTAAGCCATTCTCTGATTCATTCTGTGATGTTTAAATCCCTACAGGGTGGGGACTCCAACACTTCCCTGGGCACTGCCAAGCCACCACTAAACCATGTCCCTCAGCACCACATCTCCATGTCTGTGCAGTGCTTCCAGGAATGGAGATTCCATCACCTCCCTGGGCAGCCTGTTCCAGTAGTTCACCACTCTCATTGTGAAGAACTTCCTTCTGATGTCCAACCTAAACCTACCCTGCTCCACTTCCAAACCTCCCCAGCCTTCCTGTAGGTCCCCTTCAGATACTGAAATGCAGCTCTAAGGCCTCCTTGGAGCCTTCTCAAGCTCAGGCTGAACAGCCCCAATTCATTCAGCCTCCATTTCTCTCCATTTAGGACCTGTCAATCAGGACACTGGAACCTGTTTGGGCTCCTCAGTACCAAGCAGATGGTGACAGAACCCAGTGAGTTCACCAGGGTGGCTGGGGCTGGAGCTCAGGGCATGCAAGAAGAGGCTGATTGCTGGGTGCAACATGAGAGTAGAAGGCAAAGGAGGATTTTATCCCTGTCTGCAACTCCCAGCTGGAATGGCATGGGGATGAGAGAGAGAGCTTCTCCTGGGAGACCTGCAGTGATGGGAAATAAGTCAACAGCCCAAGTTAAAGCACAAGAAATTCCTGCTAATAGACACTTCTCCTCGTGAAGATGGTCAGCCACTGGGATTAGGGTTGGGGGATCTCCATCATTGAAGATACTCAAAACTCTCCTGCAAGAAAACTATGAGTAGCCTCAGATCAAACTTCAAAGCTGGCCTTTCCAGTCCTGTTTACTCTATGTCAGTTGTCATTGCCTCCAGAAGCAGGGATTAGCAAGCTAGGGGGGAGCAAGGTGGAGATTTGTCTCTTTTCCCAAGGATCAAGCCATAGGACACAAGGAAACAGCCTCAAGTCGCTCCAGGAGAGGTTTAGGTTGAAGACTAGATAAAAACTCTTCCACACAAGGGTTGTCAAGCCCTAGAACAAGCTGCCCAGGGTTGTGGAGGAGTCTTCATGCTTGGAAGGATTTAGAAGCCATGTAGATGTGGTGTGGAGTGACATGGTTTGGTGGTGACCTGGCAGTGTGGGGTTAATGGTTGGACTCAATGATCTTAAGGACATTAGTGATTCTATGATACTGTGATTACAGCCTTCTTGGATCACCTCCTCTAGTATTTTCTACTTCTCCAGTTCTGAACTGCTTCCTAAACCATTCCAAGTGCAGAGCTGCAGTGTCTGCACTTGTTCCTTCTCGACCCACAGCTGTGGATGTGTGGAAATGAGACCTCTCCTGCTCTCTTCTTTGCATCCCACCTTGTTGATGCTTTGCAGGAGATGCATCTCTTCTATTTAGGAAAATGTAATTTAGAGTAGAATAGAATAAACCAGGTTGGAAGAGACCTTCAAGATCATCGTGTCCAACCTATCAACCAATCCAATCCACATAAACAACTAAAAACCATGGCACCAGGCACCCTATCAAGTCTCCTCCTGAACGCCTCCAGTGATGGTGACTCCAACCCCTCCCTGGGCAGCACATTCCAACAGCCAATCTCTCCTTCTGGGAAGAACTTCTTCCTAACACCCAGTCTAAACCTCCCCTGGCACAACTTGAGACTGTGTCCTCATGTTCTGGTGATGGCTGCCTGGGAGAAGAGACCAACCTCTGCCTGTCTACAACCTCCCTTCAGGTAGTTGTAGAGAGCTATAAGGTCACCCCTGAGCCTCCTCTTCTCCAGGCTAAGCAACCCCAGCTCCCTCAGCCTCTCCTCACAGGGCTTGTGTTCCAATTCCAAACCCCTCACCCAACTTCGTTGCCCTTCTCTGGACTCGTTCCAGCAAGTGAACCTCCTTCCTAAACTGAGGGGCCCAGAACTGGACACAGGACTCAAGATGAAAATGTAGCACCTCGTCCCTGGGTGGGCTTGAACCACCAACCTTTCAGTTAACAGCCGAACACACTAACCGATTGCGCCACAGAGACGCGCTGGCAGCATCAGCTCTGGCTCTTGTCCTACCTGTGATGGGGAACTTCTCAGCTCTGCTCCCACTACTTCACCCCCATGTGAAGCCATATCACATTTTTCTTTTGGGATACAGAACCACAGAAACATTCAGGTTGGAAAAGATCCTCAGGATCACCAAGGCCAACCCAGAACCCTGCTCTACAAGGCTCACCCCTAAACCATAGCCCCAAGCACCACATCCAAACCACCCTGAAACACATCCAGGCTTGGGGACTCAACCACCTCCCTGCCCAGCTCATTCCAGTGCCTGACCACTCTTGCTGGGAAAAAATGTTTCCTACTGTCCAGTCTAAAGCTACCCAGTCACAGCTTGAGGCCATTCCCTCTCTTTCTACTCCCTCTTGTTCCCTTCGTGTTTCCCCTCCTCAGAAAACAGCTCCAAAATTCCACTGGTGGTTTGAAAACCCCAGCTGAGACCCATCAGATGGAGAGAGCTGTTTCTGGTTTTGTAAGGTATCAGTTTCATCAAGAGGAGGAGGTGGAAGGAGAAGAGATGCTGTCCATGTGTCAGATGGGCATGGACAAAGCTCAGGCCAAGTTCACACCTCATCATAGCAGTTTATTAACTGGCAGGTCAAGGGCTTGAGTAGTTAACCTCACTGTGTTGCAACCCTCATGCAGACAGGGGAAGATCAGGAGATAGGTCCCACTGGTGGAGTTCATGAGGGTGTCTAAAGTCTTGTCACAGAGTCACAGAAACATTCAGGTTGGAAATACCCTCAGGATTACCAAGTCCAACCCAGAACCCTACTCTTGACCTGCTAGCATAGCCAACAGGTGATTCTTCCCCTCTAGTCAGCTCTGCTGAGATCCCACCTGAAGTACTGTGTCCAGTTCTGGAGCCTCTATTACAGGAAGGATCTGGAGGTGTTGGAATGTGTCCAGAGAAGGGCCACGAGGATGAGCAGAGGGCTGGAGCTCCTCTCCTATGAGGACAGACTGAAGGAGTTGGGGCTGTTCAGTCTGGAGAAGAGAAGGCTCCAAGAAGACCTTCTTGTGGCCTTCCAGTATCTGAAGGGGGCTACAGGAAAGCTGGGGAGGGACTTTTTAGGGTGTCAGGGAGTGATAGGTCTGGCGGGAATGGAGCACAAGTAGAAATGGGGAGATTGAGATTGGATGTTAGGAAGAAGTTCTTCCCCATCAGGGTGGTGAGACACTGGAAGAGGTTGCCCAGGGAGGTGGTGGAAGCCTCATTCCTGAAGGTTTCTAAGGCCAGGCTGGATGTGGCTGTGAGCAACCTGCTGTAGTGTGAGGTGTCCCTGCCCATGGCAGGGGGGTTGGAACTGGATGATCCTTGAGGTCCCTTCCAACCCTAACAATTCTATGATTCTGCAAGGGTCACCTCTGAACTATATCCCCAGGCACCACATCCATACAACCTTTAAACACATCCAGCTACTACCCAGTTGTAGCTTGAGGCCATTCTCTCCTGTTCTATCACTAATTACCTGAGAGAAGAGACCAGCACCAGCCTCTCCACAACGTCCTTTCAGGTTGGGCTGCTTGTCATGGCTGATCACAGCCTATTTTGAGAAGATGTTCTGGAGATTTTTCTCCTGCCCTTTGGAAAGTGGGACAAGAGGCAACAGTTTAGCTTCCAAAACCACACCTGAAAAGTATAGGATGGTTTGGGTTGGAAGGGACCTTAAAGCTCTTCTAGTTTCAGCCCACCACCCACCGTGGGCAGGAACACCTTCCACTTGATCAGGTTGTTCAAGTCCTGGTCCAACCTGTACCCTTAAACCAGTCCATGGAGGGGGAAAAGTGCTCAGCCATAGCATTTTGGATTCATCCACTGCTTTTTAATGAGCTCTCCTTGAAAGCAGCACCCAGCCCCTGTGTTTGGGAGCTGTGCAGGGCAGAGACTTCCACCTTTAATCCCGACCAACGAGGAAGGGATAAGGAGAGAAAACACAGCTCCTTTCAAGGCTCCAAAACCATTTTGGCAGGAGTCACTAACTTGACTTTTATCTGCAAACATTTTCAGCCCAGTTCCATTGGGAGTCCTGATTTGTTTTCCCCAAGACTTACCAAGAGGAAATCCCTGAGCTGGAGGGTTTAGCTGTAATGAACTTATTGTATATTCAAGCACCGAATGTCAGTTTGGATTAAGATGTCAAAAAATAAGCACTGAGAACATGCAACCATACCCTGGGGTCACCTGTCAGGAACTCCAGACTGAGACTGGCCAGATACAGAGCACTGCAACCTTGATTTATGCTTTTTCCTGTGCAGATATCACAGCTAAGACTCAATGAACCTACCGCGTCTTGGAGATGAGCTCCCTCCTCCTCCTTCCCCTCCTCCTTCTCCTTTCCCTCCTCCTCCTCTTCCTCCTTCTCTTCTCCTCACTGCCTTCTTCCACTTTGCAAGGGGCTTCCTAGGCTGGAGATGCTTCATTAGGGGCTGCCCAAAGAGCTCAGGACTAGTTAGATGTGTTGGGAGGTTAAATCCCTCTATTAGTGCCTGTCTAAATCACTGCCACTTGTGTCATTCTGGGAGCCCAAAGTCCCAGGCACACTCAGGATTCAGTCCCACCCTCCCAGGCACAGGTGAAGACAAGCTTTTGCTCCTCAGGCTTGGGTTAAAGTCACACAGGAATTCACCTGGAGCATGGGATGTAAGAAGAGAGGTGTGTGGGGGGCAGGGGGGGTCATTAACACCTCCCTCTACCAGCACGTGGCCTCAACCCTGCCCCTGTCCAGGGACTGCAGGCAGCTGATGCCTGTCTTTCCATTCATCCCCTTCTCTCTGCAGCCTAGATACAGGCAGAAGGAAGCAGTTGGAGCTGAAAGCTGAGGGTCTCCATTAATTTCTCAAGCTCCACTCCAATTACTCTGGGTTGAGAAGTGATGCAATGCTCCAAGCTTGGGACAGAGTGGCTGGAAAGCTGCCCAGCAGAGAAGGACCTGGGGGTGCTGGCTGAATATGAGCCAGCAGAGTGCCCAGGTGGTCAAGAAGGCCAACAGCATCCTGGCCTGGCCAGCAGGACCAGGGAAGGGATTTTTCCCCTCTCATCAGCACTGGTGAGGCCACATGTTGAATACTGGGTTCAGTTTTGGGGGGCCCTTCTCTCCAAGATGGACATTGAGGTGGTGGAGTGTGTTCAGAGAAAGGCAATGAAGCTGGTGAAGGGCCTGGAGAGCAGGGCTGGTGAGGAGCAGTTGAGGCTATGGGGTCAGAATAAAACTATGACCTGTTCTACACTGTTTTTTTCAAGGGAGAAGGTAGATCACAGAATCACAGAATCATTTAGGTTGGAACAAACCCCTCCAGTTAATTGAGTCCAGCTCAACCCCAGAACTGGCAAGCCCAGCACTAAATCATGTCTCTCAGCACCACATCTCCATGTCTTCAACTTACAGCAGCCAATGGGACACATCCCAGGAAGTGCTCAGCATTCTTGTACTTAGCATGTTCTGCTCAGACCCCACCTCCAATCCTGCCTCCAGTCCTGGTGTCCCCAGAAAAAGGACACAGAGCTCTTGGAGTGAGTCCAGAGGAGGCACAAAGATGATCCTCTGCTCTGAGGACAGGCTGAGGGAGCTGGGGGTGCTCAGCCTGGAGAAGGCTCCAGGGGGACCTCAGAGCTGCCTTGCAATAGCTGAAGGGATCCTGCAGGAAGGCTGCAGAGGGACTTCTCCTAAGGGTGTCTAGAGGTAGGCCAAGGGGGAATAGTTTGAAACTGAGGGAGGGCAGGGTCAGACTGAGGCAGAGCAGGGTCAGACTGGAGCTGAGGAAGACGTTCTTCAGTAGGAGGGTGGTGAGACTCTGGAACAGGCTGCCTGGAGAGGTTGTGGATGCCTCCTCCCTGGGGATGTTTAAGGCCAGGCTGAATGAGGCCTCAAGTAGCCAAGCCTAGTTGGGAGGCACCCCTGCCAAGGGCAGGGAGACTGAAGTAGATGACCTGTGAGGTCCCTTCCAGCCTAAGCCATTCTCTGATTCATTCTGTGATGTTTAAATCCCTACAGGGTGGGGACTCCAACACTTCCCTGGGCACTGCCAAGCCACCACTAAACCATGTCCCTCAGCACCACATCTCCATGTCTGTGCAGTGCTTCCAGGCATGGAGATTCCATCACCTCCCTGGGCAGCCTGTTCCAGTAGTTCACCACTCTCATTGCGAAGAACTTCCTTCTGATGTCCAACCTAAACCTACCCTGCTCCACTTCCAAACCTATCATGAGCTGTCCCAGAGCTTGACAGCCCATCAGTGAAAATGATGGGAATGCTTGGGTCTCCTTGGCTTTGGCAGGTAGGAAAGGGTTAAAGGTATCTGTTTTAATTGTTCACCTCATGCTGAAAATCACAACGGAGGCAGAGCTTTGGAGATCACAAAATCACAGAACGGCAGGGGTTGGAAGGCACCTCAGAAGGCAGTCATAGAATCATAGAATCATGGTCTGGGTTGAAAGTGACCTCCAAAGGTCATCCAACCCCCTCTGCACTCAGCAGGGACATCCTCAACTAGATCAGGTTGCCCAGGGCCCTGTCCAGCCACACCTTCAATATCTCCAGGGATGAGGCCCCAACCACCTCCCTGAGCAACCTGTTCCAGTGTTCCACCACACTCATAGTAAAGAACTTGTTCCTAACATCCAATCTAAGTCCGCTCTTGTCTACTTTGAAGCCATTGTCTCTTGTCCTGTCACTGTAGGCCTCTGCAAACAGTCTCTCTGCAGCCTTCCTGTTAACCCCCTTCAGGTACTGGCAGGCTGCTCTTAGGTCTCCCTGGAGCCTTCTCTTCTGCAAGCTGAACACCCCCAGCTCCCTCAGCCTGGCCTCAGAGCAGAGCTGCTCCAACCCCCTGAGCATTTCCCTGGCCCTCCTCTGGACCTGCTCCAGCAGCTCCAGGTCCTTCCTGTGCTGAGGGCTCCAGACCTGCACACAGCACTCCAGGTGAGGTCTCCCCAAGGCAGAGCAAAGTGGCAGAATCACCTCTCTGGCTCTGCTGCCAACGCTGCTTTGGATGCAGCCCAGGCTGCCCTTGGCCTTCTGTGCTGCCAGCTCACACTGCCTGCTCTTGTCCAGCTTCTCCCCCGCCCCCCCCCAACACCCCCAGCCTTTTCCTCAAGGCTGCTTTCTATCCCCTCTTTCCCCAGTCTGTATTGATAGTGAGGATTGTTCCAGCACAGTCCCACCCCCTGCCAGAGCAGCGTCACCCAGAGCAGGTGATACAGGAACACGCCTGGGGGGGGTTTTGAACGTCTGCAGAGAAGGAGACTCCACAACCCCTCTGGGCATACTCAGCCAAAGAGCATGAGGAAAGCTGCTCTCCTTTGCTGCTCTCCAAATTGCCAAGAGATCGCTGGAGGCAGCCACAGGTTTTGCTGATGCTGGAAGGTTTCCTGCAGAGAGCAAGCCCACGGTAATCAGCCCACGTTCTCCAGCACCTGCTATCTGGCTAACGTCAGGGCATGCAGGATTAAAGCATCCCAGCAGAGCTGACAGCATCTTGGACTTCTCACCCAGGACAAATCCTACCTCAATTTAGCAAAGGCTCCTCCACGGACGAAGGAAGAGCCAAACAAGGCCCTCTGCCTTGTCACCCTCCATGCTGTTGACAAAGTTATCGCTCTGGAGCCAGGAGAAGCTGGGCCTGCAGCCTGCACCAGCATGAGAGCATTTCCTGCTAGCACAGGGGAGAAGGCTGTCAAAGATCCACATGGAGGTGAAGGAGGCTGCTGGAGGATCAGAGAAAACATCCAGTGGGAAGAGACCTCAAATGTGCTCAAATGTGTCCAGAGAAGGGCAACAAAGCTGGGGAGGGGTCTGGAGCACAGCCCTGTGAGGAGAGGCTGAGGGAGCTGGGGTTGTTCAGCCTGGAGAAGAGGAGGCTCAGGGGAGACCTTATTGCTGTCTACAACTACCTGAAGGAGGTTGTAGCCAAGTGGGGGTTGGTCTCGTCTCTCAGGCAAACTGTGACAGGACAAGAGGACACAGTCTCAAGCTGTGAAAGAGAGACTGGCCATGGGAATGTGCTGCCCAGGGAAGTGGTGGAGTCACCATCCTTGGAAGTGTTTAAAAAGAGCCTGGATGAGGCACTTGGTGCCATGGTTTAGTTGATGAGATGGTGTTGGGTGATAGGTTGGACTGGATGATCCCAAAGGTCTTTTCTGCCTGGTTAATTCTGTACTGTGTATCATCCAGTCCAACCTTTGATCCAGTTTAAGGCCAACACTAAACCATGTGCCTAGGCTCCACCTCCACAGGCTGCATGAACACCTCCAGTAGTGGTGACTCCACCACTGCCCTGGCAGCCTGTTCCAATGTTTGAGGACCCTATCTGTGAAGAAATATAGCATCCAGCCTGAGCCTCTCCTGGTGCAGCTTGAAACGATTTCCTCTGGTCCTGTTTCTTGCCATCAAAGAGAAGAGGCTGCTCCCTCCTTTCTTCAATCTCCCTCCAGGGAGCTGTAAAGAGCAAAGTGGTCTCCCCTCAGCCTCCTCTTCTCCAGACTGCACAGCCCCAGCTCCCTCAGCTGCTCCTCACAGGCCAGGTGCTCCAGGCCCTTCTGCAGCCTCGTTGCCCTTCTCTGGACCTGCTCCAGCACCTCAAAGTCCTTCCTGTAGTGAATGGCCCAGAACTGAACACAGTCCTCGAGCTGTGGCCTCACCAGTGCTGACTACAGGAGGATGATCACCAACCCATTCCTGCTGGCCACAGTGTTAATAATACAAGCCAGGAGGCCATTGGCTTTCTTGGCCACCTGGGCACACTTCTGGCTCATGTCTAGTCAACAATAAACCAGAACCCTCTGGATGTAGAGCATAGAATGTGTTGGACTGGGAGCCACTCTGCCTCCCACCAGTCCAGGTTGCTCAAGGTCTCATCTAACCTGGCCTTGAACAACCCCAGGGGTGTGTGTGATGGCCTAAACCGTCACAGGGGAGCATCCATGACCTCCCTGGGCATCCTGTCGCAGTGTCTCACCACCCTTATGTAAAGATAGCAATAAGGTCTATTTTTCACAGAAAGTTACATTATTTTGGTTTATTTTGTTGTTGTTTGACCTAATTGTGGCCTTCCAGTATCTGAAGGGGGCTACAGGAAAGCTGGGGAGGGACTTTCTAGGGTGTCAGGGAGTGATAGGACTGGGGAGAATGGAACAAAAATAGAAGTAGGTAGATTCAGATTGGATGTTAGGAAGAAGTTCTTCCCCAGGAGGGTGGTGAGACACTGGCATAGGTTGCCCAGGGAGGTGATGGAAGCCTCATCCCAGGAGGTTTCTAAGGCCAGGCTGGATGTGGCTCTGAGCAACCTGCTCTGGTGTGAGGTGTCCCTGGCCATGGCAGGGGGGTTGGAACTGGGTGATCCTTGAGGTCCCTTCCAGCCCTGACGATTCTATGAATGGGGCCTCGAGCAACCTGGTCTAGTGGAAGGCAGATTAGTTGAATCTGATGTCCCTTTAAGGTCCCTTCCAACCCAAACCTTTCTGATCTGTAAAAGCAGAGCTTCATCTGGCAGATGAGGAGCATAAAATCCAAAGGCCAGAGGTTAAATCTAGGCAGATGGTAACAAGTTGCAGCAGGAACATGGCTGCATGTGCTTAAGCTCCTCTGGGAATTAAAGGAGGTGTTGCATTTGCAAGAGCTGCCCAGGTTAATGTTCTGACCAGTCCTGGTCTCTTGTTCACCATCTGCTGTGCTAAGAAGGGATTTCCACACTTTTCTGAAGTACTGTGGCTTACACTGCAAATAATACCCAGGGCTCTGGAGCAGGCTGCCCAGAGAGGCTATGGAGTCTCTTCTGGAGAGATTCCAACCCCCCCTGGACACAATGCTGTGCAACCTGCTCTGGGTGCCCCTGCTTTGGCAGGAGGGTTGGCCTGGATGATCTCCAGAGGTTCCTTCCAACCTCTTCCATTCTGTGAGGTTCTGTGAAAGACAAGAGGAACTCTGTGAGGTTACCACAAAGCTGAGATGTTATCAAAACATCTGCACTGTGTCTGCCAGGTGCCCCGGCTCCCCTTGAGGAATTTTCCCTCTTGGTCCCTCTCAAGGCACATGCAACTGGAGCCATGGAAAACAGAAACACATAAGGGTCCTCTGTCTTGCTGCCAGGGCACTCATGTCTCCAATTAAGCCATTTTGGAGAGAAAATTCACCATCATCACAAATTTGCAGGGAGAAAAAGATGAATAGGAGCAAATGATTTCCAAAGCCAGCAGCCATGTTCTGAACAGAGCTAGCCAGGACAGACAAAACCACAGAAGACACTCCCAAGCTCAGCCAAGACTTTTCCATTTCATGGATTCATAGAATGGTTTGGGTTGGAAGGGACCTTAAAAATCATCTAGTTCCACCCCCCCTTCCCCCCACCACCACAGGCATGGACACTTTGCACTAGACCAGGTGGTTCAAGGCCTCACCCAGCCTGGCTTTGAACACCTCCAGGGAGGAGGCATGCACAATCTCCCTGGGCAACCTGTTCCAGGGTCTCCTCACCTTCACTCTAAAGAATTTCTTCCTAATCTCCAGTCTAAATTTCCCCTCTTCCAGCTTCAATCCATTGTCCCTCCTCCAGTCACTACAGACCCTTGACAAATGTGTCTCCCCAGCTCTCCTGTAGCCCGCTTCATGTACTGTAAGGCTGCTCTAAGTTCTCCTTGGAGCCCTTTCTTCTCCAGCCTGAACAGCCCCAACTCTCTCAGCCTGTCCCCATAGGGGAAATGCTGCATCCCTCTGAGCTCAGATCAGCTGAAACCAGCCTCCTGACAACATGTCCAAAGGAGCAAAAGCTGAAAGGAAGGGACAGATTTCTGCTCCAGAACTTCAGTCAGGAAGGGCAAGGAAGTCCATGCACATCCTCTAGCAGTAGATGTCCTGCAGGGAAGGATATTTTGTTCCCTAAAAGTGCCTCATTTGCTTGTAACATGTGGATGATGTGAAATTAGAAGCACTCATCACTGGCAGCAAGGATCTGGCCAGCTGGAGGGATATTGCCTTCCCAAATGGAAAAATCCAAGGAGAGTCACAGAATCACAGAACTGTCAGAGTAGGAAGGAACCCCAAGGATCATCCAGTTCCAACCCCCCTGCCATGGCCAGGGACACCTCACACCAGAGCAGGTTGCTCACAGCCACCTCCAGCCTGGCCTTCAAAACCTCCAGGGATGAGGCTTCCACCACCTCCCTGGGCAACCTGTGCCAGTCTCTCACCACCCTCATGGGCAAGAACTTCTTCCTAATATCTAATCTGAAGCTACCCATTTCTAGCTTGGAATCCTTCCCCCCAGTTCTGTCACTCCCTGACACCCTAAAAATTCCCTCCCCAGCTTTCCTGTAGCCCCCTTCAGATACTGGAAGGCCACAATTAGGACTCCTCGGAGCCTTCTCTTCTCCAGACTGAACAGCCCCAACTCCTTCAGTCTGTCCTCATAGGAGAGGAGCTCCAGCCCTCTGCTCATCCTCGTGGCCCTTCTCTGGACACATTCCAACACCTCCAGATCTTTCTTGTAATAGGGGCTCCAGAACTGGACATTGTGCTATTGTGCTCCAGGAGGGTGGAGTTGAGGGGAAGAATCACCTCCCTCGAGGCAAGTTACAAGCAGAACAATCCCCAAGACATAGAGCTGGGATTAAAATCTGGGTGGGCACAGTTGATCCAATTACTGCACCACTCTGCCCTGATCTGACACCCTCTGTGAGAAGGAAGATGAAGAGAGGAACTTCTCTTCTAGCACAGAAGTCTTGTGAGGAGCATTTGAGGGAACTTGGGTTGCCAAAAGGAGGCTCAGAGAGGACCTCCTCGCCCTACAACTTCCTGAAAGGAAGTTAGAGCAACTTGGGGCTTGGTCTCTTCTTCTATGTAAGAAGTGATAGGACAAGAGGAAATGTCCTCAGTTTGCCGCAGGGGAGGTTGAGGTTGGACATGAGGAACAATTTCTTCATAAAAAGAATTGTCAAGCCCTAACCCAGGCTGCCCAGGGCAGTGGTGGAGTCACTGAGGGGTTTCAAAAGCTGTGCAGATGTGGTGCTGAGGGCCATGGTGTTGTGGTGAACTTGGAAGTGCTGGGTCAAAGGTTGGTCTCTTCCAACCAAAACAATTCTGTGATTTCTTTTGCCCATCCTGTCCAGCCCCATGTGCTTGGCAGAAGCATGACAGCTGGGCTGGCAGGTTTTCCACCTGCACCAAGTGCATGGTCAAGCCTAACAGCTTCTCATGCACATGCACCTTAGTTGACTGAACTTACTCTGCTAATTAAAAAGACCCAAGCCTCTGAGATGAAACTGGAAAGCAGCTGGGGCCAGTTCCATGTGTGTAGCTCTCTCAGCATTAATCTGTTATGGCACTTCAGGAGTTGCCCTTTAGGAACTGTCCATGGATGTGGCACTTGGTGGCATGGTTTAGCTGATGTGATGGTGTTAGGTCATAGGCTGGACCTGATGATCTGAGAGGTCTTTTTCCAGCCTCAGTAATTCTGTGATTCTGTGATTTCAGTGTAACCATGCAGCCTGATCTCCTCAGAGTCATGACCAACACACCATGTAGGACATCTGGACAGACTGACTCGAGCAGTTAAGGCTAAGCTCACATCTTAAACATCACCTCCATGAGGCATCAGCTGCTTTCATAGAATCATTTTGGTTGGAAAAGACATTTATGATCATGGAGTCCAACCATTCTGTAACTCTACCCAGTCTGGTGCTAAGCCATGGCCCTCAGCACCACATCTCTGTGTCTTTTAAACACCTCCAGGGACGGAGATTCCATCATCCCCATGAAGAGCCTGTTCCAGTGTTTGAGAACCCTTTCAGGGAAGAAGGTTTTGCTGATGTCCAACTTAAACCTCCCCTTGGTGCAACCTGAGGCCGTTTGCACTTGTCCCATCCTTGTCACTAGAGGAAGAGTCCAGCTCCCACCTCACTGCAACCTCCCTTCAGGGAGCTACAGAGAACAATGAGGTCTCCTCTCAACCTCCTTTTCTCCACACTAAGCAACCCCAGGTCCCTCAGCTGCTCCTCTCAGCCCTTTTCTCCAGAGCTTTCACCAGCTCCATTGCCCTTCTCTGGACTTGCTCCAGCACCTCAATGTCTTTTCTGTACTAAGGGGCCCCAAACTGAACCCAGTACTCCAGGTGTGGTCTCACCAGTGCTCAGTATAGAGGCACAATCACCTCCCTGATCCTGCTGGCCACACTGTTGCTGATCCAGGCCAGCATACTGATGGCCTTCTTGGCCACCTGAGAACACTGCTGGCTCATCTTCAGCTGGCTGTAGGCCAAGACCCCCAGGTCTCTCTCTTCTGGGCAGCTTTCCAGCCACTCTGCCCCAAGCCTGGAGCACTGCATCACTACCTGACCCAGAGTGCTAGGGATGAAGCTTGAGAAATGAATGGAGGAGTTCCTTCTCATGTCCTATCTATTGTTACCTCTCTCTCAAAACAGTGATGAGGGTCTTGCTGGTGCTCCCTGCACCCAAGCTACCAGCACAAAGCCCTTCTGACAGGTCCTTTGCAGGAGCTGAGGGCTGGTTGCTGCCACTTCATGACTGCCTGGCACTGGCATGCAGACCATGTACCACTGCTGGCAGGTGGACATGTGATGGAAAGCCAGAATGCTGCTGCCAAGAGACCAAAAATCAATAATTAGAGCAAGTGTTGGATTTGTTTCCCACCTCACCTCTGCCAGCCAAGGAAACTACATTTAGTGTTGCCTAAATAAACAGCCTGAGCCTGTTTCAGTTGCTGTGGGTAATCAATGCAGGTGCTCAGCTGTAGGGTGAGGGTTGCTGGCCCCTCTCCTGCAGGTCCAGGCTTGGAGACATGGCAGAAAGCCCTGGTTACATTCTCCTCTGCCAGTGCTCCTGGGAGATGCTTCCCCTGGGCAGGAGCAGAAAGCTTCGGCTTGCTGTAGCTGGTAAAAGCAGTGACTGTTCATACGGGCAGCCAAATCAAGGCTGCATGGACCTGTGTCAATGCAACCTGAGCACTGGAAAGCAGATTTTGAAGGCCAGAACTTTAGTTTCCCTGCAGAAGGATCTGGACAGGCTGAGGTCAGTGGTATGAGGTTTAATGAGGTCAAGTGCTGGGTCCTGCACTTGTGTCACCACAACCCCATGCAATGCTCCAGGTTTAGGGCAGGGTAGCTGAGAAGCTGCCCAGCAGCAAAGGACCTGGGGGTGTTGGTTGACAGACAGATGAAGATGAGCCAGCAGTGTGCTTGGGTGGCCAAGGAGGCCACCAGCATCCTGGCTTGGATCAGCAATAGTGTGGCCAGCAGGAATAGGGAAGTGATCTTGCCACTGTACTCAGCATCAGTGAGGGCACACCTTAAATCCTGGGTGCAGTTTAGGGTCCCTCACTCCAAGAAGGACACTGAGATGCTGGAGTGTGTCCAAAGTAGGGCACTGAAGCTGGGGAAGGCTCTGACAAACAAATCTTCTGAGGAGCAGCTGAGGGAACTGGGATTGTTTAGCCTGGAGGAGTTTGAGGGGAGACCTCACTGCTCTCCACATGTCCCTGAAAGGAGGTTGGAGTGAGATGGGAGTTGGTCTCATCTCCCTAGTAGTAAGTGATAAGACAAGAAGGAATGGCCTCTAAGTCCTCAGCACAGAAGAGACACAGACCTGTTGAGGGGGTCAGAGGAGGCACAACCATGATGGTAGGGCTGGAAGGCCTTTGCTGTGAGGCCAGGCAGAGAGTTAGTGTCGTTCAGCCTGGAAAAGAGAAAGCTCCAGGGAGAATTTGCTGTGACCTTCCAGTATGTGAAGGTGTGACAAGCCAGAGAGTGATTGGTTTAAACTGAAAGAGGAAGATTGAGAGTAGATAGAAGGAAGGATTTGTTTTATGATGAGAGTGGTGAAACCCTGTCCCAGGCTGCCCAGAGAGGTGGGAGATGCCTCATCCCTGGAACCATTCCAGATCAGGTTGTCTGGGGCTCTGAGCCATCTGATCTAGATGAAAATGTCCCTGCTGAAAGCAGGAGGGTTGGACTAGACATTTAAAGGTCCCTTCCAACCCAACCCATTCTGTGCTTCAGTTTATTCTCTACTTCAACACACATTTCAATAACACTACTCAATGCTGCAAAACAGCTTAGAGCAGAATTCCTCTCCTGTATCTCCCCCCTCTACAGTTGGCTTCTTGGCATTCTGCTCCCTGCTGACAGACAGATTGGGTGGGAGAAAAGAAAAAAACCCAAACCTTACCAACACAATAAAAAACCCCAAACCAAACCCTGATGCTCTTATGGTGCTTGGAGAGTCCCCACGGCTCTTCACATTACACTGCTTCCCACCACCAATTCCATGTTGTGGACAGCCTCCTCCCTAGGCCCTTATGCAGCAGGCTCCTGTTCAAGGGCAATGCAAGGTTTGCAGGCAGATATATGTTGCTTATTAGCTGGGCTCACAGAAGGTGCTGGATGAGTAGCAATGCCTCCCTGATGAGGGAACGTGGTGTTTTCCACTATCCATAAAAGCTCTGCAAGCCCAGCTGTCTCCTGGCCTCTCCAGGCATTGTTGTTTCAGCTGTGAGCCATCTCTTTGGATGGAACGTGGAAAACTTCAGCACCATCCCTTCTGAAACAAGATTTGGAGCCAACAAAGGCAGTTGGGTCTTCCTAGCAAACCTTGCCTCAAGGTTCATGCTTTGATCAATATGGGCTTGATGAGGGTCAGGCTCTTCTCCCAGACAACTTCTAAAGGACAAAAAGGCAGAGAATCACAGAATTGTCAGGGCTGGAAGGGACCTCAAGCATCATCCAGTTCCAACCCCCTTGCCATGGCCAGGGACACCTCACACTACAGCAGGTTGCTCACAGCCACATCCAGCCTGGCCTTCAAAACCTCCAGGCATGAGGCTTCCACCACCTCCCTGGGCAACCTGTGCCAGTGTCTCACCACCCTCATGGGGAACAACTTCTTCCTGACATCCAATCTCAATCTCCCCATTTCTGTGGTTTTTTTCATCCCCCCCAAGTCCTGTCACTCCCTGACACACTAAGAAGTCTCTCCCCAGCTTTCCTGTAGCCCCCTTAAGATACTGGAAGGCCACAAGATCTCCTCAAAGCCTTCTCTTCTCCAGACTGAACAGCTCCACCTCTGTCAGTCTGTCCTCATGTGAGAGGAGCTCCAGCCCTCTGCTCATCCTCGTGGCCCTTCTCTGGACACCTTCCAGCAGCTCCAGGATCATTTCTGTAATAAAGTCTCCAGAACTGGATGCAGTACTCCAGGTGGGGTCTCACCAGAGTGGAGTAGAGGGGGACAATCACTTCCCTTCACCTGCTGGCTATGCTTCTCTTGAAGGATAGCAGGATCTGATCGGCTCTGGGCTGCAAGTGCTCACTGCTGGCTCCTGTTGAGCTTCTCCTCCCCCAGCACCCCCAAGTCCCTCTCTTCAGGGCTGCTCTCCAGCCAGTCCCTGCCCAGCCTACATCGGTGCTTGGGATTGCCCCAACCCAGATGGAGGACCCTGCACTTGGTCTTGTTGAACCTCATGAGGCATGGTATGAAGTTGTGCCAGGGGATGTTTAGGTTAGATATTAGGAAACACTTCCTCACAGAAAGGCTGATTAGGCACTGGGATGGACTGCCCAGGGAGGTGGTGGAGTTGCCATCACTGGAGGTCTTCAAGAAAAGATTGGATGTGGCACTTGGTGGCATGGTTTAGCTGATGTTGTGGTGTTAGGTCATAGGCTGGACTTGATGATCTCAGAGGTCTATTCCAGCTTCAATAATTCTGTGATTCTATGAAGAGTAAGTGAAAGGACAGTGGAGACTTTAGAGCTGCATTTCAATATCTGAAGGGAGCCTACAGGAAGGCTGGGGAGGGACTGTTTAGAAGGGCTTGTGGTGATAGGATGAGGGGCAATGGTTTGGAACTGGACCAGGGAAGACTTAGGCTGGACATCAGGAGGAAGTTCTTCATGATGAACGTGGTGAGACACTGGAACAGGTTGCCCAGGGGTGTGGTTGAGGTCCTGTCCCTGGAGACATTCAAGATCAGACTCAATGTGGCCCTGGGCAGCCTGATCTAGCAGGAGGTGACCCTGCTAACCGCAGGGGGGTTGAACAAGATGATTGTTGAGGGTCGCTTCCAACCCAAGGCAGTATGTGACTCTGTGACTGAAGTTAAGCTTTTGTGAGGGTTTTTCAGTCAGAAGGTGCCTCTGGGGAGACTTTAGAGCAGCCTTCCAGTCTTTGAAGGGGGTTACAGGAGAGCTGGGGAGGGACTTTTTACAAAGGGGTAATGGCTTCAAACTGGAGGAAGCAAATTTAGATTAGACATTACAAATTCCTCTCCATGCAGATGGTGAGACGCTGGAACAGCTTGTCCAAACTGTGAAGGCTCCAACCCTGCAAGTGTTCACAGCCAGGCTGGATGGGGCCTTTGAGCAACCTGGTCTAGCAGGAAGGTGTCTATGCCCATGGCAGGGTGGTTGGAACTAGATGATCCTTGAAGTCCCTTCCAACCCAAACCACTCTATGATTTGATGACTGTGGTTCAAAGAAGGGGCTGTAAAGAAAGCAAACACAGAGGAGCCACCAAGAGAAGGAGACACAGGAGATGAGAGATACTAATCAGTTTTATTTTATAAATACAGATGAGCTTTCCTGCAATCACCAACATAGCTTGAAAGTCTCATTTACTATGGGATGCTCTAGAGTTGTTGCTTGTTTGAAATACCTGGTCAAGCAAGAAGAAGCCAATGCTGTTGTGCTTTCTATAAAAATAGAGTGGGATGTGATCTTCCAAAACTAATATTCTCAAAAATCTTAGGAATTCCTAGTGAGGAGGGGAGGGGGGAAAGGAAAAGATGGCAATGAAATGTTTTCTCCACTTGAAGACATTTGCAGACGTTTAACAGTGTCACAGCTGTGCAGGAACTGAAAGGCTCTTGACAGTTTAAAGCACACTGTGATACATCATCTCACCTCCAAACCCATGATTTGTTTCTCTCCCACTAAGTAATTTACAAGGGGAGGGGAGGGGAAAGGGGGAGAAATAATCACACAAGAGAGGGAGGTGCAAGGCAGCTGAGGTCTGTCCAATCTGCCATCCTCACAGCAACCAGGAGTTGCTTGGTGCTTTAACTAGCCCTTTGACTCCATCCCACTTTGCACCACCTTCTACATAAAGAAAGGGGTGAAGTTAGAAGAGGAAACATAGGGACAATTTAAGGCCAACTCAAGATCCACCCAGAGAAAGTCCTTCAGAGGAGCTTTGTGCGGGACTCAACCATCGCGCCTGACACAGGAATGACCACAGGGCTCAAAGAGGGACAAGCAAGAGCAGGGAGGAGAATTGGACTTCATTTGGTTGGACACAACCTGAGAAAATGTGCAACTAAGGACAGAAAGAAAATAAACCAAATCCATCCAAAGTCCTGCTGATGCTCTAAGGAACCTAACTGGACATGGTGCTCACTAGCACCGAGACGCTGCGTGTCTGCCTAGGCAACATGGCCACTTCACCACTACTCTTTGGGTTGCTTTGAAAAGTCACCACCACACACAAGCCTTCTGTTAAGGAGCACATGAGAGTGCCTACAAACAGGCCTTGTGTTGTTTGGAGCCTGCCAGCTCTCATCCCTCAACCTCACCTCAAATCATACTGCTGTCAGAAGATGGCACAGGGTGACTGCTCTTATGGCCATCTCAGGAAGCAGTGCTGAGCTTTGGGGGTGTTCATTTCCCCATCTCCACACCAGAGCACAGTGAGAATGACTTCAGGAGACAGTGCTGAGATTTGGGGGGTTCAGTTCTCCATACCAAAACAGAGTGAGAACTTCCTACCTAACTCTTCTCAAAGATGATGGATGTGCATCGAGATGCTGCTGCACCTGAACATAGGACAACTTCACTTCTGGCCAGAAGTGCTGAGCTTTGGGGTGTTCTCCATCTCCACACCAAAGCACAATGAAAACTTCCTACCTAACTCTTCTCAAAGAGGATGGATGCACATCAAGATGCTGCTGCACTTAAACATAGGACAACCTCTCTTCTGGCTAGCAGTGCTGAGCTTTTGGGGGGTTCATTATTCCATCTCTATACCAAAGCACAGTGAGAATGATTTCATGAAGTGCTGAGCTTTGAGGTGTTAATTTCTTGCTCTCCACACCCAAGCACAGTGATAATGACTTTATGAGGGAGTGCTGAGCTCCCTACACACCCAAGCAGAGTGAGAACCTCCTACCTAACTCTTTTCAAAGATGATGCAGCACTGGAAGTTTTTCGTGAGGTTGGAACAGAGGACCTTATTCATGGGAGAAGACAGTGGTGAAGGTGTCCACCTGGAATCACACTGAACACCTTACAGCACTGAGGTCCCTACTTCTGAGTACTTCCACCTAGCACATCATATTGGGACAGGCCTCAGCCAATGAATCCCTGTAGAAATGCTGGATCAAACAGCTCCATCACAGACACAACCCTTAGAAGCTACAAGAAGAAATGTGACTGTAACTTTAATACAATCATTAAGGTGTTACCCGGGGAAATGCAGACTCTAGAACAGTGCTATGATGTACAGTGGTTCTCACACACACACCTGGTTTGGACAACAGGTAGTTGAAGATTATACACACCCACGTTTGAAAGAGTTAAATTTAGGCTAGCCTGAGGGGATGAAGTTAGAAGAGACTAAGTCATTGGTTCAAAAGAAAGCACAGACCAGGGAAGGGTTAAAGAAAAAAAAAGAAAAGGAAAAAAAGTCAGGTATGATGAAGTGGTTTTTATTCTGCTATAGGTTGGAGAGCTCACAGCTGAGCCCTGGTTCTTGGGTACACAAGAGAAAGCAAGAGCGATGAAATCCCAACTGGAATGAACACCAGGAGTCACAAATGGCTTTCCCAGGACTGCAGCTGGACATGTGTGCCAGTGGTCACCTTCCTAAGAGCAACCCACACCTCCAGTTTCCCCCCTGGAAGTTTCTTTCCTCAAAGCCCAGATGGTTAAGAGGATGTTGATGTAAAGACTGAAGTGCCTCCTTGCTGCAGAGGGTGCAGCGAGTGAACCCACACATTCACCTAATTCCAAAGTGTTGACTGCATTTTCAGTCTGGGGTTTCTGGAAGCCACCTGTGAAGTGCCTCACAGCAGCAAAGCTGTCTCTATGGACACCTTAGAGGGTGGCAGCTGCACCTCACTTAGAGCATTTGTTAGGCCTCTGCAGCTGAGGTCTGCACCTATCTGAGGTGGGGACTGGCCGGGCTGAGATTTTGAGATGAAACCTTAGAGAGGATTTAGCCCTCCAGGCTTCTATGGTGGAAGCAGTGAGTATGGAGGAAAGGAGGGGGAGAAAAAACATGGCATTTCTGCTTAATCTGGTGCAAGGAAACTGCAGATATCTCAGAGGTGCTCATTCTCTGGCAAGTTTACACCCATCAGTGCCACCAGAACTTTGAAGGTTACAGAACACAGGCAAGAGAAAGCTGTCAAATGATGACTGAATCCTGGCATTTCTGTAACACTGATTCCACTGCTCAAGGAAACATATGGGAGAGGGCAAAGAGCTCTTGCCATAAATGGTCATTTATGCTACTTTTAAATTAACTTTTCAATTTCTCCCTTCTGACAAGAATTAAAAATCAATTTCACTCGAAATGAGAATTAAGAAACAAACAACTATTCAGAGAAGGGCCTGCTCAGCACTCAAAGCTGTTGCCAGGAAAGCCTTTAGAAATGGATTCCAATGCCTAAAATGAAAACATTTCCAGCAGGTTACAAATCCCAGACTTGAGAGGAGCTGGAAGCAGACTCCAGATTTACCTGGGCTGTGACTGCGTGATCGTGCTCGAGTCCGTTCGTCTAAGACCGTAGGAATAAGCTTTAGCTTTTCTTTCTTTATTTATTCTGTTTTATAATTAATATAAAGAATAAGTGCAATTTTCTCTCTCTCTCTATCCCAGACCACTGATTTCACCTCAATGGCTGCTACCAAATCCCTGTTGCCAGCTCACTTGTCCGAGCTCTTGCGCGCCCTGCGGAAGCTGGACATGTTCTCATTCAGTGCATAGATCCTCCGAGAGAACTCCTCAAACTCCCCTAGGACTTGTTCATCACACTCCACTGCCACAGCGTGCTCCACTGGGATGGAGTTAAAGTCTTCCAGCTGATCTCCTGTGCTGAACCCTGTGGCTTCCATCCCCATGATCTCCTCCGCTTGCTCCACGGCACAGCAGAGGACGGGAGCCAGGGAGGGACGAAACTCACAGGGCTGCTCGGCGCTGGCGGTGCCAGAGCACTCACCATTTATTGCACTGCTGTGTCCTAGGAAAGGCTCCTGCTGGTCTTGGGTATTGTTCAGGCTCCTGTTTTCTCCATTTAAACTGCTGGACAAGTTCTCACCTTTCTTGGTATTTCCTTTTGAGGAGTCCATGGAGGTATCCAAGGAGGAAGATATGGAGGCAGGTTTTTTCTGGAGCTCTCCTACCCGGGCGGTGATGGCGAGGGGCTGTGTGAAAGCAGAGTTGTAGCTGGGAGGAGGAGTTTTGTGCTGCAGTCTTTCATTTCCTGTGCTGGCTCGTTTCCGGAGTCCTTTATCTGGAGAAGGAAGCCCACTGGAAAAGCCAAGATCCAATCTGCCAAAGCTGGAGCTCTGTCTCTTTGGAACCGGGATCGCGTTGGATGTGTGGTGTCGATCACTGCAAGAGGAGGAAAGGATAAATCACAGCTGTCAGGCAGGCTCACAGAGGAGGACAGATGTTCAACCAAAGGCTGGAGCAATTATTTTATCACAACTCCAGGCTGCCTTTGGCCAACTACTTGTCTCCTGAAAGTGCTAAACCCCCAAATGTGTTTAATGCTCTGTGAGCTACAGAAGACGGCCCAGAGGAGAGCTTTGACCACAGAGCGCTAAGATGGGGATAGGAACATTTACAAAGCTCGATGGTTTGAAGAGTCAATCACCCAAGAAACCACCACATCATGTTAATTTGGACTGTTAACACCGTTTTATAGGCTGCACTTTATGAATGATTACCCTTGACCATATCTTTATGCATTTATGGCCTGCACTGGGCCACCAGAAACCCTTGAAATGTGAGTCCTAATGGCTAAATCCTCGACGAGCAAACTTCTTCCAGCAGTGAACTTTCCTCACAGCTGCACAAAGGAGAAGAAACAAACCTCAACTCACTTTGCTTGTTAGTTGCAGAGAGATATTTTTCTTGTGACCTAGTCCAGGTGATTGTGGGCTGGAGCACCTCTCCTATGGAGACAGACTGAGAGAGTTGGGGTTGTTCAGTCTGGAGAAGAGAAGGCTCCGAGGAGACCTTCTTGTGGCCTTCCAGTATCTGAAGTGGGCTACAAGAAAGCTGGGGAGGGATTTTTTGGATGTGGGTAGTGACAGGACTAGGGGGGATGGAGCGAAACTAGAAATGGGGAGATTCAGATTGGATGTTAAGAAGAAGTTCTTCCCCATGAGGGTGGTGAGACACTGGCACAGGTTGCCCAGGGAGGTGGTGGAAGCCTCATGCCTGGAGGCTTTGAAGGCCAGGCTGGATGTGGCTGTGAGCAACCTGATGTAGTGTGAGGTGTCCCTGCCCATGGCAGGGGAACTGGAGCTGGATGCTCCTTGAGGTCCCTTCCAACCCTGACAATTCTATGATCCTTCTCTGGCAGAGGTGTTGGACTAGACGCTCATTGGAGTTCCTTTCCAACCCCTAACATTCTGTGCTTTTTGCCAGATCTTCTGCTTTTCTGTGCCAATCATTCCAGAATATTATTTTTTGGACAAACATCAATCTCAGCTTCCTCAGGAATAAGAACTAATCAAGCTTAATTTTCAAGTTTGATTTGAATGTTTAATATCCCACAGACCACTTCCACCATCTCAGGTTCTAGGATTTGGAACCTCATCTTGGTGCTATCTGGGATGGGTTATGTGAATTTTTCTTTGTTGGCTTAATCCTTCTCCAAACATAATCACTACTCTACATGCAAATTGCACATTGGACATTAGCAACTGGGTCACTTTCCTGCCAAATTTTAACCAGAATCGTAAAAATATGGCTAGTGCTGACCTGCTGGATCTATAACTCCAAGATTCAACTGCTGCCACTAAGAGCCTCCATCTTTAACTCCATTTAGAAGAAACTGAAGGAACTAACACATTAGGGCTTTAAACTAGTTCTGAAGGGGGAAGGGGTTAATAGTCTCCTGCTGGCTGGTGACAAACAGAGGGGCAGCTCACCAGCAGTAGGGAGAAGGAGAGCTGGTAAGGGCTCTCAACTTGCTGCCCTGAGGCAAGCCACGAATGATCCACCAGGACATTCTGTGGAAACCGAGGGGATTTGGCACAAGAGGAGGACAGGGCCAGCCCAGCTGAAGTGCTTCTATGCAAATGTGCGCAGCTTGGGCAACAAACAGGATGAGTTAAGGGCCACTGTGCTGCTGGGATGCCACGACATAGTGGCTGTTACTGAAACTTGGTGGGATGAATCCTATGACTGGAATGTAGGCATAGACGGGTATACACTCTTTAGGAAGGATAGGCAGGGAAGGAGAGGAGGAGGTGTTGCCCTCTATGTCAATAGCCAGTTGGAATCAGTGGAGCTCCAACTGGGGAGGGATGATGAGCTGGTTGAGAGCGTATGGGTTAAAATTAAAGGCAGGACAGGGGAAGGAGATATTACTGTGGGGGTCTCCTACAGGCCACCTGACCAGCAGATCCAAGCAGATGAGGCCCTCCATAGGCAAATAGAAGCGGCTTACAGGTCACAAGCCCTGGTCCTCATGGGTGATTTCAACCACCCGGACATCTGCTGGAGGGACAACACAGCAAGGCACCAGCAATCCAGGATGTTCCTGGACTGCATAGAAGACAACTTCCTCCTCCAAATGGTAGAGGAACCCACAAGAAATGGTGCTATGCTGGACCTTGTTCTCACCAACAGGGAAGGGCTGGTAAGCAATGTGAGGCTCATAGACGGCCTTGGCTGCAGTGACCATGAAGCAGTTGAATTTAACATCCTCAGGGCAATCAGGAGGAAGTATTCTATGCTCACGACCCTAGACTTTAGGCGTGCAGATTTTGATCGCTTCAGGGATCTGCTAGCCAAAGTGTCGTGGGACAAAGCCCTGGAGGGAAGAGGGACCCAGGACAGCTGGTCAGTATTCAAGGACCACCTCCTCTGTGTCCAGGAGCTCTGTATACCAACAAAGAGAAAAGCAGGTAAGAATGCTAGGAGGCCTGCCTGGATGGGCAAGGAGCTACTGGACACACTATTACTTAAAAAGAAACTCTACAGGAAGTGGAGGGAAGGACAGGTAGAACAGGGGGAATATAAGGAAGCTGCCCGAGCAGCAAGAGTCCTGGTTAGGAAAGCCAAAGCAGAGTACGAATTGAATCTAGCCAGGGAGATTAAAGGGAACACTAAGAACTTTTACAGGTATATTAATGGGAAGAAGAAGACTAGGGAAGGTGTGGGCCCCCTCAGAAAGGAAACTGGTGACATGGTCACAAGTGATGAGGAAAAGGCTGAGGTACCCAATAACTTCTTTACCTCAGTCTTCACTGCAAGGGCCTCTAGCCACACTCCTGATGTTATGGAAGTCAAAGCCAGGGACGGGGAGGAAGAACTGCCCATTGTAAGTGCAGATCAGGTTCGTGATCACCTGAAGAACCTGAAAGTGTTCAAGTCCATGGGACCCGACGGGATACACCCACGGGTGCTGAGAGAACTGGCAGAGGAGGTTGCTAAGCCCCTCTCTATTATATTTCAAAAGTCATGGCAATCTGGGGAAGTCCCCACAGACTGGAAAAGGGGAAACATTGCCCCCATCTTCAAAAAGGGTAAGAAGGAGGAACCAGGGAACTACAGGCCAGTCAGTCTCACCTCTGTGCCCGGAAAGATCATGGAGCAGATCCTCCTGGAGTCACTACTTGCTCAAAAGAATAGTGAAGAGGTGATTTGGAGCAGTCAGCATGGCTTTGCCAAGGGCAAATCCTGCCTGACCAACCTGGTGGCCTTCTATGAGCAGGTGACAAAATTAATAGCTGAGGGGCGAGCAACTGATGTCGTTTACCTGGACCTGAGCAAAGCCTTTGACACTGTCCCGCACCACATCCTGGTCTCCAAACTGGTGACACATGGGTTTGATGGGTGGACCACTAGATGGATAAGGAACTGGCTTGATGGCCGCACCCAAAGAGTGGCTGTCAATGGCTCCATGTCCCAGTGGAGGCCAGTGACAAGCAGAGTCCCTCAGGGATCAGTCCTGGGACCTGTCTTGTTCAACATCTTTGTGGGTGCCATGGACAGTGGCATTGAGTGCACCCTCAGCAAGTTTGCTGATGACACCAAGCTGTGTGGTGCAGCAGACACGCTGGAGGGAAGGGAGGCCATCCAGAGGGACCTTGACAGGCTGGAGAGGTGGGCACAAGCCAACCTCATGGAGTTCAATAAGAGCAAGTGCAGGGTCCTGCATCTGGGTCGAGGCAATCCCAGGCACAAATACAGGCTGGGCAGTGACTGGAAAAGTAGCCCTGAGGAGAGATACTTGGGGGTGCTGGTGGACAAAAAGCTCAACATGAGCTCTCAATGTGCACTTGCAGCCCGCAAAGCCAATCAGATCCTGGGCTGCATCAGGAGAAGTGTGGCCAGCAGGTCGAGGGAGGTGATCCTCCCCCTCTACTCAGCCCTGGTGAGACCCCACCTGGAGTACTGCCTCCAGTTCTGGAGCCCCTATTACAAGAGGGATGTGGAGGTGCTGGAAGGTGTCCAGAGAAGGGCCACAAGGATGATCAGAGGGCTGGAGCACCTCTCCTATGAGGACAGACTGAAGGAGTTGGGGCTGTTCAGTCTGCAGAAGAGAAGGCTCCGAGGTGACCTAATTGTGGCCTTCCAGTATCTGAAGGGGGCCTACAGGAAGGCTGGGGAAGGACTGCTCAGGATCTCAGGTAGTGATAGGACTAGGGGGAATGGAATGAAGCTGGAGGTGGGGAGATTCAGGCTAGATGTGAGGAGGAGGTTCTTCACCATGAGAGTGGTGAAACCCTGGAATGTGTTGTCCAGGGAGGTGGTCGAGGCCCTGTCCCTGGAGGTGTTTAAGAGCAGGCTGGATGAGGCTCTGTCCAGCCTGATCTAGTGTGGGGTGTCCCTGCCCACGGCAGGGGGTTGGAACTAGATGATCCGTGTGGTCCCTTCCAACCCTGAATGAAACTATGAAACTATGAAACTATGTCTCTCATGAAGAAAGGCTGAGGGACTTGGGGCTTCTCTAGGCTAAAAAGCCCCAAGTCCCTCAGCCTTTCTTCATGAGAATCTTGTCAATGCTGATCAATACTTCAAGGGTAGGCATCAGGAGGAGCATAGAATCACAGAACATCAGAGGTTTGAAGGGACCTCCAGAGACCATCGAGTCCAACCCCCCTGCCAGAGCAGCATCACCCAGGGTAGTCTGCACAGGAAAGCATCCAGGTGGCTTTGGAAATGCTCCAGAGAAGGAGACTCCACAACCTCTCTGGGCAGCCTGCTCCAGGGCTCTGGCACCCTCACTTGAAAACAGTTTCTCCCCCTGCTCCAGGGCTCTGGCACCCTCACTTGAAAGCAGTTTCTCCCCCTGCTCCAGGGCTCTGGCACCCTCACTTGAAAGCAGTTTCTCCTCCTGTTGAGCTGAAACCTTCTATGTTCAAGTTTGTATCCACTGCTCCTTGGCTTATTGCTGTGCAGCACCCAAAAGAGCTTGGCCCCCTCCACTTGACAGCCACCCCTCAGAGATTGAGAGACATTGATCAGATCCCCTCTCAGTGATCAGATCCCCTCTCAGTCTTCTCTTCTCCACACTAAACAGCTCCAGGGCTCTCAGTCTCTCTTCACAGGGCAGATGCTCAAGTCCCCTAAGCATCCTCCTGACTCTCCCTTGGACTCTCTCCAGCAGGTCTCTGTCTCTCTTGAACTGGGGAGCCCAGAACTGGACACAGGATTGCAGCTGTGGTCTCAGCAGGTCAGAGCAGAGGGGGAGAAGAACCTCCCTAGCCCTTCTGGCCACACTTTTCTTGCTGCACCCCCCAGGATCCCATTGGACCCCTTGGCCAAAAGTGCACATTGTTGTCCCATGCAGAACTTGCTGTCCACCAGGACTCTAAGGTCTTGCTCCATGGATGGGGCCAGTCTTTTCCCAGTGGTGCCCAGTGACAGGACAAGGGGTAATGGGCACAGTCTTGAACACAGGACGTTCCACCTAAACATGAAGAGGAACTTCTTTACTTTGAGGGAGGCAGAGCCCTGGAGCAGGCTGCTCAAAGAGATGGTGGAGTCTCCATCTCCAGGGTCATTGAAAACCCATCTAGATGCTGTTCTGTGTAACCTGCTCTAGGTGATCCTGCTCTGGCAGGGGAGTTTGGACTAGGTGATCTCCAGCAGTCCCTATCATTCTGTGACCAGTGATTCAAGTAGAATCTGTCTTGCAGGGGGATGTTAGGAAGGAGTTCTTCCCCAGGAGGGTGGTGAGACACTGGCACAGGTTGCCCAGGGAGGTGGTGGAAGCCTCATCCCAGGAGGTTTTTAAGGCCAGGCTGGATGTGGCTGTGAGCAACCTGATGTAGTGTGAGGTGTCCCTGCCTGTGGCAGGGGGGGTGGAACTGGATGATCCTTGAGGTCCCTTCCAACCCTGACAATTCTATGATTCTATGATCTTGGAATCACAGTTAGGAGCAGTCCCTAGCACGGATCTTTTTCCACATTGTTTTCACATTATTATTGCTCCACTTTGTAAACAGGATAAAGTCAGACTGCAAAATGTGCCAAAGTGGTGCTGAGGGACAGGATTTTAGTGGTGCCCTGGCAGTGTTGGGTTAATGGTTGGACTTGATGAACTTAATAAGCCTCCTCCAATCAAAATGATGCTATGGTTTCATGAAGTCCCCCTGTGAACGATAAGCACCCCCAGGGGAAGGCAGCATGAAGTACCACTGCTCTTTAATTTCCTTTCCCATCTTACCTCCTCCCAGGCTGCCCCTTAATACAATGTGCAGAGCTTCCTTCTCTTCCATAAAAAGAACCTTTAAATTCCCTCAAGGAAAAGTTAGTTTCCAGCGTCTACAGTTTGTGGACAACAAAGAGATTTGTGCCACACATGCAGCTGGGCAGCAAATGCATCAACTTTCTGATGACATTTCAGCTGCTGTTTTGGACCTTTTCAATGCAAACCCAGTGTGGCATTTGCAGCTTTGTCTGCAAAGGTCCAGAGGATTCCTAACACAGGTAAGGAAACAGAAAGCAGCGTGTGCCATGGATGCCAGTGAGAGCTGCACATCACAAATGGTGTGGCCAGGAGGACCTGGGAGGTGTTTGCCCCTCTCCACCAGGCACTGGTGAGGCTGCATCTTGAATCCTGGGTTGAGTTTTGGGCCCCTTCTCTCCAAGTAAGGACACTGAGGTGCTGGAGCAGGTCCAGAGAATGGCAACAAAGTTGGTGAGGGTGTGGAGAACAGGGCTGGTGAGGAGCAGCTGAGGGAACTGGGGTTGTTCAGCCAGGGGTGGAGGAGGATGAGGAAAGACCTTCTAGCTTCTACCTTAAAGGAGGTTGTAACGAAGTGGGACTTGGTCTCTTCTCCCAATAAGGAAGCAATAGAACATACAGAAATAGACTCAGGTTACACCAGGGGAGGCTTAGGATGGACAAGAGGGAAAGTTTCTTCTCCCAAAGTGCTGCCAAGCCCTGGGCCAGCCTGCTCAGAGAAGTGGCAGAGTCCCCATCCCAGGGGAGGTTTAAAAGCCTTGCAGATGTGGTGCTAAGGGACATGGCTTAGTGGTGAACTTGGCAGTGCTGTGTTAATGGTTGGACATGATCATCTCAAAGCTTTCTTCCAATCAGAACCTAACAAACCACTTCAAAAGTTACACAATATGACAAACACAGGAAGCTGAGATGCAAAACCTGTGACATTCCACAATGTGCACTACAGACATAGCGGGCATGGTCTGTTTTCCCCTCCCCTTCCTCCAGCTTAGCTCTTTTTGCCTTGATTCAGAAAGCCAATGATACTCAGAACATTCAGGGGTTGGATGAGATGACCTTTAAAGGTCATTTCCAACCCCAAACTTTCTATGATTCTCTTAATTGATTAGATTGGCTTTATCTTAAATCTTAGCTAAGAAACCTTTTCCCATTTCTTAGCTAAGGAAACCTTTCCCCATTTCCTCTAGGTTGGCTCCATCTTCCTGAGGAGTGAGCACAGGAAATAAACCAAAGCTCTGTGTTTGAAGCTGAAACAGAAAAATGCAGCAAAAAAAACCCCAACCAACCCAACCCAACCCAAACCAAACCAATATTTTGCTCTGCATTGAGTAGAAAACTTTACAATGAAATGCTAAGTTTGGGGAATTTACCCAAGTTCCAAGCTGTGGATATATTCACCAAGGCAGGTATCATTCCAGGCACTTCTCTGGAGCCCAGGGCACGTCATCCTACGTTTATGTGAACCAATTACTCCTGGACAAGTGGTAGCTGATTACTGCAGATCCTTGTCCAAGTTATAAGACACTTTGCAGTTAAGTAGATGGTGCTTTTCAGTGCAAGATTCACAGGCTGCATCAGGCTGGAAAGGATCCTCAAAGGTCATCTTGCCCAACCCCCCTGAAGTCAGCAGGGACACTGCCAACTACAGCAGGTTGCCCAGGGATACATCAAGTCTGATCTTAAATGTCTCCATGGATGGGGCCTCAACCACATCTCTGGGCAGCCTATTCCAGTGTCTCACCACTTTCATCATGAAGAACTTCCTCTTAATGTCCAACCTAAATCTGCCCTGCTCCAGTTTCAAACCATTGTCCCTCATCCTGTCACTTTAGGCCCTTCTAAACAGCCTTCCTGTAGGTCCCCTTTGGATATTGAAATGCAGGTCTAAGGTCTACCCAGAGCCTTCTCTTCTCCAGGGTGAACAACCACCATTCTCCCAACCCGTCTTTATAGGAGAGGTGCTCCAGCCCTCTGATCATCTTTGTGGCCTTCTCTGGACCTGTTCTAGCAGGTCTCTGTCTCCATTCTGTTGAGGGCTCCAGAGCTGGACACAGTCCTCAAGGTGAGGTCTCATCAGAGCAGAGCAGAGTGGCAGAATCACCTCTCTCAGCCTGCTGGCCTTGCTGCTTTTGATGCAGCCCAGGGTTTAGGCCAAGATACCTCCTTTCCCATTCCAGACACAGAGAGGAATTACCTCCCTTGCACTTGAAAGCATGTAGCATGGTGATGTGCATGTCCTATCAAAAAGATGTAGCAAGATGCTACAAGATCCCACCTGGAGGCACAGAAACAAGGACAAGCAGTGGCTGCATGCTGGGTACCAATTAGAACACAGGAGGTTTTTCTTGAGCTTAAGAAGAAACTTCTTTACTTTCAGGGTTGGAGCACTGGGCCAGGCTGCCCAGAGAGGTTGTGGAGTTTCCTTCTCTGGAGACTTTTAAAACCCACCTGGCAATGTTCCTGTGCAACCTGATCTATGCAAACCTTCTTTAGCAGGGAGGTTGGGCTTTATATCTCCAGAGGTTCTTTCCAATCTCTGCTATTCTATGATTCTATGAACTGGGCAGGAAAGGCCTTCTTTCTCCCCTCTCCTTTACAAAAACTGAGCCCAAAGCACAGCAGCAAGACTGGTCCCTGCCTAAGAAAAGCCTAAGCCTGCCAGGAATCTCGAGGAGCACAAAGTGGAGCCTCTAGGCAGGAGAGCTACAAGCTTTGTATTACCATAGCTTGGATATGTGCGCTGTGCCCATCCATACCTTTGTGGCTCTAAATGCAGGAAGGTCAAAAGAGGCAAAAAGGAGAGAGATGAGTGCTGTGCTCAGTCATGAATTTTATGCTGGGAAGGAAAAAAACACACAACTGTTGAAGTTTGTTTTACTTTGCTTCTACTTTACTGTCAATTCAGGATCCAAAGGGCTCCTCTCCTACAGAGACAGACTGAGAGTTGGGGCTGTTCAGTCTGGAGAAGCAAAGGCTCCAAGGAGACATTCTTGTGGCTTTCCAGTATCTGAAGGGGGCTACAAGAAAGCTAGGGAGGGACTTTTTATGGTGTCAGGGAGTGATAGGACTCGGGGGGATGGATCCAAACTAGAGGAGGGGAGATTTAGATTAGACATTAGGAAGAAGTTCTTCTCCATGAGGATGGTGAGAGACTGGAAGAGGTTGCCCAGGGACATGGTGGAAGCTTCATCCCTGGAGGTTTTTAAGGCCAGGCTGGATGTGGCTCTGGGCAAACTGATGGAGTGTGAGGTGTCCCTGCCCACAGCAGGGGAGTTGGAACTGGATGATCCTTGAGGTCCCTTCCAACCCTGTCAGTTCTGTGATTCTGTGAAAGCTTCCAAACTGGCAAACCCCAGATTACCTTCAGACCAGTTTAGGCACTTTTCTAGGCAGCAGAAGACACAGCCAGCATCAGAAGAAATTTAAGTGTCTGAGTAAACCAACATGAAAGCTGTAGGGTGTCTAATTAGCCGGAGAGAAGCACCTTTACCAACTCTTCTGGGTGGTGCAGAAATTGAAGTTCCTCCTAAAAAGCGATCTGCTCAAGGTCTTTTTGTAAAAATCGAGGTCTTAGAGGCAAATGGGTGAGAAATTAATTAGTTTGCAGGACCAGGACAGTTTTTCAAGAGCTTGTTATGACAAGGCTACTCAAGCCAACACGTTATGTATGCCTGAACAATACCTCTTTAGTACAGGAGCCAAAACAAATCTTCCCCTCCTTAGCAAGCTGAAGTGGCAGAATGATCTATACTAAGTGATCTAACAGCCTGAACATAGCAGCAATACAAAGCTAATCTCCCTCCACTCCAAAATAACTTCCCAGCTAATAGAGTAGATCAGGGCTGCCCCAGAAGGCAGCAAAGCAGCAGTGATCTTCATTTATCATGCAAGCGTTCAAACTAATGAATCAGAACAAAAAGCACTTGCAGCCAGGCTCCTTCAACTGCAGGCAGTGAAAGGCAGCTTAAGACTGAAAGAAAAAAAAAAATCAGTGAAAAATCAGGTTTTAAACTGCTTGAGACATGTGGGCAGTGTCCTGGGCTGCAGCAAACCAAGTGTGACCAGCAGGTCAAAAGAAGGGATTCTGCCCCCGTGCTCTGCTGAGATACCACTTGGAGTGCTGGGGCCAGCTGTGGAGTCCTCAGCACAGCAGAGGCATGGACCTTGCAGCAGGGTCAGAGGAGGGACACAAAAATGATCAGAGGGCTGGATGCCCTCTGCTGTGAGCCAGCCTGGGAGAGCTAGGGTTGTTCCTTGTGTCCTTTCAGTACTTAAAGGGGCCTAGAAGAAATCTGGGGACAGACTTTTTAGCAGGGCCTGTGGGGACAGGACAAAGGGTGATGGCTGCCAACTAAAAGAGGGAGATTCAGACTGGAGAGAAGAAGGAAATATTCTACACTGAAGGTGGTGAGACACTGGTCTGGGTTGCCCAGAGAGGTGGGAGATGCCCCATCCAGGTCAGCAGTGGACTTGCACTGGGGGACCTTTAAAGATCCCTTCCAAACCAAAGCATTCTCTATGATTTCTGAAACCATCTGCTGCTGCCAAAAATTGTGGATAGGATGGGATTAGCTTAATAAACATGACCTGGGGCTGTTTAGTCTGGATAAAAGCAGCCTGAGGAGAGGATCTTCTCAATGCTGATCAATAGCTAAATGGGTCCAGAGTCTTTCCAGTGGTCCCCAGTGACAAGATGGGAGGCAACAGGCACAAACTGGAACCCAGGAGGTTTCATTTGAACTTAAGGGAAATTTATTTACTTTGAGGTTGACAGAGCCCTGACCCAGGCTGCCCAGAAAGGTTGTGGAGTCTCCTTCTCAGGAGAGATTCCAAACCCACCTGGACATTGCAATTCTGGGCAAGCTGCTGTGGGTGACCCAGCTTTAGCAGGTAGGTTGAGTAAATGATCCCCAAAGGTCACTTCCAACCTCCATCATTCTGTGATTCTGTACAGGAGCACACAGAGATCCTGTCAGGAAGCAGGATTTTTATACTGGGAGAGGAGAGGTAGAGGAGAGAGAGAGGGAGAAGAGAGAGAGAGGGGAGGGAAAGGAGAGTGATCTCAGATTTACTGGACACGCTAGGTAAGAGAATTAAACCATCACCTATCTCCACATTTTGATTACATCCAACTCTCAAAAGCCAGTTCACAACAGGCCAACTTCAGCTGTGAGTTCTCCTGGCAGCCAATCCACAATGAAGCTGTTTTGTCCCCCAAATCTTCCCTTTCATTAGTTAATAATTAGTCTGTTTGGGCACTGTTACAGATCTAAAGCAGAAGACACAGGCTCTGTGTTGTAAAGACATGAGACAGAGCAGCTGAAGCAGCACACAAACATTTCTAACCTTCTTTTCCTAGTGAAGAGGCTCTGGCTGCAATTTGTTTGCAGCCCTGATGAAAAGAAAGAGCCTCTTCAGTCAGCTCCACTTGTGATTATTTAATCTGCCTGCAAGGGGCTGGGAGAAACTGCAAAGCAGTCTGAGAGACAGAATACAATTCACGGCCTCAAATATGTATCTTTTCCTCCCACAAAATGTTTCCTCTGAGGGACATTATTGGATCACAGCTGGTCAAAATACTAAATCTTGATTGTCTGGCCAAAAGCCAAACCCCACAGCTACAGCTCTTTGGTATGAGAATACTTGAGGAGAAAAAAACCAACAAAACCAACATCAAACCAGTAACAAGAAAAAGAAAAGAAACCCCCCCCCCAAACCAAACCCTTAAACACCATTTGATTTTCCTCCTCTTTCTTTTGGTTGCAGACTATGAGCTCATGGCAGCAAGAACGTTTAAACGGAGGTGTTTAAGTTGGTTTACAGCCATCTGAACTGTTTGAAGCTCCAAGCGCAGCCCTGAGCCAATCTCATGTCAAGTGTGCTAAAAAGCAATAATCGTTTCTCACCTTCCCTGAGATTAGTGCTCCACGAACCCACCGTAGCCACGGGGCTGCCGAGGGGAGGCTGCCAGCCTCAGCTTGAGGTGAAACTGTGCCTTATGGCAGCTATGTTCTGACACATGCTCTAAAGAAAGAAATTCAACTTCATAAATTGAGCTCCCAAGCTTTTCTGAACTCCAACCATACAACCGCTGAGGATGGAAGAGGCCTTGGACCCCTCACCAAGAGCCTGCAATCCTACCACTGAACCACGTCCCCCAGCACCACATCCATGTGGCTTTTAATAATAATAATAATAATAATAATAATAATAATAATAATAATAATAATAATAATAATAATAATAATAAAACCACCAGGTTGGAAGAGACCTTCAAGATCATCGCGTCCAACCTATCAACCAATCCAACCCACCTAAACAACTAACCCATGGCACCAAGCACCCCATCAAGTCTCCTCCTGAACACCTCCAGTGATGGCGACTCTACCACCTCCCCAGGCAGCCCATTCCAATGGGCAATCACTCTCTCTGTGTAGAACTTCTTCCTGACACCCAACCTAAACCTCCCCTGGCGCAGCCTGAGACTGTGTCCTCTTGTTCTGGTACTCGCTGCCTGGGAGAAGAGACCAACCTCTGCCTGTCTACAACCTCCCTTCAGGTAGTTATAGACAGCAATAAGGTCTCCCCTGAGTCTCCTCCTCTCCAGGCTAAGCAACCCCAGCTCCCTCAGTCTCTCCTCAGGGCTGTGTTCCAAGCCCCTCAGCAACTTTGTTGCCCTTCTCTGGACTCGTTCCAGCAAGTCAACCTCCTTCCTAAACTGAGGGGCCCAGAACTGGACACAAGACTCGAGGTGCAGCGTAACCAGTGCAGTGTACAGGGGCAGAATGACCTCCCTGCTCCTGCTGGCCACACTGTTCCTCCAAAGATGGTGACTCCACCACCAACAACCTGATCAGCCTGTTCCAGTGCCTGCCTGACAACCACAGAATCACAGAAACATTCAGGTTGGAAGAGGCCCTCAGGATCACTAAGTCCAACCTAGAACCCTACTCTACATGGGTCAGCCCTAAACCATAGCCCCAAGCACTACATCCAAACCACCTTGAAACACATCCAGGGACAGCAATGTAACCACCTCCCTGGGCAGCACATTCCAGTGCCTGACCACTCTTGCTGGGAAAAAAATTTTCCCAATGTCCAACCCTTTGTGTAAAGAAAGTTTTTCTAATATCCAACCTGAAGCTCCCTCAGCACAACGTGAGGCTGTTCCCTCTTTTCCTGTCACTTGTTGCATGTAAGAAGAGACCAAGCCTCACCTCATTCCAGCCTCCCTTCAGGTAGTTGTAAAGGGCGATGAGGCGTTCTCTCAGCCTCCTCTTCTGAAGACCAAACAATCCCAGTTCCCTCAGATGTTACCTTTTAAGTTCCTATTGTTTCTAGCAGTGTATGAACCAAGACATACCTTGGATAAAACAATTGTAGCCTTGGCACACAGGTGTTTTTGAGTAAAGCTTTCACAGTATCACAGTATCACAGTATCACTTAGGTTGGAAAGGACCTCGAGGATCATTGAGTCCAACCTATCAAATACACACTCAGAAAGACATCTCCCTGGCTACAGGTATGACCTTCTAAAGGAGCACCTCATGTTTGCCAGCATTAGTTAAGCCTATTGCCTACTCTATTCAGTAGGGGAAAAAAAAATCTCACTCATTCTGGGCCCCTCAGTTCAAAAAGGACCTCAGGGAACTGCTTGAAAGAGTCCAGCACAGAGTCACAAAGATGCTGAAGGCCGTGGAACATCTCCCTGGTGAGGACAGGCTGAGGGAGCGGGGGCCTGGAGCAGAGCAGCCTGAGGGGGGACCTCCTTCATGATGAAGATGTGCAGGGCAGTGTGGGTAGGACAGAGCCAGGCTCTGCTCAGGGATGTCCAGTGACAGGACAAGGGGCAATGGGGGCAAGCTGGAGCAGGGGAGGTTCCAGGTGAACATAAGGGAAATTTTTTTCCCTGTGTAGTTGTGGCCGGTTGATGTTGTCCCCTTAAGAAAGGGAATATGGTGGACGGAAGTTGGTAAACGGAAAGAATAATCTAAACTAATTTCACTGGAAGAGTGGGAGGAAGCACCTTCTGAACTGGGAGTGCAGAAAAGTATACTGGGCATTCCAGCACTTTTATCTTCAGTCTTGCTTCTGCCTCTTCTTTGGGCAGCAGCTTTCTGTGCTGGGCTTTCTGCCAAGACTTCAGCCTTGAAACCGGTAAGATATAAGGCCTGTAGTAACTGCTTTCCAATTAACACAAAACTGCTTTTAACTTCTTTCTTTCTCTTTCTCCCTCTTTTCTGACCTACTCTGGGGAAAGGGGGGGAGAGAGGGGAGAGTGGAGGTGGGGAACCCCCTCTGCTGAGGGGGGAACTCTCATTTCTGTGTTACTTTATTGTATACCTTTGTATATATTGTAAATATTGTAAATTTGTATATATTCCCCTGCATATCCTACATTGCTTTGTAAATATACAGCTCCACTGCTTTGCTAATTCAGCTTGAGTTTTTTTTTCCTTTCCCTTCAATTTGTTTTCCCTTTTACTTCACAAGGGGGAGGGAGGAGGCTTTTTGGCCTTACCCTTCCAACCCTCAACATTTTTTTTTCTTGGCGTACCCAATGTGCGGCAGATAATTAGCTTAATTTATTACTTGATTGATTTAGTGTTTTCCAGCTGAATTAGCAAACATGAAGGTGTTGTGGTTTGTGGAGAGATTATTCTTTTTAATTTTTGGGGCTCTGATTTACAGATATTGTTTGGGTTTGATTTTGGATTACCTGGGTAAATATTTGGTGCGGACAATTTCTATGTGGGTTATGTATAGAGTTAGACTATGGTATAGAAAATGCATGGATTTCTTATGGCCAGTGAGATACAGGAATGTTACCTCCACCACTCTCCCAATTGAGATAAAGGGTTTTAGGATTCCGCCGGAGGAGAGAGTAACTTTAGGTGATGCCTGGGACCCAAAGGTGATTTATGTGATGTGTATAATTCTGCTGCTGGTGATAACTAATGTGTTTTCTCTGTATTCCTTGTGGCGAGAGAGAAAGATATCCAAAGCTTGTTTTGTTATTAAAACTAGATCAAAAAGAAAACGCCGTGGCTCTGGATCAGTCCCAGAGTCATCTAGTGATGAGGAATGTGCAGAATCTGTGTCAGTTAAAAAGAAGGCTAAAAAGTTAATTGGTAAAGCAGCTCTAAATGACTTTTCTGCTGATTCTGGCAAGCTGCCAAGGGCATCGGCCGGTATCAACATGGCGCCTACCCCTTCTCCTACTCCTTCTCCTCCTTCTTCTTCTCCGTCGGCCATTAACGGAGCAACGTCACTTCCGCCCACTCCCTCGGTGGGACCGGAAGTCACTGCCCCAGCAGCTGATTTATCTCAGGACCTGTCAGCTTCCATTAAGCTGACTGTAAATTCAAACACAGCTCCAGTTAAGGTGGCTGTTTTAAAGACTAGAGGTGGAAAGGCCAAAGATGGAGAAGAAGAGCCGGAGACTGATCCTGGTGAGGGGCCCTCTACTCTAAAAGATCCTGCTGAGGAGGAAGAGAAGGTTTGTTTTAAAGATCTAGCTAACCTAGTGAGATCAAAGCAGGATAGAGATGAAGTTAGGAAAGCAGCTGGCAAAGGTGGTTCTCAGCTTAAAGAGATCCTTAGGAGAATGACAGCAGTATTATATGGACAAAAAATTCAGGGAGACGAAGAGGAAGATGATATTTCAGAGCGTTCGTCACCACGTGAGGAATTGTGTAATGTCCGTAAAGATTTCACCAGGGCAGATAAGGAGCCAGTTGTAGCTTGGATTAGTAGGTGTTATGATACAGGTGCTCCAGCTCTAACAGTTGGAGACAAGTCAGCAGCCCAGTTAGGAACTCTCTCAAGGGACAATGGAATAGATAGACATCTAGGCAGAGCTCTCGGTAAGGTTAATCTGTGGATATGCCTTTTAATGGCAGTTGCCCTGAGATACCCTTCCCGAGATGATCTTCCATGGAATCCTAAACCCTGGACTACCATAGATGAGGGAATTAAGCGCTTGAGAGAATTTGCTGTTAGAGAGCTACTCTATGGTGAACATGAAACTCTGAATCCTGATGACATTCCTGTGGGTATTCGTCTTGCTAAAAAGATCATCAAACTTGCTCCTTCTAATTATGCAAACATTCTGGCAAGCAGAATTGTGTCAAGAAATTATGGTGGAGCTTCTCCTACGGTTGGCCAATTCAGTGATCAAATGAGACAATTGGAGGATAGCATGACACGTGGTTCTTTGGTTTCAGCCATTGAAACTCTGTCTGGAAAGATTGAGAATTGCATGAAGGATCTGAAAGATTCCATATACCAATTGGCACAGAAGGATAATTTCAATTCTTCCTCCAGGTGGATACAAGTTTCATCTGTGAGGAATACACGTCCTCCAAGGAGGTCATTCCAAAACAGGTCATTCCAAAACAGGTCGTTCCAAAACAGACCACCAAGGCAATCACGTAGAACTATTTGGATAACTCTGCATGATCAGTTTGGTGAGAACATGAACCGCTGGGATGGCCAACCAACTTCTAATCTTTTCAGGAGACTGAGGGAATTGCAAAGTGGCAGAACCCGAGGTAGCAATACCAGAAGGGTAGCTGTTACTTCCACAGTTCCCCAGAATGACTCTTATAGCTCCAACAGTGGCTCCAGTTATAACATGCAAAGTTATAACCCTGCAAACTATGTGCAATGCACATGTGCACATGTTCCCCATAACTAGGGGTGCCCTGCCTCCCGCCAGGGGGAGGAGAGGGATAACGGAGATAATAGAATCTATTGGGATGTGTACATCCAGTGGCCTGGCACTTCACAATTTCGGAAGTACAGGGCCTTGGTTGACACAGGAGCTCAGTGCACCATAATGCCATCAAATTATCAGGGATCAGAGTCTATAACTATTCTGGGAGTCACTGGTGGATCTCAAGAGTTAAGTAAGGTAGAGGTTAATATAAGTTTAACTGGTAAACAATGGAGGAAGCATACAGTTGTGACCGGACCTGATGCACCTTGTATTTTGGGAATTGATTTTCTGAGAGAAGGGCATTTCAAAGACCCTAGAGGTTACAAATGGGCTTTTGGAGTAGCTTCTATAGAAATTGATGGACAAAAATTGAAGCTGTCTGCTAGACCTGAGCTTTCTGATGAATCTGCAGTTGTGGGACAACATAAGATACAGGACATTAAATTGCCGGTTGCTTCTCAGACTGTGCATCACAGACAATACAGAACCAACCGTGACTCTTTGTTGCCCATTCAGAATCTGATTCATCAGCTGGAGAGTCAGAAAATCGTCAGCAAAACTCATTCACCTTTCAACAGTCCAGTGTGGCCTGTGCGGAAGCAGAATGGAGACTGGCGTCTGACAGTAGACTACCGAGCCCTCAATGAAGTGACACCACCTTTGAGTGCAGCAGTACCAGACATGATGGAGCTACAGTATGAGCAGGAATCCAAAGAGGCCAAATGGTATGCTACCATAGACATTGCTAATGCATTTTTCTCTATTCCCATAGCAGAGGAATGCAGGCCTCAGTTTGCTTTCACCTGGAGAGGAATCCAGTACACTTTCAACAGACTGCCAATGGGCTGGATCCACAGCTCAAGCATCTGTCATGCAGTGATCCACGATGCTCTGGAGAAAGGCGGTGCTCCAGAACACATCCAGTTCATCGATGATATCATCGTCTGGGGTAAAACTGCTGAGGAAGTCTTCAAGAAAGGTAACAAAATCATTGACATTCTTCTGAATGCAGGTTTTGCCATCAAGCGAGACAAGGTGAAAGGACCTACCACAGAGATTCAGTTTCTGGGAGTGCGGTGGCAGGATGGACGCCGACACATTCCAGTGGATGTGGTAAATAGAGTCTCCACCATGGCAAATCCCACAAACAAGCAAGAGACCCTACGTTTCTTGGGGATAGTGGGATTTTGGAGACTGCACATTCCTGGATACAGTCAGATTGTGAAACCTCTGTATGATGTAACTCGAAAGAGAAACCATTTCCACTGGGGACCTGAACAACAAGCAGCCTTTGACCAGATAAAGCAAGAGATAGTTCAAGCAATGGGTCTGGGACCTGTCTGAGATGGTCCAGACATTAAGAACATTTTGTACACGGCTGCGAGTGACAATGGTCCAACCTGGTGCTTGTGGCAAAAAGCTCCAGGTGAGACACGTGGACAACCTCTTGGTTTCTGGAGTCGACGTTACAGAGGTTCAGAGGCTAACTATACTCCAACAGAGAAAGAAATTTTAGCTGCCTATGAAGGAGTAAAAGCATCTTCTGAAGTGATTGGAACTGAATTGCAACTTCTTCTAGCTCCCAGATTACCAGTTTTGAATTGGATGTTCAAAGGCAAAGGCTCCACACCACATCATGCCACAGACTCAACCTGGTCTAAGTGGATGGCTCTGGTAACACAGAGAGCTCGAATGGGAAATCTTGAAAGACCTGGTCTAGTGGAGGTGATCTCAAGTTGGCCTGAAGGTATCAACTGTGCTAAACCTCCAGAGGAGAAAGTGACTCGTGCTGAGGAAGCTCCTCCTTACAATGACCTCTCTGATGATGAAAAGAAATATGCTTTCTTCACAGACGGTTCCTGTCGTCTTGTTGGAAACAAGCGAAGGTGGAAGTCTGCAGTGTGGAGTCCAACACGCCGAGTGGCAGAAGCAAAAGATGGAGAAGGAGAATCCAGTCAGTTTGCAGAGGTAAAAGCTGTCCAGCTAGCTCTCGACGTGGCTGGACGTGAGAGATGGCCAAAGCTTTATCTCTACACCGACTCATGGATGGTGGCCAATGCTCTATGGGGTTGGCTAAAGAACTGGAAGAAGAGTGGTTGGCAGAGGAAAGGAAAACCCATTTGGGCAGCCAACCTATGGCAGGACATTGCTGATCGAATCGAGAGAATTCCAGTGAAAGTGAGACACATCGATGCTCACATTCCTAAGAGCAAAGCTACTGAGGAACAGCAACACAACCATCAGGCAGATCTAGCTACAAGAGTTTCTCAAGTAGACATGGACTCTAATCTCAATCTCGACTGGAAACACCGAGGTGAGATATTCTTCGCTCGGTGGGCTCACGATTCGTCAGGACATCAAGGCAGAGATGCAACATACCAATGGGCTCGTGACAGATCCATAGACATTTCCATGGATGCTATCACCCAAGTCATCCATGACTGTGACATCTGTGTTGCTATTAAGCAGGCAAAACGACTTAAGCCCTTGTGGTATGGTGACAGATGGTCCAAGTACAAATATGGTGAAGCTTGGCAGATTGACTACATCACTCTACCACGTTCTCGTTCTGGTAAGCAATACGTGCTTACTATGGTAGAAGCAAACACTGGATGGTTGGAAACTTATCCAGTTCCACATGCAACTGCACGCAACACCATTCTCGGTCTGGAGAGACAGATCCTATGGAGACACGGAACTCCAGAGAGGATTGAGTCAGACAACGGAACTCATTTCAAGAACAACCTTGTAAAGAGCTGGGCAAAAGAGCACGGTATTGAGTGGATATTCCACATTCCCTACTATGCACCAGCTTCAGGGAAGATTGAACACTACAACGGTTTGTTGAAGACCACTCTTAAAGCCATGGGGCGTGGATCTTTGGAAAACTGGGAAAAAAATTTAGCACAAGCAGCCTGGCTGGTAAATAGTAGAGGTTCAGTGGACCGAGCTGGACCTGAACGTTCAGATTTGCTACGGAAAGTAGAAGGTGATAGAGTTCCTGTTGTTAGAGAAAAGAATCTGTTAGGTAAAACTGTTTGGGTATTTTCACCCTCAGGAGAGGCTAAACCTGTCCGAGGGGTGGTTTCAGCTGAAGGTCCGGGTCACACTTATTGGGTAATGCAAGAGAATGGTGAAATTCAGTGTATTCCACAAAGAAATTTAACTTTAGCTGAAAGAGGTTAATTTTGAACTGTTGTACAGCTACATCACGCCCAGAGGAAGAATCAACGAGGAATCTACGGTGCACGAACCCTGAGATCCCTGAGAGCCCTGAGTCAACTAAGAGACCCCGAGAATCCCTGTTTCCCTTTTCTTCGCTTCGTCGGTGAAGAAATGAACTGTTTTCCATTTTTCTCACTTTCTGATTTTCTTGGACTTTTGAATCATCTACATCTGAGCATAGCCGGAATGGACTATGAACTTTACTCACAAACTGTAAATGTCGTCTTGGATTGGATGGACAGTGTGAACAGCCAATGAAATTGTTTAGAAGGGATGGACTGTGGCCGGTTGATGTTGTCCCCTTAAGAAAGGGAATATGGTGGACGGAAGTTGGTAAACAGAAAGAATAATCTAAACTAATTTCACTGGAAGAGTGGGAGGAAGCACCTTCTGAACTGGGAGTGCAGAAAAGTATACTGGGCATTCCAGCACTTTTATCTTCAGTCTTGCTTCTGCCTCTTCTTTGGGCAGCAGCTTTCTGTGCTGGGCTTTCTGCCAAGACTTCGGCCTTGAAACCGATAAGATATAAGGCCTGTAGTAACTGCTTTCCAATTAACACAAAACTGCTTTTAACTTCTTTCTTTCTCTTTCTCCCTCTTTTCTGACCTACTCTGGGGAAAGGGGGGGAGAGAGGGGAGAGTGGAGGTGGGGAACCCCCTCTGCTGAGGGGGGAACTCTCATTTCTGTGTTACTTTATTGTATACCTTTGTATATATTGTAAATATTGTAAATTTGTATATATTCCCCTGCATATCCTACATTGCTTTGTAAATATACAGCTCCACTGCTTTGCTAATTCAGCTTGTGAGGTTTTTTTTCCTTTCTGTCTTGATTTTGTCTTGATTTCGTCTACATACAGTACAAATAATATGCTGCAGCGGGGGGGTGGGGGGAAGGGGAAGAAAAGTAAACACAGCAGAATATAGGTGCCAGGAGAGATATGAAGAGGGAAGCAGAGCTTGCAGACCTGCAGGCTTGCTGCCATAAATCAAGCAGGTTGGGATGTGAAAACGTTTATTAATCATGCAAGTGTCACGCCTGAGAAACCAAAACAACACAAATCTCACCAGGCAGAGGGAACCCAGCAGCAACCAAATGAAAGCTTGATGCAAAGGCACTGGACTCTGCAGACCTTCAGCAGGGCCAAGGCATGCCCCAGAGCTCCAGGCAGAACAAGGGAGTTTGTGAAAGCTTCACAAGAAGAGACTTTAAAGCCAAATTTGCTTTGATAGACGTAGGTGGGCTCTTGACAAAGTAGGAGCTCTTGTTTGTTTTTGAATCTGAAGGGGTGGAAAAACCCCACTATTCTGTGCTCAAATTCAAACTGATGCTTATCAGAGAAAGAGGTCAAACCTGACAAAAAATAATGTATTTCAGTTACATCTAGGGGACTCAGTTCCATTCCAGACTGCAGAGAAATGGAGATGTCTCTGGAACAAACACAGAGAGTCAAAAGCAAAAGTGAGGATGATTCATAGGCTAGGAGTTAAAACCAGTCCTGTGCAAAGAGAAACTGAGTAGAATCACAGAATGGTCTGGGTTGGAAGGGACCTCCAAAGGTCATTGAGTCCAAGCCCACAGCAGTAAGCAGGAGCGTCCTCAACTAGCTCAGGTTGCCCAGAGCCCTGATGGGCCCAACTTTGAGTATCTCCAGGGATGGGGCCTCAACCACCTCCCTGGGCAACCTGTTCCAGTGTTCCACTACCCTCATGGTGCAGAACTTGTTCCTAACATCCAATTAAAATCTGCTCTGCTCCATTTTGAAGCCATTTCCCCTGGTCCTGTCGCTGCAGGCCTTTGTAAACAGTCTCTCTCCATCCTTCTTGTAGCCCCCTTCAGCTACTGGGAGGCTGCTCTTAGGTCTCCCTGGAGCCTCCTCTTCTCCAGGCTGAACACCCCCAGCTCCCTCAGTCTGTCCTTGCAGCAGAGGGGTTCCAGTGCCCTGATTGTTTTCATGGCCCTCAAGTAAGCTGTGGATGTCCCATCTTTGGAAGTGTTCAAGGCCAGGTTGGATGGAGCTGATCTAGTGGAAGATGCTCCTGCTCATGAGAAGTTTGTTATTCACCAGTGTGATTCTGATTTGACAGTGCTTAAAATTCTGCAAAACCCAGTTTCAGCAGTAGGAAAGGAAACTGAAGAGCAGCAAAACCAGAACCAGACAAACCAGACAGATCAAGTGGATCTTATTAGGTAAGAAAAAAACCACCACAGCCTCTTATGCTCCTGCTCCTCTCCTGCAAGTAGAAGGATAACCTTAAAATACTTTACTGACCATGGTTTCACAGAATCACAGAATGGGGAGGGTTGGAAGGGACTGCTGAGGATCATCCAGTCCAACCCCCCTGCTAAAGCAGGGTCACCCACAGCAGGTTGCCCAGGATCAGAATGTTCAGATGGATTTGGAGTCTCTCCAGAGAAGGAGACTCCACAACTGCTCTGTGTAGCCTAGACCAGGCTGCAGCATCCTCACAGTAAAAAAGTTTTTCCTTATTTTCAGAGAGAACTTCCTGTGTTCCAATTTATGCCTGCTGTCCCTTGTACAATCACTGGGTACCACTGAAAAGAGGCTGGCCCCATCCTCTTGACCCCTGCCCTACAGATATTGATAAGCACTGCTCAGATCCTCTCTCAGGCTGCTCTTCTCCAGGCTCAACAGCCCCAGGGCTCTCAGCCTTTCCTTCTCACAGAGATTTTTCAGGCCCTTCAGCATCTTTACAGACTTTCATTGGACTTTCTCCAGTAGTTTCCTGTCTATCTTGAACTGGGGAGCCCAGAACTGGACCCAGGACTCCAGATGTGACCTCACTAGGGGCGGAGTAGAGGGGGAGGAATAACTCCCTTGAGCTGCTGGCCGTACTCTTCTTAATGCACCCCACACCGTTTCCCTTCTTGGCCACAAGAGCACATTGCTGGCCAGGTCCTTCTCTGCAGAGCTGCTTTCCAGCAGGTCAACCTCTGACCTGTCCTGTGGCAGAGTCCAACAGATGACTCACCTACAGGATCCTGAAACCCCTACATTTCTTCAAACCTTCCTCTGAACAGCTGCTGGCTTTTCTGCTTCTTTCAAATATAAGCAATCAGCTACTGCCCACAAGGGAGTAGGCATCTGTGTTCTGCCATGGGAGTGCTCAATGGCAATGCCCAATTATCAGTGTCTAGCCAGTCTTCCCCTGGAGCCACACTCCCTACAAAGCCTCATTTCCATTTCCACTACTGGGAAGTAGTAGGAAGCATTGTTTAGAATCATTAGCCTTAAAAACAGTTCAGGGAGGCACAACCATTCACACAAGATTTGGAGGTGAGAAGGAAATGAGGCATAGATGTTCATGGGCGTGGGGGAAGGAGGGAATGTGATACTCCCAGGGAACTGGGAGTAATATTCCCACGTGTTTTGAAATATTATCCAGGCAGAAACTGTGTTTTCTCTTGCTAATGGCTGTGGGTCACCTACAGGAAAGTTAAAAAACCAAACTCTGATTGTATGATGACAAAACTTCTAAGGCATAATGGCAGCTTCTGTGATCACAGAATCACAGAATTGTCAGGGCTGGAAGGGACCTCAAGGATCATCCAGTTCCACTCCCCCTGCCATGGGCAGGGACACCTCACACCACAGCAGGTTGCTCACAGCCACATCCAGCCTGGCCTTCAAAACCTCCACGGATGAGGCTTCCACCTCCCTGGGCAACCTGTGCCAGTCTCTCACCACCCTCATGGGGAAGAACTTCTTCCTAACATCCAATCTCAATTTACCCATTTCTAGTTGTTTGGTGTTTTTCCATCCCCCCCAGTCCTATCACTCCCTGACTCCCTATGAAGTCCCTCCCCCAGCTTTCCTGTAGACCCCTTCAGATACTGGATGGCCACAAGAAGGTCTCCTTGGAGCCTTCTCTTCTCCAGACTGAACAATCCCAACTTTCTCAGCCTGTCCTCATAGGAGAGGAGCTCCAGCCCTCTAATCACTCTTGTAGCCCTTCTCTGGGCACCTTCCAGCACCTCCAGATCTTGTAATAAGGGCTCCAGAATTTGACACAGTACTCCAGGTGGGGTCTCACCAGAGTGGAGCAGAGGGGGAGAATCACCTCAGTCGACCTGCTGGCCACGCTTCCCTCCCTTGCTGCAGCCCAGGATATGATTGGATATCAGGATATGAGGTCTTCAAGGACAGCAGACACCAGAAGAGAAAAACCGACATCCTCACTTTGGTAACAATGCCACTGAACACCTCCCAGAGTCATCCCAACTCTGTGTTCAAGACTGAAGGTGGTCATCCAGAATCTGTACCCTTTCCTGCTCTACTAATAGTGCTACAGAAGTCATGGTTGAGGTATTTTGGACCTTCATTTTGAGATCAGCTTAGGGGACTGCATCTCATCTCAGGATTTCATAGAATGGTTTGGGTTGGAAGAGACCTTTAAGATCATCCAGTTCCACCCCCCCTGCCATGGGCAGGGACACCTCACACTAGCCCAGGTTGCTCAAGGCCTCATCCAGCCTGGCCTTGAACACCTCCAGGGAGGGGGCATCCACAACCTCCCTGGGCAACCTGTTTCAGTGTCTCCCCACCCTCACTGTAAAGAATTTCCTTCTAATCTCCAGTCTCAATCTCCTCTTTTCCAGCTTCAGTCCATCCCTCCTCATCCTATCACTCCAAGCCCTTGTACAAAGTCCCTCCCCAGCTTTTTTTAGGCTCCCTTTCAGATACTGGAAGCTGCTGTTTTTACATTGGTGATGGATACCACACACAAACTCCTGCTAATCTCTTCCCAATGAAGAAAGCTTTTCTTTATGCATCTTGCTTGGGAATAAGAAGAACGGAGATGGTTGGACTTGCTGATCTGCAAGTTCTTTTCTAACCTTAATGACTATGACAAGCAGGGAGAATCTTCTCAGCTGTGCCTGAAATTACTGACAGAATAATACCCCACAAGGCATTGAGCTTCCTTCTCTTAGGGCCTGCTCACTCCCACTGTTCTGTTGGCTGAGTTGCATTTCCATCAGGCAACACCTCCTACAATATTGCTCAAAGATCATACTTGTTCTACTTCTGTGTTTGTTTTCCTTTGCCAAGTGTCACTTCCCAAATAAGCTGGAGTCCAAATCACTTAGAGTTCACATGGATCAGCGTTTCTGAACAAGGAATGGAAGACAACAAAGGCAGAGTAACAACAGGAAGAAGGGCTGGTAGGAGCTGTGGAATCGTGTGGCACAAACATGTCCAAAGAAGAGCGATGAAGCTGGTGGAGAGCCTAGAGCAAGGGTCTCATGAGGAGTAGCTGAAGGATTGTTTAGCCTGGAGAAAAGGAGGCTGAGGGGAGACCTTCTTGATTCTGGGCTATCATAATACAGATGGTGCATCTGCTACCAACCCTTACAGAATCAGACAACTGCAGGGGTAGGAAGGGAACTCTGGAGATCATCTAGTCCAACTCCCCTGCTACAGCAGGGCTCCCACAGCATGTTGCTCGGGATCACAATGTCCAGGTGGGTTAGGAATTCTCCAGAGCAGGAGACTCCACAACCTGTCTGGGCAGCGTGGCCCAAGCAGCAGCAGGAAGGAAGTTTTTCCTCATGCTCAGATGGAACCTCTTCTGTTCCAGTTTGAGCACAGTGCTCTTTGTCCTGTCACTGGGCACCACTGAAAAGAGCTGGCCCCATTCTCTTGACCTCTTGACCTTTAGCTCTTGCTGAGCATTGATCAGACCCCCTCTGGGGCTGCTCTTCTCTAGGCTCAACAGCCCCAGGGCTCTTAGCCTTTCCTCCTCACAGAAATGCTCCAAGCCCCTCAGCATCTTCATCTTAGACATAGTCTAAAGAAAATGATGAATTCCCCCCTCTCTAGAGAAGAACATTGCTTTTCAGCTTTCCCCAAGGATCCATACACCTGTGAAAGGAACTGTGAGCCCATCACAGGGAAGATAGAAGAAAGTAACAGAATACTGCAGATGATTACATGGTCTATATTTTGGGAAAGTCACAACATTCACCACTCCTGTGAAAAATTCTTATATCTCAGGTTTGGTTTTTTGTAGCATCCACGTCTTTGCTATTAAAAAAACACCCAACTAAATACTTACCATCTAACCATTAGCCCAAGCTCCATGAAGTTTTTCAGGTTAGGAAGAGTCTGCCTTAGATCTGGAGTACTCAGCCCATGTTGATACCTAAGCTGTGAGAAGAGAGCAAAATGAAGTTAGCACAGCCTCCCAAATCCCTGCTGACTACAATTAATATAATATTAATGGCCGCTCAATTTACTTGGTTTTCAAAGAAAATGTAGGATAATCAAATAGTTCCAGGAGATCTATTCCCCATCAGGAAATGTTCCATTTAATACTCATAACCCACCCAAGAGCAGGGATAAAACAATCAATCAGACTGTGAATCTCATTACACTTTTCCTGTTTCATGTATCTGTAACAGGAGAGCAGCCTCCTAGCTTCATAAAAACACAGCCTGTAAGTGAAAAGACCAATTTTCCATGTTCTAGAGTCACCAGTTCAAGCTATTTACTTGTGTGCAAGTGGTGTCTGTCACCCTGAGTGTATCCATGTATGTTGGAGTGAGTAGGGGAGCTATTCAAGTGGTATCACAGGATCACAGGATGTTAGGGGTTAGAAGGGACTTCTGAAGGACCTCAACCCCCCTGCCAGAGCAGGACCACAGAATCTAGAGCAGATCACACAGAGAATGCAACCAGATGGGTCTTGAAAGTCTCCAGAGAAGGAGACTCCATAGCCTCTCTGGGGAGCCTGTGCCAGGGCTCTGTGACCCTCACAGTGAAGAAGTTCCTCCTCATTTTGAGGTGGAACCTATGTGCTGTAGTTTATATCCATTACCCCTTGTCCTATCACAGGGTGCAACTGAGCAGAGCCTGTCCCCTCCCTCTTGAAACCCAGCCCTCAGATATGTATGAAGATTAACCAAATCCCCCCTTATTAGTCTTCTCTTCCCCAGACTAAACAGCCCCAGGACTCTCCTCACAAGGCAGTGCTCTGGTAGCTCTCTGTTGGACTCTCTCCAGCAGATCCCTGTCCCTCCTCAACTGGGGAGCCCAGAACTGGATGCAATATTCCAGGTGAGGTCTCAACAGAACAGGGCAGAGTAGAGGGGAAGAAGAACTTCACTCGATCTGCTGGCCACACTCTGCTGAATGCAGGATCCCAGGATCCCATTTGCCTTCTTGGCCACCAGGGCACATTGCTGGCCCATGCAGAACTTGTTATCTACTGGGACTCCCAGGTCCTTCTCCACAGGGCTGTTCTCCAGCAGATCACCTCCTAACCTATACTACTGCAGTTTATTCTTCCTTCCCACCTGCAGGACTCTGCATTTCTCCTTGTTGAACCTCCTTAAGTTCCTCTCTGCCCAGCTCTCAGCTTGTCCAAGTCTTGCTGAACAGCCGTAAAAATCAAGTGGTAAAAATCCACTGTCACACAACTGACCAAACTCTCTGCTCCTTGCACAGTTTACATCAGTATTTAAAGTACTCTTCTGCTCACAGTTAAACCCAGCACACACACAAAATTCCACATGGCTAAGAGAAGGGCTTCAAACTTTGACCCAAGTCTGAACTCCTGGGGTGGTGCAATAATCAGAGGTTAAATACACTGAGTGCAGGTGAACCTCAACTTGTTTTGACCCTCAGATCCTCCAATGAAGCACACTTGCTGCAACTGTTCCTGCTGGCAATGATAACCCACTTCTTTGTCTTGTTGTGTCCTGAACCTAGGAAGATCCCCTGCACCTGTACAGCTGTGGGGCTGACCTGCTGGAAAGCAGCTCTGCAGAGAAGCACTTGGAAGTGCTGGTGGAAAACAAGGTCACCATGAGCCAGCAATGTGCCCCAGTGGTCAAGAAGGCCTTCTGGGGTGCATTAAGAGTGTGGCCAGCAGGTCAAGGGATGCTCTTCCCCTCCACTCTGCCCTAGTCAGGCAACATCTGGAGTATTGTGTTCAGTTGTGGGCTCGCTAGTTCCAGAGTGACAAGGAACTACTGGAGTGACTCCAATGGAGGCTACAAAGATGCTGAGGGGCCTGGAGCATCTGTGTGAGGAAGAAAGGCTGAGAGCCCTGGGGCTGTTGAGTCTGGAGAAGAGCAGCCTGAGAGGGCCTCTTCCCAATACTTAGCAGTATCTAAAACTGTGGTGAGTGCCAAGAGGATGTGGGCAGACTGTTTTCAGCAGTGTGCAGTGACAGGACAAGGGGCAGCAGGCACAAACTGGAACACAGAAGGATTTCACTGGACACGAGGGAAAACTTTGCTTTGACATGAACAAAGTGCTGGAGCAGGCTGCCCAGAGAGGTTGTGGAGTCTCATTCTCTGGAGAGATTCCAAACCCATCTGGACACTCTGATCCTGGGCAGGCTCCTGTAGGTGACCCTGGACTAGATGATCTCCAGAGGTCCCTTCCAATCTCCACATTCCTGTGATTTAAGGACTCCTTGAACTAAAAATGCCTCTGAGGAAAATGAAGCATGGGAGGAGAAAAAGCTCCAGTGTTTTGGGTTTGACTCTCAAACCTTCAGGGAAGCTTTGCTGGCAAATGTATTGCTTGTGTGGTTAAAATATGAAAAGAATAAACATCCCTATATTTCTGTATCTTCAAGGCTATCAGAATGACAGACTCTCAACTTAATATGCAGATGTTAACACCCTCCAGAAGTCAGAGCTGGCCTCCAATATACACACATAGAGCAACTGCATAAACTTAATGGAGCTACTTGCTGAAAAGTGGAATGATCCCACTCAAAATTCACTTTGCTGCTCAAAATTACAACCTGTTTCCATAACTCATGGGCAGTAAGGTGTAGGCAAGTGTCCCCTTCTGCATTAGAAAGATTTCTGACTTCTCCCAAACCAGTTCTTCATAGCAAAAAAAAAAAAGGCCTTGAAATTAGGAATGATTTTTAGGCTTGTCTGCATTACAGAAGGACAAATGCCATTGGAAGAGAATCATCCATGATGATTCCATGCATGCCATCCAGAGGGACCTTGACAGGCTGGAGAAGTGGGCCCATGAGAACCTCATGAGGTTCAACAAGACCAAGTACAAGGTCCTGCAGCTGTGTCGAGGCAATCTCAAACACCGATATAAGCTGGGCAGGGACTGGCTGGAGTGCAGCCCTGAAGAGAAGGACTTGGGGGTGCTGGGGGAGGAGAAGCTCAACAGGAGCCAGCAGTGAGCACTTGAAGCCCAGAAAGCCAAGCAGAGCCTGGGCTGCAGCAAGAGAAGCACAGCCAGCAGGTCAAGGGAGGTGATTCTCCCCCTCTACTCTGCTCTGCTGAGACCCCACTGGGAGCACTGTATCTAGTGCTGAAGCCTCTATTACAGGAGGGATTTGGAGGCACTGGAGTGTAACCAGAGAAGGGCCACGAGGATGAGCAGAGGGCTGAAGCTCCTCTCCTATGAGGACAGACTGAGGGAGCTGGGGTTGTTCAGTCTGGAGAAGAGAAGGCTCCAAGGAGACTTTATTGTGGCCTTCCAGTATCTGAAGGGGGCTACAGGAAAGCTGGGGAGGGACTTTTGAGGGTGTCAGGGAGTGATAAGACTGGGGGGAATGGGGAGATTCAGATTGGATGTTAGGAAGAAATTCTTCCCCATGAGGGTGGTGAGAGACTGGCACAGGTTGCCCAGGGAGGTGGTGGAAGTCTCATGCCTGGAGGTTTTTAAGGCCAGGCTGGATGTGGCTGTAAGCAACCTGCTGTGGTGTGAGGTGTCCCTGCCCATGGCAGGGAGGATGGAACTGGATGATCCTTGAGGTCCCTTCCAATCCTAACAATTCTGTGATCCTCACTGCTGCATTGGATAAGAGGAGGCCACTTCTGAGGCAGTTTATTATTTCCATATGGATACAACAAAGTCTTATGGTGGGCTTGGATTCCTTTGGGGTATTTTGCTGCAATGACAGCACTTGGATTAAGGAAACCATGCAATATAAATTACTAAAAGGATTACCACATTCTCCTGATGGGATTACAGTGGATTTGGTTAACCAAAGAACCAGCCTGGGGCAAAAGAAATATAAAGGAAGAAGATGGAAAGAAAAAAACCACCAACAGCCCTAAAACCCAAACACATAAGGCTTGTTCCTCCTTCTCCAATCAAGCCTTTACAGAACACTCCTTTTGAGAGTCATCCTTAAATTCTAAGGTTTCACAGCATGAAAATAATTGGATTAAGGGATAGGGATCTTGCTATTTCCAACAGCCAGGGTAAGACAAAATGCATGTAAGATTTGAATCAAAGTCTTAGATCAAACTGCTAAAAAAACCCTGATATTCATATTGCAGAGTAGGGATGCACAGTAAATCACAGAATCACAGAATGTTAGGGGCTGGAAGGGACCTCAAAAGGTCACCCAGTCCAACCCCCCTGACAGAGCAGGATCACCTAGAGCAGATCACACAGGAACACATCCAGGCAGATTTTGAATTGTCTCCAGAGAAGGAGACTCCACAACCTCTCTGGGCAGCCTCCCCTAGGGCTTGGTCACCCTCACAGTGAAAAACTTCTTCCTTATATTCACATGGAAACTACTCTGCTCCAGCTTGCCCCCATTGCCTCTTGTACTGTTACTGGACATCACTGAGCAGAGCCTGGCTCCATCCTCTTGGCACTCACCCTGCACATCTTTATCAACATGAAGGAGGTCATCCCTCAGGCTCCTCTGTTCCAAGCTAAAGAGCCCCAGGTCCCTTAGCTTTTCCTCACAGGGAGATGTTCCACTGACTTCAGCATCTTTGTGGTTCTGCAGTGGACTCTTTCAAGCAGTTCCCTGAGGTCCTTCTTGAATAGAAAGGCCCAGAACTGGACACAATATTCCAGATGTGGCACAGTAGAGAGGGAGAGGACTCACTGTCCTACTAAGCACAGCCTTTCTAATACACCCTAGGATGCCCCTGGCCTTCTTTGCCACAAGGACACATGGCTGGCTTATGGTCATCCTTCTATCCACCAGGACCCCTAGGTCCCTTTCTCCTATGCTGCTCTCTAACAGGTCAGCCCCCAACTTACGCTCATCCATGGGGTTGTTCTTTCCCAGATGCCAGACTCTACACTTGCCCTTCTTGTATTGCATTCTATTTTCCCTGCCCAGCTCTCCAGCCTGTCCAGGCCTTGCTGAATGGCAGCACAGCCTTCAGGCACTCCTCCCAGCTTGGTGCCATCAGGAAACTTGCTGGCAGTGCCCTCTGTGCCCTCATCCAGGTTGTTGATGGAACAACACCAGTCACAATACTGACCCCTGAGGGACCTCACTAGATAAAGTCCTCCAGCTAGACTCTGTCCCATTGGCCACAACTCTCTGATAAAGTAGGATATTAAGATTTGTGAAGCTTCTAGAAAGAAATACTATTTCACTTTATAAACGTCATTCTGTTTGGGCTTTAAAATAGTTTCAAACCAAAGCAATGTTGCTTTATGTGCCTGTATCAAGACAAGCTGCTGCTGATGTATTCCTGGAACTAAACTGCAAGTAAACTCAGAAGCGGCTGAGAAACTCATCTGCCTTCTAGGGACAGAAAAAGCCCCAAAGAGTTAAAGCATCAGAGACACTTCCCAGGTTTTGGTCTGGTTCCAGAATGAAGGACAAGAAGGTTAACTCCTACTTCACAGTGCTCTGCAGTAGGCTCACTTAGAATCATAGAATCATTTCAAGTGGAAAAGACCTTTAAGGTCAGTGAGTCAAATCACCACCACCCAACTCCACCAATTCTGGTGCTCAAGAAGGAAAAAGAAATCTGTGTTTACTGAATTCCTCTTCCTCCTATTCTTACCCCTTAGCCTGTTGTGACATGACAAGAGGCAACAGTTTTAAACCAAAAGAGGAGATTCAGACTAGATAAAAGGAATATTATTTTACGTGGTGAGGGTGGTGGAACACAGGCCTAGATTGTCCAAGCAGGGTGGTAGATGTTCTGTCCCTGGAACCATTCCAGGTTGGATTGGATGAGGTGCTGAGCAACCTGCTCTAGTTGAAGATCATAGAATGGTCTGGGTTGAAAGGGACATCAAAAGGCCATCTAGCCCAAACCCCTGCTAATTGCAGAGGGGTAGACTAGATGACCTTTAAAGGTGCCTTATCATAGTATCAGTCAGGGTTGGAAGGGACCACAAGGATCATCTAGTTCCAACCCCTCTGCCATGGGCAGGGACACCCCACACTAGATCAGGCTGTCCAGAGCCTCATCCAGCCTGGGCTTAAACACCTCCAGGGACAGGGCCTCAACCACCTCCCTGGACAACACATTCCAAGGCTTCACGAGACTTCCTCCTCATCTCCAGCCTGAATCTCCCCACCTCCAGCTTCATTCCATTCCCCCTAGTCCTATCACTACCTGAGATCCTGAGAAGTCCCTCCCCAGCCCTCCTGCAGGCCCCCTTCAGATACTGGAAGGCCACAATGAGGTCACCTGGGAGCCTTCTCTTCTGCAGACTGAACAGCCCCAACTCCTTCAGTCTGTCCTCATAGGAGAGGTGCTCCAGCCCTCTGATCATCCTCGTGGCCTTCCAGTCTAAAGCATTCTATGATAATCCTGCATAATTAGTAAGGAATTTTTTTTGCCCCTAAATCATAGGGAAAGGGGTATGAGATGTGCTTTAACTTTAATGTTCTTTAAAAGCCAACACCACACACAGAGGGATAACCACTCACGCTCATCAAGGAAACAGGAACACACTGACCAACTGGGCAACAAATCTGGTGAAGGGTCTGGAACACGAATGGGGAGTAGCTGAGGGAACTGGGGTTGTATAGTCTGGAGAAGAAGAGGTTGAAGGGGAGACCTCATTGCTCTCTACACTTCCCTGAAAGGAGGCTGGAGTGAGATAGGGATTGGTCTCTTCTCCCTAGTATTAGGTGATGGGACAAGAGGAAATGGCCTGAAATTGTGCCAGAGGAGGTTTAGATTGGATATTAGGAAAAATGTCTTTGCTGCAAGAGTGGCTGGGGATTGGAACAGGCTGCCCAGGGAGGTGGTGGAGTCACCATCCCTGGAGGTGTTTAAGAAATGTGTGGACACAGCACTTTGGGACATGGTTTAACGGCTGTGGTGGTGTTAGGCTGATGGTTGGACTCAATCTCAGAACTTTTTTCCAACTAAAACAATTCTGTGATTCTGTAACACCAGTATCCAACACCTGTGGCCTGCTACAGTAGGATTCATACAAGTACCTTTAACATCAAAATCAACTTTAAAAGGAGAATAGTGCAGCGAGAGGGCAGCTGCTGTGCTCCCAAGAATAAAAGGGTAGAAAAACAAAAGCTAAGATTGATTCTCTTCAGAAACTGAGTTCATGTTTCAACTGTTGCTATTAAACATCACCCACCTCCTCCTGCCCCACACTAAGCTTCCAAAGGAGCCAAATATCACTTGCAAAAAGCAGCATTTTATTGTGAGATTGGATTGTTCCTTCAGGATATTACAGCCCCAGCCCTCCATTGAAAACGTGCCTGGTTTAATTTCAGGGAACAAGTGTCCAAGGCTTGTGCTCACATTTATGACCATGCATTCTCCATGGGACTGTGAGTAAATCATTAATGGTGTGCAAGGAATAAAAGATTAATTGCTATTTCCTTACTAATATTTAGCTCCTCCATGCAGCTTGGTTTTCCCAAGTGCTGTGTGAAATGTTAGTTCGCTGAACAGAAACACGTAGTAAACATGAACTGGGAAACAAATACGGTAAAGGCATCAGACAGGAGCCTGGGTCTGTTCTCATGCCAGGTACTAGCAGCACTTACTCCACAGAAACAAGCTGTAGGTGATGAGATGCATCATATTTTATAAATAGTTTTAAGACAGAGGAATTTAAGGGTCCTTCTATTTAAGGAGAATAAAAAGAAGGTCACTGTGTCATTTCCTTAAATTAAACTCATTCAGTCCTTTCATTCACCTCAAAGAGGGAAAATGTCAATGTCCTGCTGTCCCTTTGGCTTCTACATAAAGTGACATCACTACCAGTTATATAGAATAGAATAGACCAGACCAGACCAGGTTGGAAAAGACATTCAAGATCATCACGTCCAACCTATCATCCAACACCACCTAATCAACTAACCCATGGCACCAAGCACCCCATCAAGTCTCCTCCTGAACACTTCCAGTGATGGTGACTCCACCACCTCCCCAGGCAGCCCATTCCAATGGACAATCACTCACTCTGTGTAGAACTTCCTCCTAACCTCCAGCCTAAACCTCCCCTGGTGCAGCCTGAGACTGTGTCCTCTTGTTCTGGTGCTGGCTGCCTGGGAGAAAAGACCAACCCCCACCTGCCTACAACCTCCCTTCAGGTAGTTGTAGAGAGCAATAAGGTCTCCCCTGAGTCTCCTATTCTCCAGGCTGAGCAACCCCAGCTCCCTCAGCCTCTCCTCATAGGGCTTGTGTTCCAAGCCCCTCACCAACTTTGTTGCCCTTCTCTGGACACGCTCCAGCAAGTCAACCTCCTTCCTAAACTGAGTGACCCAGAACTGGTTACAGTAGTAAGTCATGTGTAACTTCCAAAACATTTTCGTGTTCCCACAATATAGTCATCCAAGTTGACTTTAGGATGTGCTTTCATGGGCATGGTGGTGTTGGGTTGATGGCAGGACTTGATCACCTTAGGAACAAGTTCTTTACTATGAGACTAAGGGAGCTGGGGGCATTCAGTCTACAGAAGAGGAGGCTCTGGAAAGACCTAAAGGTGTTCAAGAGGAGACTTGATAGGGTGCTTGGTTGCATGGCTTTTTAGTCTGGAAAAGAGCAGGTTGAGAGGGCATCTGAACAATGCTCATCAATATCTAAAAGACAAATGGCAAGAACATGTGGCCAGACTCAATTGGTGCTCAATAACAGGACAATGGGCACAAAATGAAACCTAGCAGGATCCATCTCAAGATGAAGAAAAACCTTTCTTTGAGGGTGACAGAGCCCTGAAGCAGGCTGCCCAGAGAGTTGTTGAGTCTCCTTCTCCAGAGAGATTCAAAACCCACCTGGACCTGATTCTGTGCAACCTGCTCTGGGTGACATTGCTTTAGCAGGGGGGTTGAACTGGATGATCTCCAGAGGTCCCTTCCAACCCCTACTGTTCTGTGATCCTGAATTTACATGCAAGGAAGAACAGCTCATTTCCTACACTAATTCCTGTACCAGTACTTAATGACTAATGGGACACAAGCACATACATTAACTTCCAGCCAGACACCACAGAGTACCCGGCCTGGAATATCCTTTTTTTTTGGAACACAGAATAACTCCAACCCTGAACTCATCTGGTCAGCATTTACTACATTGTTTCTCCAGTCATACTCCTCTTGTTCTGAGACGCATGGAAGCAGTCTTACAGCTCAGACTATGCTAATGAAGTCCAAAATATCAGCCACTTCAGTCCATGTTGTGCATAATGCTCAAGTCCACACACAAATCTCCTGCAGCTTTGCCCTCCTCTTAGTCTATACTGCAAGGAACTGGACCTTGATGTTGCAGCACTATCTGTATGTGGAGTACTGGGTCCAGTTCTGGCCTTCCCAGCTCAAGAGAGAAAGGGAACCATTGGAGAGAGTCCAGCAGAGACTACAAAGATGCTGAGGGGTCTGAAACATCTCTGTGAGGAGGAAAGGCTGAGAGACCTGGGGCTGTTCAGCCTGGAGAGGAGCAGCCTGGGAAGGCATCTTCTCAATACTTATCAGTATCTATAGCTTTAGTAAGTGCCAAGAGGATGTGCCAAGAGGATGTGCCCAGACTGTTTTCAGAGGTATCCAGTGACAAGTCAAGAGGCATTATGCACAAACTGGAACCCAGGCGATTCCATATGGAGATGAGATAAAACTTCCTTGCTATGCGGGTGGTGCAACCCTGGAACAGGCTGCCCAGAGAGGTTCTGGAGTCTCCTTCTCTGGAGAGACTCCAAACCCACCTGGACATTGTGATCCTGTGCAACCTGCTGTGGGTGTCCCTGTTTTAGCAGGGGGCTGGACTGGATGAAATCCAGAAGTCCTTTCCAACGAGTACCACACTGGGATTCTGTGATTCTCTATGTCCACCTCTGCATACAGAAGCACAGAATCACCAAGGTTGGGAGAGACCTCAAAGATCATCAAGTCCAACCTTGGACTCGATGATCTTTGAGGTCTCTCCCAACCTTGGTGATTCTGTATGCAGAGTTGGACCCAATGCACTACTACACCATGCGAGCTGCTGTGCTGTTCTTAAGGCAGTCAGGAGCTCTTTTGACTTATTGTCCATTCACGGAGGAGGTTTTTGTGTGTTTTGTTTTGTTTCTTTTTCTTGATAGCATCAAACATTTCACAGCACACATCTGCTCCACAAATGTGAAAAGCCCACAACAACAAAAATAGCAGCAAAAGTGCTCTTTCAATCAAGTTGTGGAGCATTGGGTAGGAGCCAAGCACTTACAGAAGGTTTTCAGAGGATGTCAAAAAAAGGCTGGGAGAGAAATATAAAATGCAAGATTTAATAAAATGACATAGTTAATTGTTTTACAAGGTCCTGGATGACTTCTCAGGCTATGAAGGAGCACTGGCTGGGATTCAGATGACTAAGCAGCACAATAATGAAAACAGAAAGTGTTGTCCCAATGCCTGTTGCTATATAAACAACCTTGGGGGCTCAGTGAAATAATGCCTGCTGCTATATAAACAGTTGTGTGTGTTTAGACCTTAGGGGAAAAATTACAGCATTTTAGGTTATTTATGCTCTTGACATGTTACTTGCCTTTGTTTTATTAAAGAGAGGAAGTCTGGGCCAGCTCTGACCAGGTCTATGGCTCTACTGGGCTGGGCCTTAAGGTGCAATATCAGTGAAAGATGTTGGGGTATCAATGAGCTCTCAATGATCTCAATGGGATCTCAAAAGGAAATATTTAAAGGAGGAGAGGGCTGGAGCACCTCACCTATGAGAACAGGCTGAGACAGTTGGGGTTGTTCAGTTTGGAAAAGAGAAGGCTCTGAGTAGACCTTCTTGTGGCCTTCCAGTATCTGAAGGGGGCCTACAAGAAAGCTGGGGATGGAACTTTTAGGTTGTCAGGTAGTGATAGGACTAGGGGGAATGGATCCAAGCTAGAGGAGGGGAGATTTAGATTAGATGTTAAGGAAGTTCTTCACCACGAGGGTGGTGAGACACTGGAACAGGCTGCCCATTGAGGTTGTGGTGTCTCCTTCTCTGGAGACATTCAAAGCATGCCTGGCTGTGTTCCTGGGTAACCTACTCTGGGTGATCCTGCTCTGGCAGGGGAGTTGGACTGGATGATCTCTAGAGGTCACTTCCAAATCCTAACATTCTGTGATTCTATGATTTCAATGCTGATCACAGAAGTTTACCCTGAAAAGCAGATGTTTTCTCTCCAATTGTTGTCAGAGTACTGAACTAACACAAAGCCCAAGTTACATCAACATCCTTGAAGATCCAGATCCTTCATTAATCTGTTGGGCACAAGCTTTGAAGTTCCTCAGGGTGACCCAGAGTGGTGAAAAAAGCCTTCATGAAAACCACCTTGCAGGACTCCCATTACAAGTTTGATTTAGCCGTAACAAATAAAGCAGACAAGGAGCTATTAAAGCAGTACAAAGAGGTAACAGCTCCATTTTGTGCTGTCCCTTCAAAAGCTGCTTACAATCAGTTATTTTCAGAACATGCTTAGTCTAAACTAGCCTGATTCCACCCCATTTACAGGGCAGGGGCTGTTAGTAGCAAGATAGAATCATAGAGTGGTCTGGGTTGGAAGGGACCTCCAGGCCAACCCCCTCTGCAGGCAGCAGGGGCATCCTCAACTAGATCAGGTTGCCCAGAGCCCTGCTGAGCTTCACCTTGAACATCTCCAGGGATGGGGCCCCAACCACCTCCCTGGGTAACCTGTTCCAGTGTTCCACTACCCTCATGGTGCAGAACTTGTTACTCACATCCAATCTGCTCTTCTCTAGTTTGAAGCCATTGCCCTCCATGCTGTCACTGCAGGCCTTTACCAACAGTCTCTCTCCAGCCTTCTTGTAGTCTCCTTCAGGTACTTGAAGGTCACTATTGGGTTTCTCCAGAGCTTTCTCTGCTCCAGGCTGAACAACCCCAGCTCCCTCTGCCTGTCTTCATAGTAGTGGTGCTCCAACCCAAGACAGTTTCCTCCTCTTTTACTTTCATCTCTAACAGCAATAACCAACAGTCAAGATGTTGCAAAGTGGCTGCTCCAAGACAGTCAGTGCCCCAGCCAATGCTGAACTCCATGTGTCTGCACACACTAGGTCAGCATGGAGCTCTAGCTCATCCGGTTCTCAAACTACATCAACTTCATGGTAACTTTTCCTCACCACCGGTTCTTGCAACCCCCTCCTTTTCTCCCCTCTGAGCCTGAGAATCACAGAAACATTCAGGTTGGAAAAGACCCTCAGGATCACCAAGTCCAACCCAGATCCCTACTCCACAAGGTTCCCTAAACCATATCCCCAAGCATCACATCCAAACCACCTTTAAACACATCCAGGGTTGGTGACTCAACCACATCCTTGCTCAGACTATTCCAGAGCCTGACCACTCTTGATAGGAAAATTGTTTTCCTATTGTCCAATCTAAAGCTACCCATTCACAGCTTGAGGCCATTCCCTCTTTTTCCATCACTAATGACCTGAGTGAAGAGACCAGCAGCAGCCTCTCCACAACATCCTTTTGGGCAGTTGTAGAGAGCAATGAGGTCTCCCCTCAGCCTCCTCTTCTAGAAACTAAACAGCCCCAGGTCCTTCAGTTGCTCTTCATAAGATTTATTCTTCAGTTCACAGAATACTTAAGGCTGGAAAAGACCTCAGAGATCCTTGAGTCCAACTGTCAACCCCACACCACCATGTCCCAAAGTGCCATGTCCACACATGTTTTGAACGCCTTCAGGGATGGTGACTCCACCACCTCCCTGGGCAGCCTCTTCCAATCCCTGACCACTCTTTCTGTGAAGCATTGTTTTCCTTATATCCAACCTAAACCTCCCCATGTGCACCTTGAGGCTATTTCCTCTTATCCTAAGGCCATTTCCTCACTTCCATCTGAAAGGCAGGAGACCTTCATGCATGCAATCTAAGCACAGGAGTAATTCAGCAGTGAGCAGGGAAGGGAACTTCTTGTCTGATAACAGACCTAATTTGCTTCTACCTTCTTCAGTTTGCCTTGGAATTCCATGAAGCTGCTCCTTCCCCTCACCTCCATCGAAACACAAAGTCTGATCATTACTCAAAGCCAGCAGCAGCCTGGATGCTGATGCTCAGCAACTTGTAATACTCTGCCTGTAATACACTTATGAAGCAGGGTTTGGGGTTGTTTTTTCTTTTGTTTGGTTTGGGGTTGTTTTTTTCTGGGTTTGTTTTTAACCTGAAATGTGATAACAGGCACCACTCAATACTGGATTTTGGTTTCACAGCCACAAGTGTTTATTGGAGACAAACCACAAGAAAATAAGGAAATAGGAGTACGTGTGTGAGGACATGCAGGACACACTGTAGAACTAAACATTCAGATGAGCCAAAAGCCACGCTTCCTCTAGGACTCTCTTGCTCATATTCCTGAAACCCTTGCTGAGAGTAAACACAATATCCCTCCAGAGAGGTCTCAACCGTCAACCTTTGTGGTTCAGGTCTGGTGGCCCAGTAAGGATATGAGAAACCACTGTCAAAGGCAGGCTGGGGTGCAGGGGGGAAACAGCCACTTGGAGAAGTGAACTATTCCTGTAAAATGTAGTGGTTAGTAGGCTCATTCTAAAAGCAACATCTCTGGGCCCCCTTGCCCATAAAGGTGCCTCTTGTATACCAGGAGCATTTTACAGAAGGAACAGTAAATAAAATAAAATTAAATTTAAAAGAAGGCCATTTAGCAGATAGAGCAGTTCCTGGCCCCAGAAAAGCTTCCCCCTTTCCTCAGTGAAAGCACTCAGCTAACTAAAACCACCTTTAGCTCTCAGCTCGGGTTTTGCTGCACGACAGCTTGATGAGATGGAACCATGGAGCGTAACCTCTCCAGGTTCAGGTCACAACTGCTATCACAAAGTGATATTTATTAGATTAGAGGACGTGGGCACATTTGCTTCCTATGACCTCATGCAGCCTAAGCTTCTGCATTAAAACAAAATCATAGAAAAAAATTACATCAGGCACAGAACAAAAAGTCAGATGTGCAACAGCCAGAAGGAGGAAAGATAGGCAACGTTTTGTGCCTCTGTCTTAAATATGAGATGGATTTCTTCATGCATTTAGCTTTTGCATGGCACATGGACAGCTGAAGTTTGCTTCTCAACTAGAGGCACCAAAAGGACATTGGTGGGAACAGAGAATTAGACACAGAATTAACCAGGCTGGAAAAGACCTTTGGGATCATCAAGTCCAACCTATCACCCAACACCATCTCATCAACTAAACCATGGCACCAAGTGCCTCATCCAGGCTTTTTTTAAACACTTCTAAGGATGGTGACTCCACCACTTCCCTAGGCAGCACATTCCAATGGCCAATCTCCCTTTCTGGGAAGAAATTCTTCCTAACATCCAGCCTAAACCTCCCCTGGTGCAGCTTGAGACTGTGTCCTCTTGTTCTGGTACTGGCTGCCTGCCTGGGAGAAGAGACCAACACCCACCTGGCTACAACCTCCTTCAGGTAGTTGTAGACAGCAATAAGGTCTCCCCTGAGCCTCCTCTTCTCCAGGCTAAACAACCCCAGCTCCCTCAGCCTCTCCTCACAGGGCTGTGCTCCAGACCCCTCCCCAGTTTTGTTGCCCCTCTCTGGACACGTTCCACCATCTCAACATCTTTCCTAAACTGAGGGGCCCAGAACTGGACACAGTACTCAAGGTGTGGCTTAACCATTGCTGAGTACAGGGGCACAATGACTTCCCTGCTCCTGTCCCATCCTGTCTGGCAAGTAAGAGTGAAAACTGAACCAGCAGGATCACAATGGGGCTCTCCCTTTAGCAGACCATCAACACCAATCTGCATATGGCTGTGAACATCCCTCTGCCAGTGATAAGACTTCATCACTTGATGACAGTTCAGTGCAATAAAGTTTTCAAACAAGTTTATTTCACAGGTGTGGCCTCACCAGTGATGAGTACAGGATGGGCCAATCACTCCCCCACTTCCGTTGGCCACACCATTGCTGATCCGGGCCAGGATGCTGGTGGCCTTCTTGGCCACCTGGACACATGCTGGCTCATCTTCAGCTGGTTGTCAACCAGCACACCAAAATCCTTTTCCACTGGGCAGCTTTCCAGCCACTCTCCCTGAGCCTGGAGTGTTCATTGTGTTGTTGAAACTCGAGTGCAGGACCCAAAGCTTGGCCTTGTTGAAACTCATCCCACTGGCTGCAGCCCATCAACCCATCTTGTCTAGACCAAATGTAAAAGCTGAGGTCAGGAAGCAGTAAACCAAGGTCTGCTCAGCAGCATCCTTCCTGAAAACAACTAGCAACTTGTACCTGCTGCACTGAATCAGAGCTTGCTGTTTCTATTTCCAAAACACTCACTTGTGAAATATTCTCAGGAATTACTCCAGAAGAACAAAATATTGAAAGCTCTGGATTTCACAGAATCCCAGAATGGTCTGGGATGGAAGGGACCTCCAAAGGTCATGCAGTCCAACCCCCTCTGCAGTCAGCAGAGACATCCTCAGCTACATCAAGTTGCCCAGAGCCCTGTTGAGGCTCATCTTAAATATCTCCAGGGAAGGGGCCCCAACTACCTCCCTGGGTAACCTGTTCCAGTGTTCCACCACCCTCATGGCAAAGAATTTGTTCCTAGCATCCAATCTAAATCTGCTCTTCTCCAGCTTAAAGCCATTGCTCCTCATGCTGTCACTGCAGGCGTTTACAAGCAGTCTCTCTCCATCCTTCTTGTAGTCCCCTTCAGGTACTGGCAGGTTGCTATTAGTCTTCTCTTCCCCAGGCTGAACACCCCCAGCTCCCTCAGCCTGTCCTCATAGCAGAGGTTCTCCAAACATTCTGGATTGACCAAAATCCAAATGAGCCACTGTGGTTCCTTTTGTTGGAGAACAACTTGCTCTTGAACTTCACTCACAGTATAACATAAACTTGAAAGCCATATCTGGATGATTAAGCAGCTGTCATTCCCAAAGCTTTCAAAACAGGATTTGTGCCCTGATGTGCCAAATCCTATGCACAGAAAGACATGAGGCAAACCCTGCCTCACAGCACAGAATATAAACATTCAGCTGTACAGCAGAGAGAACAAAGGATAGGGCTGTGTGGAGATGGGAAAACAACGGCTCAGCAAAATAAAAGCATCACAGCTTGTCTCTTAATGGCTAAGTGTAGTTTTTTTATGCACTGAACAAGTGAGGTTTTGGCAAATGATAGGCATTTCAGCAGGATTTACTCCCACCTCCTCCCCCTCCCATTAAGAGATCACAGAGTGGTAGGGGTTGGAAGGGATCTCTAGAGATCATTGAATCCAATCCCCTGGAGAAGGCAGGTTCACCTAGAGAAGGTCACACAGAACACATCCAGGTGGGTTTTGGATGTCTCCAGAGATGGAGACTCCACCGCCTCTCTGGGCAGCCTAGTCCCATGCTCTACCACCCTCAAAGTAAAGAAGTTCCTCCTCATGTTTAGATGGAACTTCCTGTGTTCAAGTTTGCACCTGTTACCCCTTGTGCTGGGTACAGACTGGCCCCATCCTCCTGACACCAACCCTTGAAATATTTAGAAACATTCATGCAATTCCCCCCTCAGTCCTGTCTTTTCCAGACTAAAAAGCTCCAACTCTCTCGGTCTTTCCTCACAAGAGAGATGTTCCAGCCCCCTCATGATCTTTGCAGACCTCTTCTGCACCCTCTCAAACCAGTCTCTGTCCTTCTTGAACCAGGGAGCCCAGAACTGGACACAGTACTCCAGATGTGACCTCAGCAGGGCAGAGTAGAGGGGGAGAAGATCTTCCCTAGACCTGATGGCCACAGTCTTGATGCATCCCAGGATGCCATTGGCCTCCCTGGCCATGAGAGCACATTGCTGGCTCATGGTCATCCTGTTGTCCACCAGGACTCCCAGGTCTTTTCCCCCAGAGCTGCCCTCCAACAGACCAGCCCCATCCTGTACTGATCCATGGGGTTGTTCTTCCCCAGATGCAGGGCTTGACACCAGCCCTGACTGAATTCCATCAGAGTTATCCCCAATCAGCTCTTCAGCCTGTCCAGCTCTCACTGAATGACAGCACAGCCTGAAGGGATGGCATCCACTCCTCCCAGTTTGGTCTCATCAGCAAACTGGCTGAGGGTATGCTCTATCCCTTCATCCAGATCATTGATGAATATATTGAACAGGGCTGGATGCAGTACTGGCCATGGTAGAAAGAAGAAGCTGCTCACAACAGAGGTCCACAAATTCTACAGGTGTTAACACTTCACATGTGAAAGTCTCCAAGGCACACACCCCACTTGTTAGGCAAAAATTCCACATTAAATCTTTTCCCTACACTAATACATTGTGCCATGGCTTGCTAACAGGCTTTCCACTTCCCTCTCTCTTTCAACTTCCAAATGCAGAGCTTGCATCCCCTCCAGAGCAGTCTGAGTTGGCAAGCCACACGTGTTTTTGTCAGCTCAGCTGTATCAGGAACCCATTTTCCTTTTGATTACTAAATTTTGGGGTTATGTTAAACACAAACTCATTTCTGGCCCCAACATTCAGCAGGCTGAGGAGGTAACACGGAGATGATGACAGCTACATCATACACAAGTGAGCTAACACACAGAACATGCTTGAAGGGAGTGGCCCTCAAAATGATTTTGGAGGCACAGCTGGTGATGGCACCTCTTCTACTACACCCAACCACATTGTCCACCTCACCTCATCTGGTCACAGAATCACAGAATTAACCAGGCTGGAAAAGACCTTTGGGATCATCAAGTCCAACCTATCACCCAACACCATCTCATCAACTAAACCATGGCACCAAGTGCCTCATCCAGGCTCTTTTTAAACACTTCCAAGGATGGTGACTCCACCACTTCCCTGGGCAGCACATTCCAACGGCCAATCTCCCTTTCTGGGAAGAATTCCTTCCTAACATCCAGCCTAAACATCCCCTGGTGCAGCTTGAGACTGTGTCCTCTTGTTCTGGCGCTGCTTGCCTGCCTGGGAGAAGAGACCAGCCCCCACCTGGCTACAACCTCCCTTCATGTAGTTGTAGACAGCAATGAGGTCTCCCCTGAGCCTCCTCTTCTCCAGGCTAAGCAACCCCAGCTCCCTCAGCCTCTCCTCACAGGGCTGTGCTCCAGGCCCCTCCCCAGCTTTGTTGCCCTTCTCTGGACACATTCCAGCCTCTCAACATCTTTCCTAAACTGAGGAGCCCAGAACTGGACACAGTACTCAAGGTGTGGCCTAACCAGTGCTGAGTACAGTGCTGGTCCATGTTCTCTGAGACAGCAGTCAGGTGTAGAGCCTCCAGCCTGGGCTCAAGCTGCAGATGCAGAGACAGGTAGAGGTTGGAGAGGTGATCCTGCTCTGGTAGGGGTTTAGACTAGATGATCGCCAGAGGTCCCTTCCAAACCCTACCATTCTGTGATTCTCTGACAGACAAGATCTGCTCCACCACAGAGCAATTTTGCCCCTGTACTCAACACTGGTGAGGCCATACCTCAAATAATGGCTTCTTTGTACTTGAGGAACATTACACTGCTGGAGCATGTCCAGAGAAGGGCAACAAAGTTGGTAAAGGAGAACTTGGAGAACAGGTATGGCGAGGAGCAGCTGAGGGAAATGGGTTGTTTAGTCTGGAGAAAAGGAGGCTGAAGGGAGACTTTCTTGCTCTCTACAACTCCCTGAAAGGAGGTTGGAGTGAGGTGGGATTACATCTCTTCTCCCTAGTAACAAGTGACAGAATGAGAGGAATGTCTTCAGCTTGCAGCAGGGGAGGTTTAGGTTGGATATCAGGAAAAAATTTCTTCCCTGAAAGAGTTGTCAAGCCCTGAAACAGGCTGCCCATGGAAGTGGTGGAGTCACCACCTCTGGAAGTGTTTAAAAGCCATGTAGATGTGGCTTTAACGGCCATGGTGGTGTGGGGTTGTCAGCTGGACCTGATGATCTTCCAAACCTTTTCCAACCTTAATGGTTCTACGATTCTAAGTTGACATCAGCCTTCACTGGCCTACATGGGCTAGGACAGGCAGGCTTTCATCTGAATGAAAGGGTGACTGTTGTTACAGCTAATACAGTCTCATTTCAACCTATTTTATCTTGGCATGGGCAGTAGGAAAGGAAAGGGGGAAAAAAAGAAAAAGAAAAAGCAACCCTTCCAACCAATGTGCAAAAAAACATATGCAAATTCCCCAATCCTAAATGACCTGGCTGGGGATCAGCCCATCACTACCCTAGGAGACTTTCAGGAATGAAACCTCTCCTCAAAGCTTTTGGCTCTAGGCAGCTGGAGAAGGTACTTTGTGGTTTTTCAGGTGCAGTCCCTTCCTCTTGACGTTCAAATGAATGCTTGGCACTTTCCAAGAGGAGGGACTCGACTCTGGCTTCAACCTGTGCTGTTTCAAGAACACTTTTCCCCTGTGCAGTTAAATTGGCCACAAAGTCAGACAGTGCATTCTTTCTGAACCCTGCATTTTATGGTTCTAGTTTAGGGGGCCTCATAAAAGATGTAGTGTGCAAGTCACAGTATCCTACACTCAAAGGGCCGTAAGCACTGCACCTACACTGATACCAACACAACTCTTAAAGAACCTTCTGCTCCGTAGTGTTTATTGCCAAAACAAATTTCTAGGCCTAAGGTTTCTGCTGTTCAACTTCCCATGGAAAAATTTAATAGTTTCTATTCTAAAGTCCATTTTCTCACATGTTTGGTAGCCTGTTAGAGCCAGAAACTGAAAGTCTTGCTTCATTTTACTGTGTCCAGTTCTGGTGCCCCCAGCACAAGGAAGACATGGAGCTGCTGGAGCAGGTCCAGAGGAGGACACAAAGACAATCAGCAGGCTGGAGAACCTCCCCTGTGGGAACAGGCTGAGAGAGCTGGGGTTGTTCAGCCTGGAGAAGAAAAGGCTCCAATGAGACCTTAGAGCAGCCTTCCAGAATCTGAAGGGGCCCACAAGAAAGCTGGGGATGGACTTTTGACAATGTCTTTTAGTGACTGGACGAGGGGCAATGGATTGAGGCTGGAAGAGGAGAGATTGAGACTGGAGATGAGGAAGAAATTCTCGATAGTGAGGGTGGTGAGACACTGGAACAGGCTGCCCAGGGAGGTTGTGGATGCCCTCTCCCTGGAGGTGTTCAAGGCCAGGCTGGATGAGGCCTTGAGCAACCCGGGCTAGTAGAAGGTGTCCCTACCCATGGCAGGGGGGTGGAACTGGATGATCTTCAAGGTCCCTTCTCACCTAAACTATCCTATGAATTTTATGTTTTAAGAGCTGAATTTCAGTTCAGTTTCTTACATGTGGCACTAGTACAGAAGCAGTTAGCTTCTATTCCATGCAGCTCTTTGAAAGGTCTCAGTTTGACTGCAGCAAAAACATGTCAAGAAGCATTTTGCTTTTCTTCTATGCTCCTGTGAACGTTACTTACCTCGTGCATTAGACAAGCAACTGAACCACAAAGCATCGCTCCCATGAGAGCAGAGCTGGCTGACTGACATCTCTAGCTGGTTACAGAAACCACACAAACGTTGTCTGCCACCATGTGGACACAGCTACTCTGGACACCCAAAAGCAGGGCTAGACCCAAGGTACTTGCTTGTATCTGTATTGCACTGAAGTGAAAACAAACACCCTTGGGGGAGCTGATAACAGGTTGCTGGAGTGATTTCTACACGATGTCAGATGAAGGCAGAACTATTCCTTGGCCAGGGCTGAGTAAATCATGCCAATGTGAAGAGGAGCTTTAGTCTAACATCACTCAATAGCTGTCTGACAAAACAAACCAATGCTGGATCAGGATAGAAGCTTTGCCTTCTGAGGGACTGAGCACACATTCAGCTAACAGGAAAAAACCACAAAAACCCCCTCCTTTAACTCATGCAGGCTAAGAAATAAAAAAGACCTCCCCAAACCTGATAATTATGCCTGGAGAGGTGTACCCTGACTGCACCAACTGCAGAGCCTCCTTGACCAACAATCAGTGATGAGCAGGGGTAAGACCAGAAACATTCATGGAATCATAGAATTGTCAGAGTTGGAAAGGAGCTCAAGGATCATTTAGTTCAAATCTCCCTGCCATGGGCAGGGACACCTCACACTACATCAGGTTGCTCAGAGCCCCATCCGACCTAGCCTTAAAAACTTCCAGGGATGGAGCTTCTACCACCTCCCTGGGCAACCTGTTCCAGTGACTGTTTACTAACATTCAATCTGAATCTACCCACTTCTAGTTTTCCTCCATTCCCCCCAGTTCTATCACTACCTGATACTCTAAAGTCTCTCCTGAGCTTTCCTGCAGCCCCCTTCACATACTGGAAGGCCACAATTAGGACTCCTCACAGCCTTCTCTTCTCCAGACTGAACACCCCCAACTCTCCCAGCCTGTCCTCACAGCATAGTCCTCTGCTGATCCTCGTGGCCCTTCTCTGGACACATTCCAGCACCTCCAGATCCTTCCTGTAATAGAGGCTCTAGTACTGGACACAGTGGTTCATGTGGGGTCTCACCAGAGCTGAGTAGAGGGGGAGAATCACCTCCCTCGACCTGCTGGCCACTCTTCTCCTGATGCAGCCCAGGACCTGGTTGGCTTTCTGGGCTGCAAGTGCACACTGCCATCTCATATCAGGCTTCTCGACCACCAGCAGCCCCAAGTCCCCCATTCACTGCTTAGCCTGGCTCCAGGACATAAAAGATTTGCAAAGAGACATCCCTGCCCATGGGGGTGCTGGTGTGGATGATCTCTAAGGTCCCTTCCAACCTAAGCCATTCTATGATTCCATGAAAAGCGAGTATCAAATTATTTGGCTTGTTCTACAAGTTCCCCTTGAAGAGCCAGGAATTTAGACAAGGAGAGAACACCACAGCCACTAAAGCTAGATGGACTAAGGTCACTGCAGCAACAAGACTAAAATGGGGCTCCCAGTGATCATAATTCTGGCCTCTGTTTCTATGGCAAAGCTAGGTTGATGCTCAGAAAAAGAAATCCAGGTCAAGAGACAAATTAACTTCCACCCCCCTTTGGTGGCTGACCAAAATCACCATCACCATTTGATATTCAGAGCTGCAAATAGGTTGATTGCCCTGTGCAAGAAAAGAGCTGCAGTAAAACCCCTTCTGACCAGAACCAGAGGAAATTGCCTCATAGCTGCAGAGCAAGTTGTTTCCACTCCAAGCAATCTGGCAGCTGGGTGAGGAATAATGTCTGTCAAGAATCATGCAAGAGACAACTTCCTGGAAACCTAAAGGAACTGGAAGCCAAATAAGCAAGATTCACAGAATGGTTTGAGTTGGAAGGGACCTTAAAGGCCTACTTCCCACCCCTCTGCCATGGGCAGGGACACCTCATCCAACCTGGCCTTGAACACATTCGGGGAGGGGGCATCCAGAACTTCCCTGGACAATCTGTTCAAGTGTCTCACCACCCTCACTGTAAACAACTTCTCCCTAATATCTACTCTAAGGTTACCCTCATCTGATCTAAGACTAAGTAACAGCCACTCACCAGCCTGGACCTGCTTCCCAGCATTCCCACTGATAGCTTTTGCCTTCAGCCAAAGGGGCTTAGCCTCAGAAAGCCCCACCACTCTGCACTGTGCCTCCCAAATTAACCCTATCCTTGCTAAGAGACATGCACACTACCATGCAACATGTTCAGCCCTGGCCAGGCAGCTCATCTGTAGCTGAGGCTTAAGCTGGTGCTTAAAAAGCCTCTTCAAAAAGGTGGCAGATGGGGTTGAACATCTTCCAGCATCTTGGAATACAAGCAGTGTGCCCAAGTGGCCAAGAAAGCCAATGGCATCCTGGCTGGGATCAGCAATGCTGTGTCCAGCAGGGGCAGGGAGGGGATTGTCCCCTGGGACTCAGCTCTGGTCAGGCCACACCTCCAGTGCTGTGTCCAGCTTTGGGCACCTCAATGCAGGAGAGATGTGGAGGTGCTGGAGCCAGGGCAGAGGAGGGCAAGGAAGCTGTGAAGGGCCTGGGGAATAAATGTGATGGAGAGCAACTGAAGGAGCTGGGGATGGTTAGTTTAGAAAAGAGGAGGCTGAGGGGAGACCTCATTGCTGTCTACAACTACCTGAAAGGAGAGGCTCTGGTTTAGGGGTGAAGCTTGTAGAGTAGGATTCTGGGTTGGCCATGGTGATCCTGAGGGTCTTTTCCAACCTGAATGTTTGTGAATGTTTCTGTGATTTCTGTGATCTTCCCACATCTCCCTGCTCCTAGGCAGATGTGATTTCCTGGAAGCACCTCAAGTTCCTCTGTTTCATAATCTCTTCAGTGGCTACCAATCACATGTGTGGGTTAGAAATAATGAACAATACAGGGACAAAAGCAGGTCATATAGCTTGTTCAGAACTTCAGGGCAGGAATTCTCCAGTAGTGACACTCAACATGCTCACTAAGGATTCATCTCAAGAAGGATGGTCACTAAAATAAGATCATCTCTTCATATGTAATGAAGAACCTACACTGAAGTCAGGCCCAAGCAGCTTGTTCCAATCCCTGACCACTCTTGTGCAGAGAAATTTTACCCAGTCTCCAACTGGCACAATTTCAGGCCAATTCCTCTTGTCCTGTCACCTCACACTAGAGAAGAGACCAGTCTCACCTCACTACAGCCTTCTTTCAGGGAGTTGCAGAAGTCTGATCTTGAATGTCTCCAGGGATGGGGCCTCAATCACATCCCTGACAACCTGTTCCAATGTCTCACCACACTCATTGTGAAGAGCTTTCTCCTGATGTCTGACCTACCTTGCTCCAGCTTCAAACCATTGCCCCTCATCCTATCTCAGAATCACCAAAATGTCAGGATTGGAAGGGAACCTAAGGATCATCTAGTTCCAATCCCCCTGTCATGGGCAGGGACACTTTCCACTAGATCAGGTTGCCCACAGGCACATCCAGCCTGGCATTAAAAAATTCAAGAGATGGGGCTTCCACCACCTCCCTGGGCAAACCCTTCGACCACAAACCCTTCTGAACAGTCTCTCCCCAGCCTTCCATTAGGTCTCCCTAAGATACTGAAATACAGAATACAGAATTAACCAGGTTGGAAAAGACCTCAGAGATCATCCAGTCTAACCTATCACCCAACACCATCTCATCAACTAATCCATGGCACCAAGTGCCTCATCCAGGCTTTTTGTAAACACTTCCAGGGATGGTGACTCCAACCCCTCCCTGGGCAGCAGATTCCAATGGCCAATCTCTCTTTCTGGGAAGAACTTCTTCCTAACATCCAGCCCAAACCTCCCCTGGCACAGCTTGAGACTGTGTCCTCTTGTTCTGGTGCCAGTTGCCTGGGAGAAGAAACCAACCCCCAACTGGCTACAACCTCCCTTCAGGGAGTTGTAGATGGCAATGAGGTCTCCCCTGAGCCTCCTCTTCTCTAGGCAAACCACCCTCAGCTCCCTCAGCCTCTCCTCATAGGGCTGTGCTCCAAACCCCTCACCATCTCTATGGTTTCCCAGAGCCTTCTCTTCTCCAGGCTGAACAACCCCAATTCTTACATCACTCTCCTGCTAAAGGCTCATATTCCTCAGCCACTCCACACAAATCCATGACTTAGCAGCTGCAGAGTTTGTGGGGCCAGCTACCTATTGAATGATCTCCTAGTGCCTAATGCCTTGGAGAGCTGAGCAATTCACTCCCAATTTTAGCAACTGTGTCATGCTTCAGGCTTCACCACGCTCTTGGAAGCAGTGTTCTAATTTTTGTGGGGGGTGGGGTGGGGTGTTTGGTATCATTAGACATCTAAGTGAAAAAAAATATAACATCACATTTGCATTGTTTGTTGGGAATCAGAGAGCTGAAATCCTAGCTGGAAATTGACAGTCTTACTTAATAGTACCCAGCTTGGTGAGGGATTCCATGTTGCAGATAGAAAATGTGGGGATTGAAACAATTTGAGCTGAGATCCAGCTGGAAGTTATTAGGAGCTCTCGGAATTAACACACATTGTTTTGACTTTGGAATGTAACAGCAAAGCAAGTTTCCTCCAAATAAATGCTCTACCAAGCTAGGGTTGAGCTGCTTCTAATTCCACTTGAATTCTCCTGAGTGCAAGATGTGGTTTTCATTGTTATTACCCTGCTGTTTTACCAAACAGCTCCACTTTATCTCTAGAAGAGCTCTGATTTGAGTCATTTTACTTCATACCCAGCTCAACCTTTCTCTTTGCTGCCAGAACTCCAGGTACTTGTGAAAGGACAAAAAATAACCATGTACAAAAAATACATATCTGTGAAACCAGGGAAGCCCAGAGAAATCCTTTCAAGTATTTAAGTTGATACAAATTCTTCTCAGCTCTTTTATTTCTAACCCACAGTGATCAGGATTTGCATGAATGATTTGAGCAAGGTGATTGTCAAGGGTTAAAGCTGGGCTAGGCACTAAACAAGTGCCAGATGCTTTCTATGAACCCCTCTGCCAGCCCAAAAAAGGGAAAGGGAATAAGGGAGAGAGGCTGATGGGTTGGGAAAGAGAAATAAAACGCCTTTAATGAATAATAGTAAAATGAAAGAGATACAAACAGATAGAAACCAACTCTGACCCTGACCCCTGATGGTAATGATGTTACCATCACCACCAATGCTGTGGGCAGGCACTGGGGAAGAACCAGGCTGGACTCAGCAGCAGATGGGAACCAGATTCAGGAGCTGGATTCAGCAACTGGATTCAGGAACTGATGGACTGGGATCAAAGGCAGAAAGAAGAGAGTCCTCCTTGGATGTCAGCCATTGAAAAACAGGCTTGACCCTCATGATGTCCATGGGATGGAATCCCTTGTTGGTCAGTTTAGGGTCACCCACCCTGTCTGATCAATCCCACAGGTGCTACCTCTTATTTACTGCACCCTAACTTGGGGACACACAATTTTTAGCAGCGCCCTTGGTCCGTACAGGAGCAAGTCTCAGCCAGAGCCTTTCTGCAGCTCCACGCTTGGCAGTAACTCTCCCTAACGGCTTCTCACTGCTAGGAGCAGCCCTTGGCTATGTAAACCTGCCCTGAGCTTCAAAAAGTGCCCTCCCTGAGCACAGCCTGAGCTGAGAAGTCAAACCACTGAACAGAATTGGTTCTGCTCTGGTTTGAATCAGGAAAGTGATGGAAACCCAAGCTCTTCACAAAACACTCCAGAACTGTTCCTCCCAAGCACCTCCAATCTTCCCACATCTCCCAGAGGGACTTCAGCAACCAATCCTCTTTTATTCATGGCAGAATAATTTGCAGGACCGGTTCTCTGAATTAAAGACAACAACATTGGGCCTTAAAATGATTCCCTCGTGGGTTGGGATAGTCTGGAGATAAGAAAGAGGCAGCTGGTCATTCTCCATCCAAAATGATTTTCCCACATTCACATGAACCAAGCACAGAATCACAGAACTGTTGAGGTTGGAAGAGACCTCTGAGATCATCAAGTCCAGCTGCTCACCTACAGCTCACAATCCCACCACTAAGCTACTGCCACTAAATAATGTCCCTCAATACCACATCCATGCATCTTTTGAATACCTCCAGGGATGGTGACTCCACCACCTCCCTGGGCAGCCTGCTCCAAGGAGAAATGGAATCTATCTGGAAGCTTCTCTTGAAACAGTCTTAAGATTCATAATTGTATAGAATGGTTTAGGTTGAAAAGGGACCTTAAAGAGATCATCTAGTTCCAACCACCCTGCCATGGGCAGGGGCACCTTCCACTAGATCAGGCCTGATTCAACCTGGCCTTGGATCTTCAATTCAACAATTACATCCTCCAAAGGAACAGACAAAGAATTCAAACAACCTCAGCCCCTGAGCACAGGAGGTTTGTGATGCATTTATGGACGTTAGCTCCTTGTTCTGCCTTTCCAGTGGAACTTCCCTTCGGCAGCACTATACAAAAGCTGCAAAGTTTGACCAAGGAAATCAAAACAAAGTTGACTGTGTTGGACTCCTGCAACACTTTCCTGATGAAATAAGGACTAGAAGCTCCCCCACAATTCTGATTTGCCTTTATTATGTTTTTCTATTCACCAGCATGCAAAATCTCCAGTATTAGCATGTGTACCACTGGTGTTGTACAAACCACTTCAAAGCTTGGCCACCAACTGCTCCAGCTTGTACCAGCCCCACTGAGCCCATGGTAAATTTGGAACCTTTCCTACACCAATACACAGTTAAAGTCTTCATTTACTTTTATGAGTTTAAACACATGCCAGTTGTTTGCAGAAACCAACTGCAAGTAGTTGGGAGGCAGTGTGGGGTGAGTGACCATGTGTCCAGCTGCTCACAGTCCTTTAGAATCATAGAATGGCTTAGCTTGGAAGGGATCTCAGAGATCATCTACTCCAACCACCCCACCATGGGCAGGGACACCTCTCAACTAGACTTGGTTGCCCAAGGCCTCATCCAGCCTGGCTTTGAATACCCCCAGGGAGGAAGCATCCACAACCTCCCTGGAAAACCTGTTCTAGAGTCTCAGAACCCTCATACTGAAGAGCTTCCTCCTAAGATTCAGTCTAAACTTACTTTCCCCCAGCTTAAAGCCATTCCCTCTTGTCCTGTCTCTAGACACTCTTAGGAAGAGTCCCTCTCCAGCCTTCCTGAACAAAATCAGAACAAAACAAACCCACGTTGCAAGAGGTCCAACAGTGGTAACAACTCAGAGGTGACAAAGGGACAAACAGGAAAAAAAGTGAGGTGGTGACAGTTGCCACAAAGATACCCCCACAGCAGGCACAAGTGTCAACTAACCCTGATTATGAGAACTGGCAGTGGATCACAGAATAGTTTTGGTTGGAAGAGACCGTTAAAATCATCCAACCACTAACCTATCACTGTCAGGTCATCACTAAACCATGTCCCTCAACACCACATCTACACAACTTTTAAATGCCTCCAGAGATGGTGACTCCACCACTTCTCTGAGCAGCCTGTTCCAGGGTTTAACAACCCTTTCATTTTTTTCCTAATACCCAAACTAAACCTCCTCTGGTGCAACCTGAGGCCACTTCTTTTCAGTCTTACCACTTACTACTTGAGAGAAGAGACTAGACTAGACTAGAATTAACTAGGTTGGAAAAGACCTTTGAGATCATCAAGTCCAACCTATCACCCAACACCATCTCATCAACTAAACCATGGCACCAAGCACCCCATCCAGTCTCTTCTTAAACACCTCCAGGGATGGTGACTCCACCACCTCCCTGGGCAGCACATTCCCATGGCCAATCTCTCTTTCTGGGAAGAATTTCTTCCTAACCTCCAGCCTAAACCTCCTCTGGCACAGCTTGAGACTGTGTCCTCTTGTTTTGGTGCTGGTTGCCTGGGAGAAGAGACCTGGCTACAACCTCCCTTCAGGTAGTTGTAGACAGCAATAAGGTCTCCCCTGAGCCTCCTCTTCTCCAGGCCAAGCAACCCCAACTCCTTCAGCCTCTCCTCACAGGGCTAGAAAGGCTCACCTCAGCCTCCTTCCCTCCAGGCTTAACAACTCCAGTTCCCTCAGCCACTGCTCATAAGACCAGCTCTCCAGACCCCTCAGCAGCTTTCTTTGGACAAGCTCCAGCACCTCAATGTCCTTTTTGTAGTGATGGGCCCAAAACTGGACACAATGTTGACATGTGGCCTCACCAGTGCTGAATACAGTGAGAGAATCACTTCCCTGGGCCTTCTGGCCACATTATTGGTGATGCTCTTGGTTTTGGCCACTTAGGCACACATTGGCTCATCTTCAACCATCTGTTAATGAACACCCCCAAGTCCTTTTCCACTGGGCAGCTTCCCAGCCACTCTTCCACAAGCTTGGGGCATTCATGAGTTCGTTGTGACCCAAGTGCAGTACCTGGCACTGGACCTTGTTGAGTCTCATACAACAGGCCTCAGCCTATTGATGTAGCCTGTCTATAGCCCTCTGCAGAGCCTCCACACCTTCAAGCAGACCAACAGACTTCCCTATCTGAAAAATGAAGAGTTTCTCATCTCCAACAAGAAGGGAGCACAGAGCACTTGCATCACCCAACTGACTGGAAAACTGCAGTATAGGAACAAAAAGCCCATGAAAGGCTGAAGAGCAAAGTGAGCAGCATCAGGACTCCCATGTCACAGAATGAACTCATGTGTTTACATAAGAGGAGATTAAGAAAAGCATTGATTTGATAGTAATGGAGAGAGAAAGCTCTCAAAGCCTTTGAAGGCAAGGGGTATTTAATCCCTTCTTCTCACTGGTCTTGCCTCTGAAAGTCAAGCGTGAACAGCTGGCTGCCATTATTAATACCAGCAACAAAGAGTCACAGTCCAAGTTATATTAAGAGCTTGGTTAAGTGAATTTTCCAAGATTAGCAGGACTTGATTAACTTCATCTTAAGGTATTTTAGCCCTTTAAGTAATTTCAGAGCCATTGGAGGTTATCTTCCAAAATACACTAAGCATGGGCAAGATCCCAGAAGTCTGGAAAATGGTAAAGGCAATCCAGGCTCAAAAAACAAACAACACAGAAAGCCCCAGAAGCTTTAATTTAATTTGGGGGTAGGGAATGGGGGGGGGTGTGTGTGGTGTAAGTGGTGGAAGAGAGAACTGGAAAAACAAATCAAACAAGTAGAAACTAAGCATTAAAAAAAAAAAAATACAAAGATCTGATTTTCCTGTTTTTCAAGACTGAAACTGTCAGACAGATCTCGTGTTAAGCCTTACACACAGGTTAGAAACTGAAACAGCTTTCTGTTGGAACTTAAACAAATCTCTTGGCACTTGGTGGTGTGACATGCTCACAACCATGCCTGGGAAATGGGATATTGATGAAGTATGAATGAATACGGAGCAAGAAAGGGCTCTCTGGGTGTCGTTAAATGATGGTTCGCTGCTTGTGGCTGGAAGTGCCAGTGAAGTGGGGGCAGCACCTGGCTTTAGGCTTTCTCCCAGCCCTATTCGAGATTTGGATTAGGTGACCTGCATAGAGAATAGGCTGGGATGCAAACAGCACAAAGCTGAGGTTCACAGAATAGCAGAACATTAGGGGTTGGAAGGGATCTTGAAAGATCATTGAGTCCAACCCTCCAGCCAGAGCAGGAGCATAGAATCCAGCACAGGTGACACAGGAACACATCCAGATGGGGCCTGAAAGTCTCCAGAGAAGGAGACTCCACAACCTCTCTGGGCAGCCTGTGCCAGGGCTCTGTGACCCTCACAGTAAAGAAGTTCCTCCTCATGTTGAGGTGGAACCTCCTGCGCTGTAGTTTATATCTATTGCTCCTTGTCTTTTCACAGGGCACAAGTGAGCTGATCCTGTCCCTTCCCTCTTGAACCCCAGCCCTAAAATATTTATAAACATTTATTAAATCTCCTCTCAGTCTTCTCTCCAGACTAACCACTCCTAGGGCTCTCAGCCTCTCCTCACAAGGCAGTGCTCCAGTCCCTCAATCATTCTGGTAGCTCTCTGTTGGACTCTCTTGAGTAGATCCCTGTCCCTCTTGAACTGGGGAGCCCAGCAGGTTGAGCTCTCGGCCTACCTGTCCTCATCTTGTGGAGTGTTACAGTCTGAAACTAAAATTTAGTTGCAACCAGAATTTTCCTGAGGCTTCAGACAGTTCAAGAGAGGTTGACTCCTCAGACTTGACATTCTAATAATGATAAGTCCACCTAATTCCATTGGACTGCAGAACAGTAACAATAGATAGGTTAAAATCATGAGGATGATTAAGGGGCCAGAGCACTGCCCATTCCCAATGTGGTCTCATCAGGGCAGAGCAGAGGGGAAGAAGAACCTCCCTTGACCTGCTGGCCACACTCTTCATAATGGCTCCCAGGCTATCAATGGCCTTGTTGGCCACGAAGGCACCATTTTTTGTCACATTTTTGCGTCATGGATAACTTATTGTCCACCAGAACTCAGAGGTGCTGCTTCCCAGCAGGTCAGCCTCTAATCTGTACAAACCATAAAACATTTACATTTCCACAGTTTTTTTTGTTTGAAATGGAAAGTGAATTCCTAGCTGGTGATCCCTTCTCTTAAGCACCAGAGAGGAAAATCTCAAGCAGAAAGCTGTAAGTGAAGACAATGATTTGAAGAACACCTCCACTGCTCTTTGCCATGGAGAGCAGCATGACCAGATACCAGATGCACACTCAAGTCATACAGGCACTAAGCAGACAGTAGACAGAAATAAAAGGTCAGTGTACCAACCTGTGCTATATTTTTGTTGAGAAGATAGACTCCATATTCAAACTGAAGCTTCTCCCCTCCTTTTGGATATAAAGGAAATCTGATGGAGAAAACAAAAAGGGAAAAAACAATTTAATATTAAAGTATTCACAGAATATTAGGGGGTTAGAGGGGACCTTAAAGATCAAGTCGAACCCCCCCACCAAAACAGTATCACCAAGAGCAGGTCACACAGGAACACATCTGGAGACCTTCAAAACCTGCCTAGAGAGGGAGACTCCACAGCCTCTCTGGGCAGCCAGCGGCAGGGCTCCAGCATTCTCACACCAAAGAAGTTTCTCCTTATGTTGAGGTGGAACCTCTTGCGCTCCAGCTCGTATCTGTTGTTCCTTGCCCTGTCCCTGAGCACCACCAAAAGAGCCTGGAACATTCATCCTGACAGCTGCCCCTCAGACATTGATCAGATCCCCTCTCACTCTTCTCTTCTCTTCTCCAGACTAAACAGCCCCAGAGCTCTCAGTCTCTCTTCACAGGGGAGATTCTCAAGTCCCCTAAGCATCCTTGTACCTCTCTGGTGGCCTTTCTCCAGCAGGTCTCTCTCTTGAACTTGGGAGCCCAAAACTTGACACAGGATGGCAGCTGTGGTCTGACTAGGTGTGACCTAGTGAGGCTGTGCCTTTAAGAAAGGGACAGTTGCTAGAACACTGGCTGAATGTTTTGGAATAATAACAAAAACAAAGATAAAGTCTAAATGAATTTCATTGGTAGATTGGTATAATGCAACTTTAAGTTTTAGGTCTGGTTGAGTCTCAGTCAGTTTAGGTCTGTCTTTTCAGCCTGTCTGCTTCTGTCTCTCTCTGAGCAACAGCTTCTTGAGCTAACAGATAAGAAAACTAATTCTTGCATGTGCTTTGAACTAACAGAATTGCCTCGACAGGCTGGACAGATGGGCAGAGTCCAAGGGCATGAGATTGAACACATCCAAGTGCCGGGTTCTGCACACTGGCCACAACAACCCCATGCAGTGCTACAGGCTGGGGTCAGAGTGGCTGGAGAGCAGCCAGGCAGAGAGGGACCTGGGGGTGCTGGTCGATGGTAGGCTGAACATGAGCCTGCAGTGTGCCCAGGCAGCCAAGAGGGCCAATGGCATCCTGGCCTGCATCAAGAACAGTGTGGCCAGCAGGAGCAGGGAGGTCATTCTGCCCCTGTACACTGCACTGGTTAGGCCACACCTTGAGTCCTGTGTCCAGTTCTGGGCCCCTCAGTTTAGGAAGGAGGTTGACTTGCTGGAGCATGTCCAGAGAAGGGAAACGAAGTTGGTGAGGGGTTTGGAACACAAGCCCTATGAGGAGAGGCTGAGGGAGCTGGGGTTGCTTAGCCTGGAGAAGAGGAGGCTCAGGGGTGATCTTATTGCTCTCTACAACTACCTGAAGGGAGGTTGTAGACAGGCAGAGGTTGGTCTCTTCTCCCAGGCAGCGAGTACCAGAACAAGAGGACACAGTCTCAGGCCGCACCAGGGAAGGTTTAGGTTGGAGGTTAGGAAGAAGTTCTATACAGAGAGAGTGATTGCCCATTGGAATGGGCTGCCTGGGGAGGTGGTGGAGTCACCATCACTGGAGGTGTTCAGGAGGAGACTTGATGGGGTGCTTGGTGCCATGGGTTAGTTGTTTAGGTGGTGTTGGATTGGTTGAAGGGTTGAACATGATGATCTTGAAGGTCTCTTCCAACCTGGTCTGGTCTATTCTATTCTATTCTAAATAATTACCTTTTCTCTCTCTCTCTAACCCTTTTTGGGAAAAAAGGGAGGTAGGGGGAGAGAGGGAGGTACAGGGGGGGCCCCTCCTCTGGCTGGAGGAGGGAGCTTTGTTCTGTATTACTTTCGTTGCTGTGTATTTCTGTCTATATTGTAAATATTGTATAATGTGTGTATATTCACTGCACTTCATTCTGCTTGTAAATATAGCTTTAATTCATCTCTGCTTCTCCGACTGAGTTAGCCGTGGTTTCTTTGTGTGAGGGGGGAGAACTGAACTTTCTCTCACCACCACACTAGGACAGAGCAGAGCAGGAGGAGAACCTCGCTAGCCCTGCTGGCCACACTTCATGATGCACCTCAGGATGCTGTTGGACCTCTTGGCCACAAGGGCACATTGCTGTCCCATGCAGAACTTGCTGTCCACTAGGAGTCCATAGAGCTGCTTTCATTCAGGACAATCCCTAACTGTACTGGTGCCTGCTGTTATTCCTCCCCAGCTGCAGAACCTTGGACTTGTCCTTATTGAACTCCACTCAGATCTTTAAGTAAACTTTAAAAAAGCCCCAGAGTCCTCTGAGAAGATCAAGATTTAGAAAGCTGGCCTCAATGACTTCTCTGAAGACCTCTCTCCATGGGGTGTACTCAGCAACTCTTTGCAACTCCAGCCAATCAACTTTTAAAAGATGCTTTATGACTCTCCCAGTGCTGCAGCAGCCCTCTGCTGAGGGAGCTCGGGTTGTTTAGCCTGGAGGCTCAGGAGAAACCTTATTGTCATCTACAACTACCTGAAGGGATGGTGGAATGAGGTGGGAGCTGGTCTCTTCTCCCAGGCAACCAGTATCAGTATCACTAAGGTTGGAAGAGACCTCAAAGATCATCGAGTCCAACCTGTCACCACAGACCTCATGACTAGAGTAGGGAGGACACTACTGCCCACTGCAGGCTTGAACCCACGACCTTCCCATTAAGGGTCTTATGCACTACCAACTGAGCCACAGAGATGTCCAGCAACAGAACAAGAGGACGCAGTCTGAAGCTGCATCAGGGTAGGTTTAGACTGGGTGTTAGGAAGAAATTCTTCCCAGAAAGAGAGACTGACCATTGGAATGTGCTGCCCAGGGAGGTGGTGGAGTCACCATCTCTGGAAGTGTTTAAAAAGAGCCTGGATGAGGCACTTAGTGCCATGGTTTAGTTGATGAGATGGTGTTGGGTGATAGGTTGGACTGGATGATCTCTAAGGTCTTTTCCAGTCTGGTTAATTCTGTATTCTCTAGAGTTAAGCACATTTTAACAGGCACACAGCACATCACCAGATCTGAAGTTTGTGTTGTAGAACTGTGGAATTCTTTAGGCTGCAAAAAGACCTCTAAGATCATCAAGTCCCACTGTCAGCTCAGCACTGCCAGGTCACCACTAACCCATGTCCCTCAGAAACACATCTGCATGCTTCCTGAACACATTCCCAGGGCAGAATGTTTCAGGGCTTGACAACCCTCAGCGCCCTCAGCCCCTCCTTGTAGCCCAGGTGCTCCAGGCTCTTCTCCCACCTAGCTGCTCTTCTCTGGACACACTCCACAACCTCAATGCCTTGCATGCAGGTGGGGCCAGAAGTGAACACAATACTTGAGGTGTGGTCTCACCAGTGCTGACCACAGGAGGATGATCACCTCCCTGTTCCTGCTTGCCACAGTGTTTCTAATACAAGCTAGGAAGCCATTGCTCTTCTTGGATACCTGGGCACACTGATGACTCATGTTCAGCTGACTGTCAACCAATACTCCCAGGTCCATCTCTAAGTTGCAGCTTAGAGGAGGTCAAGCAGCCTGTGGACCCAGTGCTTAGGGAAATGGTTGATTGTTGATCCTTCAGTGCTGGGTCAAAGGTTGGACTGGATGAGTACTGTGTCCAGTTCTGGGTTCCTCAATTTAAGAAGGACATTGAGACACTTGAACACGTCCAGAAATGGCAATGAGGCTGGGGAGAGGCCTTGAGCACAAGCCCTGTGAGGAGAGGCTGAGGGAGCTGGGGTTGCTTAGCCTGGAGAAGAGGAGGCTCAGGGGAGACCTTATTGCTCTCTACAACTACCTAAATGGAGGTTGCAGCCAGGTAGGGGTTGGTCTCTTCTCCCAGGCAACCAGCACCAGAACAAGGGGACACAGTCTCAAGCTGTGCCAGGGGAGGTTTAAGCTTGAGGTGAGGAGAAAGTTCTTCCCAGAAAGAGAGACTGGCCATGGGAATGTGCTGCCCAGGGAGGTGGTGGAGTCACTGTCCCTGGAGGTGTTCAAAAAAGGATTGGATGTGGCACTTGGAGCTGTGGTTTAGTTGATTAGATGGTGTTAGGCATTAGGTAATAGATTGGACTTGATGATCTCTGAGGTCTTTTCCAACCTGGTTGATTCTGTGTGACTCTGTGATGAGCTCTGAGGTCTCTTCCAAAGGGATGTTTTCTGCGATTCTGTGATCTAAAATGTCTCTTTATGGCCTCCTCTTTATGAGGAAACACACTTTTGCTGCTTCAAGAACCTTATGTTCTGTAGCTCCTAATGAAGATGCTGAGCTTATGATCTGCCCCAAACCCACCTGAGATCAGAAACCAAAGCCTCTCTCAAATGTGAGACAGCAAACAGAGGAGATCAGTATCTGCTAGAAACAACACATCCCCTGGAGGGGCGATTAGGCAGAGTATATTTTATCATCAATCAGCCCCACAGCCAAGGACATTTGCAAATTGAAGGAGAATTATACAGCACCATTAAAGCTAAAGGTCAAGAGTGCAGCAGATCAAGTATGAAGATGTCAGCTTCAAGTTTTATGCTGCTTTCAAACTCACTGGTTCACCTTGAGTTGAGGAATATAAAAATCACCATGAATAGTGGATCTCTACCTCACCTTGCTTAATAGCTCTATAAATCCAACTAGTTCCTCCTGCAAGAAAATAAAACCTTTCCAAATGAACACAGGCTGCAGGAATACCACCATGCCTTCTCCTAAGTGTAAAACAGAAACTGAAAGGAATTAATTTTGACATCATAGAATGGTCTGGGTTGGAAGGGACTGCCAGAGACAGAGTCCAAACCCCACTGCAAAACAGGACCACCTAGGGCAGGTCACCCAGGAACATGTCACAGAAGCAGTTTGTAAAAGACTCTCAGGATCACCAAGTCCAACACAGAACCCTACTCTACGAGGTTCACTCCTAAACCAAATCCCCAAGCACCACATCTGAAACAGCTTTAAATAGATCCAGGGTTGGTGATTCAACCACCTCCCTGGGCAGCACAAACCCACCTGTTCACATAGGTTTTGAAGCTCTCTAAAGAAGGAAACTCCACCACCTCTCTGGGCAGCCTGCTCCAGTGCTCTGTAATCCTCACAGTAAAAATGTTTCTCCTCATAATGTGAGGGAATTTCCTGTGGGTGAATTTCGATCCATTGTCCCCCATCCTGTCACTGGGTATCCCTGTAAAAAGCCTGGCTCCATTCTCCTGACAGCCACCCATCAGATGTTTGTAGACATTTCTAAGATCCCCTATCAGCCTTCTCTTCTCCAGACTAAACAGCCCCAGGGCTCTCAGCCTTTCCTCAAAAGAGAGATGGCTCAGACCTTTAATGATCATTGTAAAATCCATTGAACTCTCTGAACAGTTCCCTGTCCCTCAGAACTGGACACAACACTCCAGATGTGGCCAAACTAAGGCTGAGTAGAGGGGAAGAACCTCCCTCAACCTGCTGGCCACACTCTTCTTAATGCACCCACGTCTCCCTTTGGCCTCAGCCACCAGGGCACATTGCTCTCCCGTGGATAACTTATTTCAGCCAGGACTCCAATGCCCTTCTCTGTGGAGCTCCTTTCCAGCAGGTCATCCCCTAACCCATATTGGTGCACAATGTTATTCCTCCCCAATCTACAATTACATTACCAAAATAGAGCAAGATTTAAAGGAGGACTTTACAATTAACACCATAAACCCAACTCAAGCCTGACACTAAAAGCCCCAGCAGGGATACAAGCCATGTTTCACCAGAAGATAGAATTTCATGAAGTCACCAGGCACGAGATCTGTGCATTCTATTATTAGACAGAGAGCTCTTTCAGACACACAGCCCAGAAAAAGAGGTCAAAACCTGTTTTGCTACCCTCTCCCACACACAGTTCCTTTTAAGTGGTAAAGATGAAGTTGTTGGTTTTGTTGGTTGTTTTTTTTCCTTTATCACTTGGATCCTGCTTCTTTGCCCAATACTCAGATTTCCATCCTCTAACTTCCACTAATTAATCCTGAAAGGCTTTCAACTACACATGGCCTGGTGTCAGCTTTCATAACATCAGCACTTACATGAAAGCCTTGAAAGATGTCAGTGGATGTCTTTGTGTGTGTACATTTAAGACTTGGGAGAAAAATAAAGCCAACCTTTCTGTCTGTCTGTCTCTCTCTGTTATCTTGCTTGCCCATTAAGGCCTGGTCACAAGCAATAAACTTAAGGCAGAAGGACAACAATGGTTTGTGTAGTGCTTCATTGAGAGTAATTGAATGCAACTTTAACTGCTGGCTCCTCGTCTGAAATTCCTCTTGCCTGCTCCTTAGGAAAGCACAACTCTAAGCTAAATCTCTCACTCTGGCATGCTGCAAACAGTTAAGGTCTGCTGGGTAAGGTTTCAGTTATCCTTGCTCAAAAGAAAAGCCCCAAAACCCAGACATTTGAAAAATGACTGTTTTAGGGGCTTTGTAATCGTGAAGCACTCAGTAAAATGCAAAATGGCATCTGGCTGCCCACTTCAGGTCAAGATGTACCTTCTTGTTTCTATTCTTGCTGATAGGTTTGGGGGGGGGGGGGAAGAATACAAATCATTAAGCTCCCTTAAAGCAGGACACAGATACTCTGAGCTCACAGAATCCTAGCATGGTGGGGTTGGAAGGAACCTCTGGAGATCATCCAGTCCAACCCCCTCTGCTAAAGCAGAGGCACCCACAGCAGGTTGCACAGGGTATTACCATGTCCAGGTGGATTTGGAATGTCTACAGAGGAGACTCCACAACCTCTCCGGTCAGCCTGGACCAGGGTTCCAGTACCCTCACAGGAAACAAGGTTTTTTTCCTCATGTTCAGATGAAATCTCCTGTGTTTCAGTGTGTGCCCACTGCCTCTCGTCCCATTGCTGGCACCACTGCAAAAGAGTCTGGCCCCATCCTCTTGACCTCCACCCTTTAGCTATTGACCAGGATTGATCAGATCCCTTCTCAGGCTGCTCTTCTCCAGGCTCAACAGCCCCAGGGCTCTCAGCATTTCCTCCTCACAAAGATGCTCCAAGCCCTTCAGTGTCCTTGTAGTTTCTGCTGGATTCTCTCCAGTAGTCTCTCTTGAACTGGGGAGCCCAGTACTGGACACAATGCTGCAGATGTGGCCTCACCAGAGCAGAGACAACAGATTCAAAAGGGGTTAGTGTGATGTGCTGTCTGACAGCACTAATCATTTCAAGTGACTCAAAGAAGATCTTAAATCTAGAGAACATGAAGATGATGCAAGAAAATCCAGGATGTTTAGTAACTTAGTGCACACTAACCTCATATGAGATTTCTGTACCTGCTCAAGGCTGTTCTTGCTTCACTAGAGACATCTGCTGTGTCAGGTGGCTAGAGGTAGGACAATGATAAGAGCCTCTGCTGGGGAAAAGCACAAGCACTAGTAGTGAGAAAGGGAATAACAAACTCACAGGTATGTTGAAAAGCAGCTCTAGGATCTTTGAGCCAACAGTGTGCCCTTGTGGCCAAGAAGAACAATGGATCCTGGGGTGCATCAAGAAGAGTGTGGCCAGCAGAGTCAAGGGAGTTCTCCTCCCCCTCTACTCTGCCCTGGTGAGGCCACATTTGGAGTACTGGGTCCAGTTCTGGACAGCCCAGTTCAAGAAGGACAGGCAACTGCTTGAGGGGGTACAACGAAGGGCTACAAAGATGATTAGAGGACTGGAACATCTCTCTTGTGAAGAAAGGCTGAGGGACTTAGGGTGCTTTAGCCTGGAGAAGAGAAGACTGAGGGGGGATCTCAGCAATGCTAATCTTTTGAGGGACCAGCCTTTTTTCAGTGGTGCCCAGAGGCAGAACAAGAGGCAGTAGGCACAAACCTGAACATAGGAAGTTCCACCTTAACATGAGGAGGAACTTTTTTAATTTCAGGGTGAGAGAGCACTGGAACAGGCTGCCCAGAGAAGTTGTGGAGTCTTCGTCTCTGAAGATATTCAATACCCACCTGGACACCATCCTGGGCAACTTGCTCTGGGTGTGCAGCTACCCTAGAAGGGGATTGGATTAGATTGGGGTCGGGGAGCAGAGTAATACCCTGGAAATCCATGAGGAGTTAGTTCGGGACCTGCTGAGCCACTTGGATATCCACAAGTCCATGGGACCAGATGGGATCCATCCTAGGGTGCTGAGAGAGCTGGCGGATGTGCTAGCTAGGCCACTCTCCATCATTTTCCTCCAGTCCTGGCTCACTGGTGAGGTCCCAGATGACTGGAAACTGGCCAACGTGGTCCCCATCCACAAGAAGGGTCGGATGGAGGAACCTGGAAACTACAGGCCGGTCAGCCTGACCTCAGTGCCAGGGAAAGTGATGGAGCAGATTATCCTGGCAGCAATAACTGCGCACCTGAAGGATGGCCAAGGGCTCAGGTCCAGTCAACATGGATTCAGGAAGGGCAGATCCTGCCTCTCCAACCTGATCTCTTTCTATGATCAGGTGACCCGCCTGGTGGATGTGGGGAGGCCTGTGGATGTGGTCTACCTAGACTTCAGCAAGGCCTTTGACACCGTCCCCCACAGCAAACTGCTGACTAAGCTGTCAGCCCATGGCTTGGACCACTACACTCTGTGCTGGGTTAGGAACTGGCTGGAGGGCCGGGCTCAGAGAGTGGTCGTGAACGGTGCCACATCCAGCTGGAGGCCAGTCACCAGTGGTGTCCCCCAGGGATCAGTGCTGGGCCCTGTCCTCTTCAACATATTCATTGATGATCTGGATGAAGGGGTAGAGTCAGTCATCAGCAAGTTTGCAGATGACACAAAGTTAGGGGCAGATGTTAGTCAATTAGAGGGTAGAAAGGCTCTGCAGAGGGACCTCGACCGACTGGACAGATGGGCAGAGTCCAATGGGATGGCTTTCAACAAGTCCAAGTGCCGAGTGCTGCACTTTGGCTACAGCAATCCCATGCAGAGCTATAGGCTGGGGTCGGAGTGGCTGGAGAGCTCCCAGACAGAGAGGGACCTGGGTGTGCTGATCGACAGCCACCTGAATATGAGCCAGCAGTGTGCTCAGGTGGCCAGGAGGGCCAATAGCATTCTGGCCTGCATTAGGAATAGTGTGGCCAGCAGGAGCAGGGAGGTCATAGTGCCCCTGTACTCTGCTTTGGTTAGGCTGCACCTTGAGTACTGTGTCCAGTTCTGGGCTCCTCAGTTTAAGAAGGACATTGAAACACTTGAGCGTGTCCAGAGAAGGGCAACAAGGCTGGTGAGAGGCCTTGAACACAAGCCCTATGAGGAGAGGCTGAGGGAGCTGGGATTGTTTAGCCTGGAGAAGAGGAGGCTCAGGGGTGACCTCATTGCCCTCTACAACTACCTGAAAGGTGGTTGTAGCCAGGAGGGAGTTGGCCTCTTCTCCCAGGCAACCAGCACCAGAACAAGGGGACACAGTCTCAAGCTGCGCCAGGGGAGGTTCAGACTCGAGGTGAGGAGGAAGTTCTTCACTGAGCGAGTCATTCGGCATTGGAATGGGTTGCCCAGGGAGGTGGTTGAGTCATCGACCCTGGAGGCGTTCAAGGGGAGATTGGACGTGGCACTTGGTGCCATGGTCTAGTCATGGGGTCTGTGGTGTCAGGTTGGACTCGATGATCCTCGAGGTCCTTTCCAACCTAAGTGATACTGTGATACTGTGATACTATGAAAATTAGATGACCTCCAGAGGTCCCTTCCAGCCCCTGCCATGCTGGGATTCCATACTTCTGTGATCTATGACACTTGTGCCAAAACTGGTGAAATAAAATAAGTCTCACTCTAAACTGAGAAGGTGAAGAACACCGTGCAGTGATCCAAACTGCACAGCAGACTGATGTTAAGCACATGGTCAACAAGGGCCTTTAAGATCCAAGGTAACAGGAAAAAGCCTTCTCAGTCTTTAAGGCTCATACTTGGTTTGGAAGTTTTATGATTTGCTTATTTAATCCTGAAGGACTCTGACAAAAGCAAAGGTTTTGTTTATTTCTTTGAGTCATGAGCTGTGCTTTACAGGACTCATTGGGATGCAAGTCCAGTGGTTCCCAGCTGTACCAGACTGCTGGAAGAGAGGAAAATCCATAATGACCTAAGAAACTGTCCTAGAGGGCAGCAGGTTATCCATGGGCCAACAGCTTCCTAGGTTGCATTATTAAGAAGTGTGTCCAGTAGGTCTAGGGAGGCTCTCCTCCCCCTCTACTCTGCTCTGGTGACACCACACCTGCAATACTATCCCCAGTTTTGGGCTCCTCAATTCAATAGAAGCAGGGATCTGCTGGAGAGAGCCCAAAAGAGAGCTACTAGGATCACAGGGATGTGAACATCTCTGCTATGAAGAAAGGCTGAGAGACCTGGAGCTGTTTAGTCTGGAGAAGAGAAGGCAGAGAAGGGGTAGGTGTCAAGATGAAGGTGCCAGGCTCTTTTTGGTGGTGCCCAGTGATAGGACAAGGATCAACAGATGCAAGCTAGAACACATCAGGAGAAATTTCTTTACTGTGAGGTGTAGTGGAGCCCTGGACCAGGCTGCCCAGAGAGGCTGTGGAGTCTCCTCCTCTGGAGATTTTCTAGACCCATCTGGATGCATTCCTGTGTGACTTGCCCTAGCTGATCCTGTTTTGGCAGGAGGGTTGGACTCAATCTCTGGAAGTCCCTTCCAACCCCTACCATTCTGTGATTGTGTGAAAACATCCACATGCAGGGCATTTTTAGACACACAGCTCACTTCACCTTTCATGGTATGCTCCTTTGGACAAAAGTTGCATTCTTCCACTTGTGATACCACAATGACAGAAGAGTTCTGGGCCCCACAGTTTAAGAAGGACATCGAAACACTTGAACGTGTCCAGAGAAGGGCAACAAGGCTGGGGAGAGGCCTTGAGCACAGCCCTGTGAGGAGAGGCTGAGGGAGCTGGGGTTGTTTAGCCTGGAGAAGAGGAGGCTCAGGGGAGGCCTTATTGCTCTCTACAACTACCTAAATGGAGGTTGCAGCCAGGAAGGGGTCGGTCTCTTCTCCCAGGCAACCAGCACCAGAACAAGAGGACAAAGTCTCAAGCTATGCCAGGGGAGGATTAAGCTCGAGGTGAGGAGAAAGTTCTTCACTGAGCGAGTCGTTCACCATTGGAATGTGCTGCCCAGGGAGGTGGTGGAGTCACTGTCCCTGGAGGTGTTCAAGAGGGGACTGGACGTGGCACTTGGTGCCATGGTCTCGTAGGCATGAGGTTTGTGGTGACAGGTTGGTCTTGATGATCTTTGAGGTCTCTTCCAACCTTGGTGACACTGTGATTCTGTATGATTCAGTTTCTTACATATTGAACCAGAACAGTATCATGCTTACAGCTTCAGAGCACATACAGGGCTCATACACTCAAGTGTTCCCAGTCTCAGAAGAGGCTTTGATTGCCATTTCTCATGAGCAACAGGAAAGAAAAAAAAACCAAGCCAAGGCAAAGAATCACAGAAGCAGTTACAAGGCACTTTCTAATTGTAGGGTGGAAGGGACCTTTCAAGGTCATCTAAGATCAGGTTTCTCAGAACCCCAAACAAGCTGCCCTGGAATGTTTCCAAGGATGGGGGATCTAACACCTCTCTGGGCAACCTGGGCCAGGGTCTCACCACCCTCAGTGCAGAAGATGTCTTTCTTCTCTCTCCCTCTTCCAGTTTACAGCCATCCACCCTTGTCCTGTCACAAGAGGCCCTGTTAAAAAGTCTGTCCCCGGCTTTCTTCTTGGCCTCTTCAAGAACTCAAAAGCCATAAGGTGGTCTCCCTGAAGCCTTCTCTTCTCCAGGCTGAACTCCAGTCTAGATGAAGCCTTGAGCAGCTAAGTCTAGTTGAGAGGTGTCCCTGCCCAAGGAAGGGAGATTGGAGTAGATGATCTCTGAGGTCCCTCCCAACCTAAGCCATTCTCTGATAAATTAATGATGCTAAATATTTTTCTCTTCTCTTGATGGTCCTAACTCTTCCAGCTGACCTGGGAAAGTCCTCAGCCTCAAGATCTCATTTCATTTTACACCCTCAGCTATTTTATAGCTGCCTTGCAGAGTCATTTCAGTGTCTGATGAACACGCACTGAACCACCACAGGACTCCTGGTTCCGTCAGCTGGGAACTGTTAGGAGAAGCTAAAAGGATCCTTATTTCATACATTTATATCAGACCTCAACCATCTCCTGTGAATTCAAATCCAAATACATTTACTGTTGTGTCCTGTGATTTACGGACTCCTCCATATCCAGAACAAAAAAAAATAATATACACATATAAATGAAATCACACATGAACCAATGTATTGGTGGCCAAGTTTTATTGTCTATAACCACCTGTCTTTAATACAAACTATTTTTAAAGCTTAAGCAATTGCTTCATTTCTAACTGCTTTCACCTGCTTCTACTTTGCTATTACACCATATGGTTTAGATCTTTTTCTTCTCTCTTCTCTTCACATTTCTGCCATACCCCCAAATTCTATTAAAGTCTCAAAGATTAATCTCTAATTCAGAAAGCTCTTTAGGGAAGAAGGCAGTAAAATAACGATTTTTTGGTTGGGTTTTTTGTTTGTTTGTGTGTTTGGGGGGTTTTGTTTGTTTGTTTAAACACATCACATCTAACTGTTTTCCACCAGCTGAAGTGTGGCACCATTTAAAAGAGCGTATTACAACCCCTTTGTCGAGTGTAACCAGAAGTCCAAACCTAGTTGGGAACTGTTAGAGCCTCTAAATTTTCAAAGAGCTGCAGAAGTTCGAGGGCTACTAATATTTGTAGCTATGCAAGAGGAATTAACAGCAAGGACATTTATCTTTTAAGAACCACAGAATCACCATAGAATGGCTCAGGTTGGAATGGACCTCAGAGATCATCTACTCCAACTTCCCTGCAGGGGAAGGGCAGGGGCACCTCTCAACCAGACTTGGCTATTCAAGGCCTCACCCAATCAGGCCTTGAACAACCCCAGGGAGGAAGCATCCCCAACCTCCCTGGGCAGCCTATTCCAGAGTCTCACCACCCGCCTACTGAAGAACTTCTTCCTCAGCTCCAGCCTAACCGTGCTCTCCCTCAGTTTCAAACCATTCCCCCTTGTTGTATTGCTAGACACCTTTAAGGAAAGTCCCTCTGCAATCTTCCTGTAGGATCCCTTTCAGCTATTGGAAGGCAGCTTTAAGGACCCCCCACAGAGTCTTCTCTTTCTCCAGGCTGAACAATCCCAGCTCCCTCAGGCTGTCCTCATAGCAGAGGTGCTCCAGCCCTTGGGGCATCTTTGTGGCCTCCTCTGGCCTCACTCCGATAGCTATGTGTCCTCCTCCTTCTGCTGGGGACACCAGGACTGGAGGCAGAGTTCTCAGCAGAGCAGAGCCAAGGGGCAGAATCCCCTCTCTTGCCCTGCTGCCCACACTCCTCTGGCTGCAGCCCAGCACACAGCTGCCTGCTGGGCTGCATGAGGGCACTGCTGGCTCCTGGGGAGCTTGTCATCAATCAGTACACCCAAGAATGTTAATGACCCAGTAGTTAACCGAACATCGAAAAATTAGTTCATTGGCTAACTGATGTACATGCTCCAGTATAGATGAGGGGTTGACCTGCTGGAAAGCAGCTCCACAGAGAGGGACCTAGGAGTGCTGCTTTAACAACAGATTGCTCATGAGCTAGCAATGTGCTCTTGTAGTTAAAAAGGACAATGGTCGCCTGGGGTCCAATTAAGAAGAGTGCAACCAGTAGGTCGAAAGAGGTTCTCCTTCCAGTCTATGCTGCCCTGGTGAGGCTACATCTGGAGTACAAGGTCCAGTTCAGGGTTTCTCAGTTCAAGAAAGGAAACTACTGGAAAGAGTCCAATTACAAAGATGCTGAGGGGACTGGAGTAAGTCACTGATAAAGAGAAGCTGAGGCACCTGGGACTGCTTAGCTTGCAGAAGAGCAGACTGAGAGGGGATCTTCTCAGGGGTTATCAATATCGAAAAGTCTGGGGTCAAGAAGATGGAATCAAGACTTTTCAATGGTGCCCAGAATGAAGGGTCACAGGCACAACCAAGAAGTTCATCTGAACATAAGGAAAAATGTCTTTGAGATTGACACAGCATTGTACCAGGCTGCCCAGAGGTCACAGCATCACAGAAACATTCAGGTTGGAAAAGACCCTTGGGATCACCAAGTCCAACCCAGAACCCTATTCCACAAAGCTCACCCCTAAACCATCGCTCCAAGAACCACATCTGAATGACCTTTAAACACATCCAGGGTTGGTGACTCAACCACCTCCCTGCCCAGACCATTCCAGTGCCTGACCACTCCTTAGTCCTGTAGCAGAGACTCCTTCTCTGGAAAGATTCCAAACCATCCTGAATGTGATTCTGGGCAACCTGCCTGGATGACCTTGCTTTAGCAGGGAGGGGGTTGGACTGAATGATCTCTAGAGGTTCCTTGCAACCCCCATCACTCTGTAATTCTGTAACTAACTGAAGCCGATACCACTGCGTTTTCACAGCTCCGTGTTCGCAGTACCTCCGATACTTCCTCTCCCACTGCATGCACCAAATTTGTCAGAGAACAAACTTGACATGGCTTTTTCCTTCACTTCTTCTCAAGGACAAGCAGCAGAACGGCTGCAGGGAGGTGACTGGAGAGCAGACTTGGCAGAATGCTGCTGCAACCCAATTATTCACCATTATGCAGATAAAGACCTGATGTAATTTTTGTGACTGCAACAGTCACTGCCCCGATAGCAAAGTCATCCATCAGATCTAGGGAGCAACTCTGCCTCACACAACACTACCCCAGAAGGGAAAAAAAAACAAACCACCACCCAACAGATGAATTTGAAGCTTAACCCATGGATAAGACACTCTGGATGGGGATAGAACTAAATAGCCCAATCCAGATAAGATAATGACCTGAAAAAGTCACACAAGTTCTTGCTTGATCTAGCTGAAGCATGAGGAGTGGATGAGAAGTAGGTTTAAATATTTACTGAAGGTTGAGTTATTTCAACCTCACCCCTTTTTGGGGGTCTGTGAGGAGGGTAGGCAAGGGAGGACAGAGCTCCCTGTAACCTAACCACATCCTGTTTGCTCATTGTAAAAGAATGTTGTATCAGGAAGGAGAAAGGTTGTGATATTTAGAGGTGCTGGGGCTTGTCAGAACCAGAAGGCGGCAAATCTTGAAAATCTTTGAAGTGGGAAGGGCTGTCCAGTGAGCTCACTTGAAAACACTGCTCCTCAGGACACTTCAAATCAAGGATTAGAATGATGAAGCAGTGGATCAGGCTGGAAAGAGAGGTTGTGAAGTCTCCTTCACTAGAGATTCCAAACGCAAGGATTGCAAGGATGCGATCCTGTGCAACCTGCTTTAGCAGCGGGGTTGGAATTGATCTCCAGAGGTCCTTTCCAATCCTCACCACCACAGAATCACAGAACATTAGGGGTTGGAAGGGACCTCGACAGATCATCGAGTCCAACTCCTGTGCCAGAGCAGGATCACCTAGAGCAGCTCACACAGGAACATATCCAAGTGAGTTTTGAATGTCTGCAGAGAAGATGACTCCACAACCTCTCCGAGCAGCCTGCTCCAGGGCTCTGTCACCCTCACAGTGAAAAAGTTTTCCCTTATGTTCATGTAGAACCTCCTCTGTTCCTGCTTGCCCCCATTGCCCCTTGTCCTATCATTGGACATCACTGAGAAGAGCCTGGCCCTGTGCTCCTGACACAGCCCTGCACATCTTCATAAACATGAATGAGGGCACCTCTCAAGCTCCTCCTCTCCAAGCTAAAGAGATTTAGCTCCCTCAGCCTTTCCTCAGAAGGGAGATGTTCCACTGCCTTCAGCATCCTGTGATTCTGTGAAAGGCAGGCTGCTGAAGAGTCACAGACACCAAAATACAGAATAAACCAGGTTGAAAAAGACCTTTGAGATCAAGTCCAGCCCATCCCCCAACACCATCTCATCAACTAAACCATGGCACTAAGTGCCCCATCCAGGCTCTTTTTAAACACCTCCAGTGATGGTGACTCTACCACCTCCCTGGACAGCCCATTCCAACGGCCACCTCCAGCCTCTCAGCAGTCTACTAGAATGCCATGGCATGAGAAACTTTGGCTGCACAGCTTCAAAACCTGTTGTTTCCTTCTCAGATAAGCTGCATCATGGTTACAGCAGCTTCAGAGCAGAGGCTGGCACAGTGCTTTAGTAGCAGACTCAAGCAGCTGAGTGCTTGATGGAAGAAACAGAAATTTCATGCAACAGTAAGAAACTGCAGTCACCAGCAGACTTCTAAGTTGAAGAGATGCAACACAGAGAACTTCAGACTCTTTTTAGATCATGATACCAGTTGATGGTGGAGGTCACAAACAGAACTTGGAAACTACTAGGAACAGTGAGGTGGGGTCAGTCTCTTCTGTCTTATATCAGGTGACAGAGTAAGAGGAAATGATCTGAAATTGTGCCAGGGGAGATTTAGGTTGGCGATTAGGAAAAGTTTCTTTCCTGCAAGAGTGGTCAGGGATTGGAACAGGCTGCCCAGAAAGGTGGTGGACTCAGCATGCCTGAAGGTGTTCAAGAAAACTGTCGCCATGGCACTCAGAGACATGGTTTAATTTAATGGCCATGCTGGTGTTAAGTTGAAGGTTGTGCTCAATGATCTTAGAGGCCTTTTCCAACCACTACCAGGATGATTAAGGGACTGGAACACTGGTGTATGAGGAAAGGCTGAGAGAGCTGGGGCTGTTTAGCCTGGAGAAGAGGAGACTGAGACGGGATTTAGTAAATATTTATAAATATCTGAGGGCTGGGGGTCAGGAGGGAGGGGACAGGCTCTGCTCAGTGGTGCCCTGTGATAGGACAAGGGGCAGTGGATATAAATTACAGCACAGGAGGTTCCACCTCATCATGAGGAGGAACTTCTTCACTGTGAGGGTCAGAGATCACTGGTACAGGCTGCCCAGAGGGGCTAGGGAGTCTCCTTCTCTGGAGACTTTCAAGATCCATCTGGATGCATTTCTGTGTGACCTGTGCTAGATTCTATGGTCCTGCTCCGGCAGGAGAGTTGGACTCAGTGGTGTCTGGAGGTCCCTTCCAACCCCTAACTAACATCCTGTGATCCTGTGACTCTGTTAATTAATCTGTCAACCATCAGCACGACTGGAAAAATTGTAAATGAATACATTAAGATCCCCACCTGGTGAGCGACGCTGAAATCATGTGAAAAGGCAGAACAACAGCAGGATTACATGATATGAATCACAAAATCACAAGCAAATTCTGAGTTGATTACTACAGGGTTTTTAGTTTCTCCTTGAGAGAAAAAGCTATGCTTGTAAAACAAACTTGATGACACAAATACAGACTGCCAAGAGGGGAAAAGACATCCTCATTCAAGCTTTACACAATATGAAGACAATTAGTTTAGTGGGAAAGGAGAATGTATTGGCAGTTAAACTTCATGCAATGCATGTTCAAAATGCTTGCTGGAATAGCTCAATGCAATGATAATGGAAAGCAGAGCCACTGCCATCTTCCTATTAAGATGCAGAACTGCTGTGACCTTGCTCTTGGAAGACCTACAATAGCTTCAATATGTACAGGCTGTGCACAGGGCAAAAAAACAGCAAAGACCTGGATTATGAAAGACAGTGAACCATAGAATTATAGAATTGCTTTGGTTAGAAGAGACCTTTAAGATCAGAGAATCAGAATTGTTTCAGTTGGAAAAGACCTCTAAGATCATTGAGTCCAACCATCAACCTAACACCACCATGGCCCTAAACCATGGCTCAGAGTGCCACATCCACACATTTCTTGAACACCTTCAGGGATGGTGACTCCACCACCTCCCTGGGCAGCTTGTTCCGATCCCTGACCACTCTTGCAGCAAAGAAATGTTTCCCAATATCCTACCTAAACCTCTCCTGTCACAATTTCAGGCCATTCCCTCTCATCCTAATACTTAGGAGACCAAATACTTGGGAGACCACAGACCATCTCACTGCATCCTCCTTTCAGGTAGTTGTAGAGGGCAATGAGGTCTCCCCTCAGGCTCCTCCTCTCCAAAGTAAACAGTTCCCTCAGCTGCTCCTCACCAGCTCTGTTCTCTAGATATGTCACCAGCTTTGTTGTCCACTTCTGGACCTGCTCCAGGACCTCAATGTCTTTCTTGTAGTGAATATTCCAAAACTGAACACAGTATTCAAGTTGCAGCCTCATGAGTGCCAGAAAATCAAGTCCAACCATAAACCCAGCATTGTCAAGTCACCAGTAAACCACATCCCTCATCTACATGGCTTTTAAATACCTCCCAGCAATTCTCGGTAAGATAGCCACCAATTCGACCAGGAGTGCATCATCTGCTACTTCAGCTCATAAGGCTTTCAAACACCTCAAAACCACAGCCAGCAATCCATGGAACAAGCCACAGTGATGGCTTTTGGTAAATCCACAGTTCCCAGATTGCACTGGGTTTGAAGGGACCATCAAAGTTCATCTTAACCAGCCCCCCTGAAGTCAGCAGGGACACCTTCAACTAGATCAGGATGCCCAGGGCCATATCAAGTCTGACCTTGAAAGTCTCCAGGGACAAAATACAGAATTAACCAGGTTGGAAAAGGCCTTTGGGATCATCAAGTGCAACCTATCACCCAACACCATCTCATCAGCTAAACCATGGCATTGAAGTGCCTCATCCAGGCTCTTTTTTAACATCTCCAGGGATGGTGACTCCACTACCTCCCTGGGCAGCACATTCCAATGTCCAATCTCTCTGGGAAGAATTTCTTCCTAGCATCCAGCCTAAACCTCCACTGGCACAGCTTGAGACTGTGTCCTCTTGTTCTGGTGCTGGTTGCCTGGGAGAAGAGACCAACCCCCACCTGGCTACAGCCTCCCTTCAGAGAGCTGTAGACAGCAGTAAGGTCTCCCCTGAGCCTCCTCTTCTCCAGGCTAAACAACCCCAGCTCCCTCAGCCTCTCCTCACAGGGCTGTGCTCCAGACCCCTCCCCAGCTTTGTTGCCCTTCCCTGGACAACTTCCAGTATCTCAATATCTTTCCTAAACTGAGAGGCCCAGAACTGGACACAGTACTCAAGGTGTAGCCTAACCAGTGCTGAGTACAAGGGCAGAATTCTGACCTCCCTGCTCCTGCTGGCCACACTATTCCTGATGCTGGCCAGGATGCCATCGGCCTTCTTGGCCACCTGGGCACACAGCTGGCTTATGTTCAGCCTACTGGCCCTACAGGGCCTCCATCATAGCTCTGTGCAACCTGTTAACAGTATTTTGCCACTCTCCTTGTGAAGAACTTCCTGCTGCTGTCCAAGCTAGAATCATAGAATGGTCTGGGTTGAAAAGGACCTGCAAAGGTCATGTAGTCCAATCCCTTCCGCAGTAAGCAGGGGCATCCTCAACTGGATCAGGCTGAGCAGAGCTCTGTTGAGCCTCACCTTGAATATAGAATAGCATAGAATAGAATAGCATAGAATAGAATAGCATAGAATAGCATAGAATAGAATAGCATAGAATAGCATAGAATAGCATAGAATAGCATAGAATAGCATAGAATAGAATAGAATAGAATAGAATAGAATAGAATAGAATAGAATAGAATAGAATAGAATAGAATAGAAAAAAACAAGACCCCTCCCCAGACTTGTTGCCCTTCTCTGGACATGTTCCAGCAACTCAACATCTTTCCTAAGCTGAGGGGTCCAGAATTGGACACAGGACTCAAGGTATGGCCTAATCAGTGCAGTGTACAGGGCAGGATGACTTCCCTGCTCCTGCTGGCCACACTGTTCCTGATACAGGCCAGGACACCATTGGTGTTCTTGGTCACCTGGGCACACTGCTGGCTCACTTGCTCCTCAATCTATCTCTCCAAGCTCTTCTGAAGAGTTTCTCCACAGACTTCCTGTAAGTCCCCTTCAGCTATTGAAATGCAGCATTCCCATCACCTATTTCAGTTTGAATTCAAGACTTTCTCCATAAGAGCCCTGATGGCTATCACAAGGACTATCTGTAAGGACCAAGCAGACAACCTCACTATCAGAGCTTTACATCTCTCTGCTACTGAAGGATCATTTTTATCTAGAGGATACTCTACACAGATCAAGTCCTTATTGAAAAATGAAGTAATGTTTTGAAAAATCAGGAGGATCTTGCTCCAGGGGGAGTCAATTAGGAGCACGATGTCTTCACAGAAACATTTCTCAGCTGTAGATGTCTGGGGTCAGTCATCTCATCTAGAGCTGTAAACAAAACCTGCCTTCCCAGTCTGGCCAGGAAGACGTCAAAGCTTCTAGTTACCAGAAGCAGCATTAACAGCATCTAAAATTATTAATCAACACCTGATTTAACTCTTAATCCACATACAGTGCTAGCTGCTGACCCCAAGAAGGCAAAAAGCAACATTTTGGGGATCAAGGAAACAACAAAATCCCAACCAACCAGGATTCCAGTTCAATATCCTCAAGTATGTGGAACGTCAAAACACAGTTCAAGGCAAGTTCATGGGAAAAAGAATTCTGTGAGCACTGTAGTTGAACACTTAACACACACTCAATCTACCACAAGGAATCAGCTTTGCTTTGACAGCTCTTAGACTTCTCAACAAGCCATCTCCTTCCATCTGATTTGAGTTTGCCAAAACTTCTTCCCAAAGTCTGCCGTTTCATTATCTCAGCTGAAGTACCAAACATGATGGAAGACTTCTGGATTGAGCTGGAAGATGTTAATGTCAGGGGAAAGTTCTTCACTTGCTCGTGGCACAGTTTTTCAGGCTGCTTTGTTGCAAGGGACTGATGTGTTACCAGCAATAACCACCTTTGGTCTACCACAGCAGAAACTTGGATTTTCCCATTCTTTGAAACAGGAGGGAGGTCACAGCAGTGAGAATAACTTCTAGACTACATTCATTCAACAAATGGTTTCCAACTGCTCCAACATTATCCATTTGCCTCTTCAGTGACCATTATTTGCAAATCCAGCCTACCACACTTAGAAGAACTGAAGACAAGTTAAGTCACAACAATCTCTTGCAATGCTCCAGGTTTGGGGAGACTTCATTGCCGTCTACAACTGCCTGAAGGGAGGTTGTAGCCAGGTAGGGGTTGGTCTCTTCTCCCAGGCAACCAGAACGGAATGAGGGGACACAGCCTCAAGTTGTGCCAGGAGAGGTTTAGGCTGGGTGTTAGAAAGAAGTTCCTCAGAGTGAGAGTGATTTGCCATTGGAATGGGCTGCCCAGGGAGATAGTGGAGTTGCCCTCCTTGGAGATCTTCAAGAAAAGCCTGGATGAGGCACTTAGTGCCATAGTCTAGTTGATTGGATAGGGCTGGGTGATAGGTTGGACTGGATGATCTTGGAGGTCTCTTCCAACTTGGTTGATTCTACAAGTGGCTGGGAAGCTGCCCAGTAGAAAAGGATGGGGGGGTGCTAGCTGACAGCTGGGTGAAAGTGAGCCAGCAGTGTGCACAGGTGGCCAAGACGACAACATCCTGGCCTGGATTAGCAACAGTGTGGCCAGCAGGAGTAGAGAAGTGATGGTGCACCTGCATTCAGAACTGGTGAGGTCTCAGTTTGAGTACTGAGTTTCAGTTTCACTCCAAGGACAACACTGAGGTGCTGGAGCGTGTCCAGAGAATGGCAACGAAACTGGTGAAGGGTATGGAGAACTGGGACAGCCAGGAACAGCTGAGGGAACTGGAATTCTTTAGTCTGGAGTAAAGGAGGCTGTGGAGAGACCTCATTGCTCTCTACAGCCCTCTGAAAGGAGACTGGAGCAAGGTAAGGCTCAGTCTCCTCTCCCAGGTAACACTTCATAGGAGAGATTTAGGCTGGATTTAGGTTCAGCCTGGAGAAGCCTCCAGGGAGACCTTATTGTGGCTTTTCATTACTTAAAAGGGGACTAAAAAAAGAATGGGGCTTGTTGTGACAGGACAAAGGGTGATGGTTTTAAAGAAGAGAGACTCAGACTAGAGAGAAGGAAGACATTTTTTACACTGAGGATAGTGAAACACTTGCCCAGGATGCCCAGAGAGGCAGTAGATGTCCCATCCCTGGAAACATTCTGGGTCAGTTTGTTTGGGGCTCTCAGAAACCTGAGGTAACTGAATATGTGGTTGAAAGTGGTTAAAGGGTGCTTGATCTTTAAAAGTTCCTTCCCATACCAAGCATTCTGATACTGTGATCCTATGATCTCCTTTTGCTCCTTTCAGGCCAGGTTGGAAGAGACACTGAGCAACGTCCTCTAGTTAAAGATGTCCCTGCTGACTGCAGTGGGGTTGGACTAGATGACCTTTAAAGGTCCCTTCAAACTCAAACCATGATTCTCTGTTTCCAAGCTGGTTAGTGTGATTTGGAGGAGATTGTATTCTGAAATATTGAACTGGCAGGTTGCAGAAGTGTCATGTAAAGCTTCAGTTCTAAAAAGCAGCAACCAATCCCAACTTTGAGTCTATAGCCATGCCAAAAGACTCCCAAAGAGATAGCACAAGTGTGCTTTACTCGGTTTAAAACTAACAAGGAGCCTGATATGGTTTCAAAAGATTCAGCCAGCAAATGGCAGGCATTTGCCTTGTGAGATGATGCAGGTTCCTCCCAACTTGGTATTCTATGTTTAGATTGTATCATAGAATCACAGAATTATCAGGGTTGGAAGGAACCTCAAGGATCATCCAGTTCCAACCCCCCTGCCATGGCCAGGGACACCTCACACTACAGCAGGTTGCTCACAGCCACATCCAGCCTGGCCTTAAAAATTTCCTGGGATGAGGCTTCCACCACTTCCCTGGGCAACCTCTTCCAGTGTCTCACCACCCTCATGGGGAAAGAAGAGGACTGAATTGAAATAAAGAATACATATTGAATAAAAATACACTAGAGCAAAACCAGAAACACCAACACAGGCAATTGCACAAAGTGTGTTTCCCACTAGCTCTAACACTCCTTATTTTGCTCCAAACTGGAAGCTCCTCTTCAGTCAAACATCTGGCAGCAGCCTAACAGAGGCATTAAATGCAGGGCTTGACAGACAGTGTCAGAACATCTCAGGAATTGGTACATCTCAGCATTCTTCCTGAGTTTATGAGACTGTGATGAAGTGTTAGGTTTCAGTTCCACGAGAACAGTGCCAAAGAATTTAGGTGCTTTATTCAGGAAATGGGTTTGCTTGTCAGTGAAAGCAGGAAAATGCTGCTTAAGTAGCTTCAATTTGGGAGGTGTATTTCCATCATTTGCTTTGAAACCCTTCAGACTCCAGAGCTGTGGAGGAATGCTGCTATTTCTTTCTACATCTTCAATGCACACTGGAGATGTTGAAAGGAATGACTGAAGAAGTTCATCGATGAGATATTCAGTGAACTTTGTATTCTTGCCTTACCTTGGTAGCTCAGAAAGTCATGAAGGGAGATTTATGGGAGGAAACTTAAAAGCCTTTTAGTAATACACAAAAGATATTATGAAATCAAATTGATCTGGACAAGCTTGAGAAGTGGACCTGTGCAAACCTCATGAGGTTCAATAAGGTCAAGTGCAAAGTTTTGAACCTGGCTCAGGGCAACCTCTGGTATCCATCCAGGCTGGGGGATGAAGAGCTGGAGAGTAGCCCCATGGTGGAGGACTTAGGGGGCCTGGGGGATGAAAAACATGAATTGACAATATACACTCACAGCCCAGAAGAGCAACCAGATCCGGGGATGCATCCACAGCAGCATGGACAGCAGTTGGAAGAAGGGGATCTGCCCTGCTGAGACCACACGTGCAATGCTGGGGCCAGCTCTGGAGTCCTCAGCACAGCACAGGCATGGACCTGATGGAGCAGGACCAGGGAAGGCACTGCTGTGAGGCCAGGATTGTTCAGCCTGGAGAAGAAAAGGTTCCAGGGAGACTTTCTGGTGGCCTTTCAGTACATTAAGCAGGGGCTACAGGAAAGCTGGGGACAGACTTCTGAGCAGGGCCTGTTGTGATGGGACAAGGGCCCCAACTCCCTCAGTCTGTCCTCATAGAAGAGGAGCTCCAGCCCTCTGCTCATCCTCCTGGCCCTTCTCTGGACACCTTCCAGCACCTCCAGATCTTTCCTGTGATAGATGCTCCAGAACTGGATGCAGTACTCCAGGTGGGGTCTCACCAGAGTGGAGTAAAAGGGGAGAATCACCTTCCTCCCCCTGCTGGCTATGCTTCTCTTGCTGCAGCCCAGGATCTGCTTGGCTTTCTGGGCTGCAAGTGCTCACTGCTGGCTCCTGTTGAGCTTCTCATCCACCAGCACCCCCAAGTCCTTTTTTTTCAGGGCTGCTCTCAAGCCAGTCCCTGCCCAGCCCATATTGGTACTTGGGATTGCCCCAGCCGAGATGCAGGACCTTGCATTTGGTTATGAGGTTGTCATGGGCTCACCTCTCCAGCCTGTCAAGGTCCCTCTGGTTGGCCTCCCTCCCCTCCAGTGTTTCTGCTGCACCACACAGCTTAGTGTTGTCAGCAAACCTGCTGAGGGTGCACTCAATGCCACTGTCCATGATGTCAGCGTGTGCAGTTAGGAAATTGCTCTCAAGGGCAAAAACAAACATCAGCTGTTTCCCCAAAGCATCAGTTTTAGAAGCTCTTATTATGGATCTCAGAGCACCACTGCAGGCCAAAAAAGCAAAAGTACAAAGCCAAGTAAAATGTTCAATCCTCTAGTAATCATGATGCTGAAGACTGAGCATTGAGAAAACCTCACCATAGTTACTCAACAGGTTCTGCTAGACTCCAGATCTTGAAGGGGGATACAAGAAGGCTGGAGAGGGAATTTTTGCAATGGCCTGCAGTGATAGGATGAGGGGCAGTGGTTTGGCATTAGAAAAGAGCAGATTTAGAGTGGAGGTTAGGAACAAGTTCTTCACCCGTGACAGTGGTGGAACACTGAAACAGGTTGCCCAGGGAGGTAGTTGAGGCCTCACCGCTGGAGATATTCAGGGTGAGGCTGGACAGCACTCTGAGCAACCGGATGAGGGGCGAGCAACTGCTGTCGTTTACCTGGCCCTGAGCAAAGCCTTCAACACTGTCCCGCACCACATCCTGCTCTCCAAACTGGTGACACATGGGTTTGATGGGTGGACAACTAGATGGGTAAGGAACTGGCTTGATGGCCGCACCCAAAGAGTGGCTGTCAATGGCTCCATGTCCCAGTGGAGGCCAGTGACAAGCGGAGTCCCTCAGGGATCAGTCCTGGGATCTGTCTTGTTCAACATCTTTGTGGGTGCCATGGACAGTGGCATTGAGTGCACCCTCAGCAAGTTTGCTGATGACACCAAGCTGTGTGGTGCAGCAGACAGGCTGGAGGGAAGGGAGGCCATCCAGAGGGACCTGGACAGGCTGGAGAGGTGGGCACAAGCCAACCTCATGAGGTTCAACAAGACCAAGTGCGGGGTCCTGTATCAGGGACAAGGCAATTCCAGGCACAAATCCAGGCTGGGCAGGGATTGGCTGGAAAGTGCGCACTTGCGGCCTGCAAAGCCAATCAGATCCTGGGCTGCATCAGGAGAAGTGTGGCCAGCAGGTCAAGGGAGGTGATCCTCCCCCTCTACTCAGCCCTGGTGAGACCCCACCTGGAGTACTGCCTCCAGTTCTGGAGCCCCTGTTACAAGAGGGATGTGGAGGTGCTGGGAGGTGCCCAGAGAAGGGCCACGAGGATGATCAGAGGGCTGGAGCACCTCTCCTGTGAGGACAGACTGAAGGAGTTGGGGCTGTTCAGTCTGCAGAAGAGAAGGCTCCGAGGTGACCTAATTGTGGCCTTCCAGTATCTGAAGGGGGCCTACAGGAAGGCTGGGGAAGGACTGCTCAGGATCTCAGGTAGTGATAGGACTAGGGGGAATGGAATGAAACTGGAGGTGGGGAGGAAGTTCTTCCCCATGACAGTGGTGAGGCGATGGAATGGGTTGTCCAGGGAGGTGGTCGAGGCCCCGTCCCTGGGGGTGTTTAAGCCCAGGCTGGATGAGGCTCTGGACAGCCTGATCTAGTGTGGGGTGTCCCTGCCCATGGCAGGGGGGTTGGAACTAGATGATCCTTGTGGTCCCTTCCAACCCTGACTGATACTATGATACTATGATCTAGTTGAGGATGTCCCTGCTGAGTGCAGGACAGGGTTGGAATAGATGACCTTTGGAAGTTCCTTCCAACCCAAACCATTCTAAGGCTTTCAAAAGCTGCTAAAGACAGGTGACTGAAATAAATGTGATTTAGTAATGGCTGTTAACTGCTGTGTTAAGTCAGGAGCAGGTGAAAAACCTGAGCTATTAATACAGAAAGCAAACTGCCAAGTTAAGACATTTGAGGTTTTCAATAGCAACCAAAGTCCTTTGAGAGTTGGTAGGATTGACTCTCCAATAGCTGGGACAAGAAGATCTCAGGCAGGAGGTAATCCTGAAACAATCCTGCAGAACACAGGTAAATGACCCAACAGGGATTCATTTAATTTGCTCAACTTTCTCCATTTCAGAAATCTGTTGAGAAATAAAGTATTAAGTTGTAAGGCTTTGGAAGGCTACAGCCTGAAGGACTAAACCTTCCAATATGTCTCAGACAACAGGAAATTGCTTTAATCTCTATCCACCCACACACAGAGGCAGCTCTACTCTGCAGAAATTTGTTTTCCAGATAGTAACGTTCTAGTTTGCTACCCTTCTGAAAGTGATGTGCAGGAAAGGGTAGGAGCATATGTTTAAAGAACTAAACTGAAGCAAACCAGATTAACATTCTACCCAGTTGTCCAGGAAGTGCTTGGACAAGTCAGTAAAAGGGTATCAAAATTAATTTGCAAGATATTACTCCACAGTCATTTTTTACTGTGTCAAAGCAGGAAGCCCTCAGTGAGTTTAACTCTTATGGTAAATACCTCTGCTGCCCTGCCACAAATCATAGAACGGTCCAGGCTGGAAGGGACCTCTAAAGGTCATCCAGTTTGACCTCCCCACACTCAGCAAGGACATCCCCAAATAGCTCAGGTTGCCCAGAGCCCTGTGCAGCCTCACCTTCAATATCTCCAGGGAAGGGGCCCCAACCACCTCCCTGGGCAACCTGTTCCAGTGTTCCACTACCATCACAGTAAAGAACTTGTTCCTAACATCCAATCTAACTCTGCTCTGCTCTAGTTTGAAGCCACTGCCTCTTGGCCTGTCACTGCAGGCCTTTGCAAACAGTCTCTCTCCACCCTTCTTATAGGCCCCCTTAAGGTACTGAAAGGCTGTTACTAGGTTTCCCCCCAGTCTCCTCTTCTCCAGGCTGAACACCCCCAGCCGCCTCAGCCTGTCCTTGTAGCAGAGGTGCTCCAATATCCAGACCATTTTCATGGCCTTCCTCTGGACCCTCTCCATCAGTTCCCTCCTATGTCCCTCCTACACTGAGGGCTCCAGACCTGCACACAGCACTCCAGGTGAGGTCTCCCCAGAGCAGAGCAAAGTGGCAGAATCACCTCTCTGGCTCTGCTGCCAGTGCTGCTTTGGATGCAGCCCAGGCTGCCCTTGGCCTTCTGTGCTGCAAGCTCACACTGCCTGCTCCTGTTCAGCTTCTCCCCCACCAGCACCCCCAAGTCCTGTCCCTCAGGGCTGCCTTCTATCCCCTCCTCCTCCAGTCTGTATTGAGGGCAAGGATTATTCTGGCCCAGGTGCAGAACCCTGTACTTGCTCTTGTTGAACCTCATGAGGTTCACCTAGGCCCCACCTCTCTAGCCTGTCCAGGTCCCTGTGGATGATGTCCCATCACTAAGCTTCAAACAGAAATCAGACAATTCCAAGCAACAGATGGAAAAGCTTCTTTACTTTGAGTGTGACACAACCCTGGACCAGGCAGCCTGATCTAGTTGTAGGTGTCCCTGCTGACTAAAGGAGGGTTGGACAAGATGGTCTTTGAAGGTCTCTTCCAACCCAATGCAATCTGTGAATCTATTTTACTAGATCTCCAGAGGTCTCTTGCAGTCCCTACCATTGTGTGATTCTGTGATCCTGATCCCATGCACAATGAGACTCCTCCATCTTCATCTGGATGACCAGGCATTAGGGTTAAAATATTACAATACTCTGATTACAGACTTCCAAAGAGGAGACATCTATACAGCCATTGTGTCACAACAGACACAGCTGCTGGCAAGATCAACATTTTTCCCCTCAACCATTTCATGTGCTCCTTTTTCAAACCCTGCACATGGAAAAAGAATATTCCTGGTGCTGCAAACTGGACTCTGCAGTCGCCCATAGATGCAGGGGAGTGGAGCAGAGCAGCTGGACTTCCACAGCTGGGCAGCACTGCATTCCTTGGAGCTCTGTGGTTGCAGGCTACAAAGGGAAGCTTAACCATTAATTGCCACTATTTTCCTCTTAGAGCACACAAGTGCAAAGACAGTGGGAAAACAGGCAGAGAGCCAAAAGGCAGGAGAAGACATTCAGGGAGTGACTTTGAGGACAGCAATGTAGTTTCCTAGCAGCACAACAATAACAGTGGAGGCACAAGCAGCAATGCAACAACTACAGGACAAGTGAAAAACTCATCACTGAATAGTCAGGACAGTTCTCAGTATAGATACAGGTTAGGGGATGAAGGCCTGGAGAGCAGCCCTGTGGAGGGGGATTTGGGGGTGCTGGTGGGGGGTGAAAAGCTGGAGTTGAGCCAGCACTGAGCCAGCACCGAGCGCTACCAGCCCAGAGCCAGCCCTGTCCTGGGCTGATCCGCAGAAGTGGGGGCAGCAGGGCAGGGAGTGGATTCTGCCCCTCTGCTGTGCTCTGTTGAGACCCCACCTGCAGTGCTGGAGCAGCTCTGGAGGCCTCAGCAGAGAGACCTGCTGGAGCAGGGCCAGAGGAGGCCATAATAATGATGGGAGGGCTGGAAACCCTCTGCTGCGAGGCCAGGCTGAGACAGTTGGGGTTGCTCAGCTTGGAGAAGAGAAGGCTCCAGGGAGACCTTCTGATGGCCTTGCAGTACTTAAAGGGAACGTATAAAGCAGCTGGGGACAAACTTTTATCAGGGCCCATTATGCCAGGACAAGGGGTGATGGTTTGAAACTAAAAGAGGGAGATTCAGACTAGAAAGAAGGATGAAATGTTTTACACAGTGTGGTGAAACACTGGCCCAGATTGCCCAGAGGGATGGGAGATGTCCTATCCCTGGAAACATTCCAGGTCAGGTTATTTGGAGCTCTGAACAATCTGCTGTAGCTGAAGATGTCCCTGCTCACTGCAAGGGAGTCTGACTAGATGACCTTTAGAGGTCCCTTCCAACCCAAAACATTGTGTAATTCTATATTGAGTTCCAGCATCTAACAGCTGACAGAGCCTTTTTCCCCACTAGATTTAAACCCTCTGCACTAAAGCAAGCTGTTTATTTTCTCATACTTATCAACTACAACTCCAGTACTGGCAGTAAATCCCCAGCAAAGCTACACTTGCTACCTGCTTTTTAGTCCCACAGCCAGCAGCAAAACATGAGAGGCCAGCAGCCTCCAATCAGCAGCCATAACTTACCTATATAAAGTTGTTGTTTTTTTCCCCTAGCATTATTAGAAGCCAAATCAATAACAGAACTAAATCAGTAATGAATAGACTTAGAATGACAAAACTGAACTACTCCATCCATAAACAGAATTACAAGATGAGAAACTCATCTTGTAACCACCTTCAGTAGCTTGTCCCACAGCTAGTGAAAGCAGAAACAAGTTCAAACTCAGTGTCACCTCAGGCTGAGGGAGCTGGGATTGTTTAGCCTGAAGAGAAGGCTGAGAGGAGACCTTATTGCTATCTACAGCCAGCTGAAAGGAGGTTGGATTGATGCTGGTGTTGGCCCCTTCTCCCAAGTAATTAATGACAGGACAAGAGGAAATGGCCTGAAACTGCACCAAGGGAGGTCTAGGTTGGATATCAGTTAAAAATGTCTTTGCTGCAAGAGTGGTCAGGCACTGCAAGAGTCTGCCCAGAGAGGTGATGGAGTCAAAACCCCTGGAGGTGTTCAAGAAGCTGTAGATGTGCTGTGTCAGCCATGTCAATGGCCATTATGGTGGTTTCAGGTTATGCCTTTAAAGTTTTTCACAGATCTTGAAGAGAAAGTAGTAAAATGTAAATAAATGACTATTGGGTGTCAAAACCAAAATAAAGATAATTCTGAACAACCCCACTGGAAGACATAAGGGACTATAACTGGTTGTACCAAAACCATCTCCCTTCTCTTCTCACTTCTTGGCTCTGGGAGAGATACTAACTTGCTTCTGCTTGACCTTGGCTGCATTGGTTTGGTACTAAATTCTCTGCTCCTTTCTCTTGCCCTTTTTTTTTTGTAGCGGGGGGTAAGGGGAAGGCAGAGAGGGAGAAGCTAGGAGCTTCTCTTGGTCTTTGACCAGGGGGGGTTCTTGTGCTGTTTATTAATTGTAAATACCTATAAATACTGTAAATACTGTAAATTTTGTACATAATCATAGAATCACAGAATCAACCAGGTTGGAAAAGACCTCAAAGATTACCTAATACCTAACACCTCCTGACAACTAAGCCATGGCTGCAAGTGCCACATCCAATGCTTTTTTGAACACCTCCAGGGATGGTGACTCCACCACCCCCCTGGGCAGCACATCCCAATGGATGGATCCCATCTCTGGGAAGAACTTTCTCCTCATCTCAAGCCTAACTTCCCCTGGTGCAGCTTGAGACTGTGTCCCCTTGCTCTGGTGCTGGTTGCCTGGGAGAAGAGACCAACCCCCACCTGTCTACAACCTCCTTTCAGGTAGTTGTGAATAGAACAGAATAGAATAGAATAGACCAGAACAAACCAGGTTGGAAAAGACCTTCAAGATCATCGTGTCCAGCCGATCATCCAACACCACCTAAACAACTAAACCATGGCACCAAGCACCCCATCAAGTCTCCTCCTAAACACCTCCTGTGATGGTAACTCCACCACCTCCCCAGGCAGCCCATTCCAATGGGCAATCACTCTCTCTGTATAGCACTTCTTCCTAACCTCCAGACTAAACCTCCCCTGGTGCAGCTTGAGACTGTGTCCTCTTGTTCTGGTGCTGGCTGCCTGGGAGAAGAGACCAACCTCTGCCTGTCTACAACCTCCCTTCAGGTAGTTGTAGAGAGCAATAAGGTCACCCCTGAGTCTCCTCTTCTCCAGGCTAAGCAACCCAGCTCCCTCAGTCTCTCCTCACAGGGCTTGTGCTCCAAACCCCTCACCAACTTTGTTGCTCTTCTCTGGACACGCTCCAGCAAGTCAACTTCCTTCCTAAACTGAGGGGCCCAGAACTGGACACAGGACTCAAGGTGTGGCCTAATCAGTTCAGTGTAAAGGGGCAAAATGACCTCCCTGCTCCTGCTGGCCACACTGTTCCTGATGCAGGCCAGGATGCCATTGGCCCTCTTGGCTGCCTGGGCACACTGCAGCCAGGGCACACTGTATGTTCAGCCTACCATCAACCAGCACCCCTAGGTCCCTCTCTGCCTGGCTGCTCTCCAGCCACTCCGACCCCAGCCTGTAGCACTGCATGGGGTTGCTGTGGCCAATGTGCAGAACCCAGCACTTGGATGTGTTCAATCTCATGCCCATCTGTCCAGCCTGTCAAGGTACCTCTGCAAAGCTTTACAGCAATAAGGTCTTCCCTGAACCTCCCTCCTGTTCATTGCATTCCACTGTAGATTGTAGTTTTGCTTGTAAATCCAACTTTCATTTCCTTCCAACTGAGCTGGTCTGGCAAATTTAATTTTGGAGGGAGAAGTTTCAACCCACCACAGGGAGGTGCTGGGTAGAAGGTTGGACTTGATGATCTTTGAGATGTCTTCTAACCTGAATGATTCTATGATTCTCAGCCTAGCAAAAGCTGTTGAGGGCGAGGGTTTTTGATTGGCGTTTCAGGATGGTGCAGAAGCTGTTCAAGCCATACTTACTCTCGCTCCTTCTCGGTCAGCTTGTCGTTGATGTTATCCTTGATGGTGGAGCGGGAGCCCTTGTGGATGATGGGATACCTGAGTGGCACTTGCAGGAAGAAGGAGATCATTGAAACCAAGTGAGCAGTGTAGCCCAGGGCAACAGCAATGCTTCCATCATCTTTTGCTGTCAACAACAAGGAAAAGATTGCACTATTTTATCAGCTGGATTTCACTGCAGGCCCAGCACAACTTCATCCTTACAGCTTTGACAATCACAGAACTTTAGGGGCTGGCAGGGACCTCGAAGGATCACCCAGTCCACCCCCACTGCCAGAGCAAGAGCACCTAGAGCAGATCACACAGGAACACATCCAGGTGGGTTTTGAGTATCTCCAGAGGAGATTCCACAACCCCCCTGGGCAGCCTGTTCCAGTCTTCTGTCACCCTCACAGGGAAAAAAAATTTCCTCTTGGTTCCATGGAACTTCCTATGCCTCAGCTTCCACCATTGCCCCTTATCATGTCATTGGGCATCACCCAGCAGAGCCTGACTCCATTCTATTGGCACTCACCCTGCACATCTTTATCAACATGACAAAGGTCACCCCTCAGGCTCCTCTTCTCCAAGCTAAAGAGCCCTCAGCTCAGAATCATAGAATGGTCTGGGTTGGAAGGGACCTCCAAAGGTCATGCAGTCCAACCCCCTCTACACTCAGCATGGACATCCTCAACTAGATCAGGTTGCCCAGAGCCCTGTCCAGCCTCACCTTGAATGTCTCCAGGGGGGGCCCTCAAACACATCCCTGGGCAACCTGTTCCAGTGTTCCACCACCCTCATTGTGCAGAACTTGGTCCTAACATCCAACCTAAATCTGCTCTTCTCTAGTTTTAGGGCATTGCTTCTCATCCTCTCCATGTAGGCTTTTGCAAACAGTCTCTCTGCAACCTTCTTGCAGTCCCCTTCAGGTACTGGCAGGCTGCTCTTAGGTCTCCCTGGAGCCTTCTCTTCTGCAGGCTGAACACCCCCAGCTCCCTCAGCCTGTCCATGTAGCAGAGATGCTCCAGCCCCCTGAGCATTCTCATGGCCCTCCTCTGGACATGCTCCATTAATTCCATGTCCTTCCTATATTGAGGGCTTCAGATGTGGACACAGTACTCCAGGTGAGGTCTCATCATAAATAGAAAAAAGACCTCCTCAGGTCCAGAGCTGGTCCACAAAGCTCATCAGAGGCCTGCAGCACCTCCCCTGTGAGGACAGGCTGAGGGCTGGGGGTGTTCAGCCTGGAGAAGAGCTTTGAAATCTACAGGTTACTCTTCTCAACACTTGGATTGGTGGGGGAAGGTAAAAAAAAAAAAAAAAAAGAGGGGAAAAGTGAAAGAAGTTCCCCAAGAGAAAATTGAAGCCTTAAATGTTCTGCCTTTCTCTAGATGGAGCTGAGATGTGTGAGCAGAGCCAGGGAAAAGCTGTATTCCTCCACAATTTAATTGCTTAGTGAGATCAGCTGGAGAGGCACTGACCCCAGGCTGTGAACTCTGTTCTCTGCCAGTAACTGGAAGCACTGAGGTTAACTCATTGTTTTGACAGGTCAGTTTTTGACCTTTAAAGTTTCAACCTTGCAGCTTTAACTGGTGGGAATGTCCACCGGACTTGTGATTCAAATGACATCCTCTAGCCATCTAGGGCCTTTTCCTTGCTGTTGGCTCTAATTTCTTCTTTCCAAGTGAAGATATCCACACAAACAACATGCCTGAGGCACAAGGGAGTCTCCTCTACTCCACCCTAGTGAGACCCCACCTGGAGTAATGTCCAGTTCTGGAGCCCCTATTACAGGAAGGATCTGGAGGTGCTGGAAGGTGTCCAGAGAAGGGCCACGAGGATGAGCAGAGGGCTGGAGCTGCTCTGCTATGGAGACAGACTGAGAGAGTTGGGGCTGTGCAGTCTGGAGAAGAGAAGGCTCCAAGGAGACCTTCTTGTGGCCTTCCAGTATCTGAAGTGGGCTACAAGAAAGCTGGAGAGGGACTTTTTAGGGTGTCAGGGAGTGATGGGACTTGGAGGGGAATGGAGAAAAATTAGAAATGGGTAGATTCAGATTGGATGTTAGGAAGAAGTTCTTCCCCAGGAGGGTGGTGAGACACTGGCACAGGTTGCCCAGGGAGGTGGTGGAAGCCTGTCGTAGTTTGGGCTGGCTGCCCTCTGCTACAGGGGTGTTTCCTGTGTCCAGAAGTCCAGCCCAGTGGGTGGACACAGGAAATTAGGTTATTTCCTACCATGATCCCTTGCACCACTATAAGTCTTACGGCGGGGTCTGGCACTTCCTCTTTCCTTCCTCCTCGCCACCCGGTAACTGGGGGAGAGATCTCCCGGCCATGGGCCTGGTTAGGCCCAAGGCCACGGGGGGATGGGCAGTCTCAGATCTGGCCAGCTGAGACTAGCCTAGCAGTGGGGGGGGAAGGAGGAGCCCTGGGGGTTTTGGGTGCACCCTCAGGTAGGGATGGGATCTCTCCGGGTCTGTTTTGGGCTCTCTCTCTTGTCACTGTATTTCTAGTTGTCTGCACACACTCACTATTCTCTATTTAAACTTTCCATCACTTTTGCAATCCGTTTGTCTGAGTCGTTATTTCTGCGCGTGGTGGGGAGGGGGTTTGCCTCAACCCATTACAAAGCCTCATCCCTGGAGGTTTTGAAGGCCAGGCTGCATGTGGCTGTGAGCAACCTGATGTAGTGTGAGATGTCCATGCCAATGGCAAGGGGGTTGGAACTGGATGATCCTTGAGGTCCCTTCCAACTCTGACAATTCGATGAAATCTGCTAAACAGAAGATCTTCTAACAAAGCTTCTAATGATAGAATCATAGACTGGTTTTGGTTGGAAGAGACCATTGGGATCAACCACAACTATGAAATCATACTGAGCTCTATTAGAGCACACAATATACTGTTGGAGTGAGTTCAGGGGAGGGCCACAAGAATAATCCAAGGGCTGGAGCACCTCCGCTATGAGGATAGGCTGAAGGAGCTGGGGTTGTTTAGCCTAGAGAAGTCTCTGGGGAGACCTCAGAGCTGCCTTCCAGTTCCTGAAGGAAGCCTATGGGAAAGCTGCAGAGGGACTTCTCATAATGGTGTCTAGAGACAGGGCAAGGGGGAGTGGTTAGACACTGAGGGAGAGCAGGGTCAGACTGGAGCTGAGGAAGAAGTTCTTCAGTACAAGGGTGGTGAGACTCCAGAATAGGCTGCCCAGGGAGGCTGTGGATGCTTCCTCCCTGAGGATGTTCAAGGCCAGACTAGATTAGGCCTCAAGCAACTAAGTCTAACTAACCCACGGAGGGTGGTTAGAGTAGATGATCTCTGAGGTCCCTTCCAACCTAAGCCACTGTGTGAAGATTCTATGGTAAGGATCGAGAAGTTAATACCTCTTTGGAATAGGACTTTTTACAAAGTGATTAACATTTGCAACAAAATTGGCTTTTTTAGGGTAAAAAAAAATTATACATGTCAGATGGTTGACTTCTAAAAGTTATTAACACATTTCTACTATTATAGAATCACAGAATCATAGCATTGGTAGGGTTGGAAGGGACCTCAAGAATCGTCTAGTTCAAACCCTTGCTACCACTGGCAGGGACCCCTCAACATTAGATCGGGTTGCTCAGAGCCACATGCAGCCTGGCCTTCAAAACCTCCAGGGATGAGGCTTCCACCACCTCCATGGGCAACCTGTGCCAGTGTCTCACCACCCTCATGGGGAAGAACTCCTTCCTAACAACCAATCTGAATCTACCCACTTCTAGTTTTGCTCCATTCCCCCCAGTCCTATCACTCCCTGACACCCTAAAAAGTCCCTCCCCAGCTTTCCTGTAGCCCCCTTCAGATACTGGAAGGCCACAAGAAGGTCTCCTTGGAGCCTTCTCTTCTCCAGACTGAACAGCCCCAACTCCTTCAGTCTGTCCTCATAGGAGAGGTGCTCCAGCCCTCTGATCATCCTCATAGCCCTTCTCTGGACACCTTCCAGCACCTCCATATCCCTCTTGTAATAGGGGCTCCAGAACTGGGGGCAGTACTCCAGGTGGGGTCTCACCAGAGTGGAGTAGAAGGGGATCATCACCTCTCTCCCCCTGCTGGCTATGCTTCCCTTGCTGCAGGCCAGGCCCTGCTTGGCTTTCTGGGCTGCAAGTGCTCACTGCTGGCTCACATTGCGCTTCTCATCCACCAGCACCCCCAAGACCTTTCCTTCAGGGCTATTATCTACTAAAAGGCTGAAGTAAGGTAAATGTCAGAAAGCTGGTGCTCAAATTTAATGGCGTATTTAACCAAGATGAATATTTAACAACTCTTTCTCACATTACAATATTTCTAGAGCCTGTGATAAAGAATTAATCATTCTTTTGTGAGGATTTTCCACCAACACACTGAGAAAGGGCTGCTTGATTCCCCAGAATTACCAAACTGGGTTCCACCACCACATTTAGTGCAACCAGGAAGACAAAGCAATAGCCTGGATTTTTGTCACACTGACCGATTCTTTTGCTTCAAAGATCATTCCTCTGTTATTCTAGCATCCAATACTCATGTTATTAACAGAACTTAATTCCTTTGGGATGGCTTTTAAGAGTCAGACACTTAGTTGTGCTTTCTGCCCAAGAAGGCACATGCCCTGCTGAGTGAGCAAGTACTGGGAACAAGGACTTCTCAAAGAGTTGTTAATGAAGTTCCAATGCACAGCAAACATCTGTAGATGAACATGAGCAGTTACCTCCACAACTGTTATAGAGACAGTTGCTTCTGCACCAGGATGGTAGAATCACAGAGTGCTTTATGTTGGAAGGGACCATTGAAGTCATCCAGTCCAACTTCCCCTTGGAGTGAGCAGGGACACCTTCAACTCGAGCAGGTTGCTCAGAGTCCTACCCAACCTCACCTGGAATATTTCCAGGGTTGGGGTATCTCTCTGAGTAACCTGGGCCAGTGTTTCATCACTCTCAGTGAAGGAGAAAATTCTTCCTTACATCTGTAAGATTAGATTAGATAATCTAAATCTCCCTCTTTCAGTTTAAACCCACTTGTCTTGTCATGACAGGCCCTGATAAATAGATTGTCCTCATCTTTCTTCTAGATCCCCTTTTCAGTGCTGAAAGGCCACAAGAAGGTCCCTCCACAGCCACTGTAGACTGTTGAAGCAGAAGCTGACTTATAAAACACTCCACATTGTAAGGCAGCTTTAAAGCTTTACTTTTGGAAGACACTCAACTGGTGAATTCCACCAGCTGCAGCCAACTGAACAAGGTTTGGTGCACATGGCCCCAGCAAGATTTATGGGCTGAAAGTAGCCACAATGGAATTTTAGTTCAGACACAAATATTCTCCAGAATCACTGAGTTTGGAAGGCACCTCTGGAAACTGTGTAGAGGCCTGGGCTCGCTGTTGACAGGAGGGACAGCTATAGCAGGTTGCTCAGGACTGTGTCCAGTTGGGTTTTAAGCATGGCCAAGCATGAAGAGTCCAAAGCCTCCCTGGGTAACCTATTTCAATACCAAGTCACAGAACAGAATTTTTTTCCTCTGAGTCAGCAGTAAGTTCTTTTGTACCAGCTAGGAAGTAGGAATATAGAATGCATAAATTTTCTTCTAGTCCAGAGCTCTCCAGGAAGAAATTTGGATCCTGAGCCACTGCTATTGGTTTACATAACACTGTGAAGTTCAGAAGCTGTGTTAGTTGTGAAAACTACAATTAAAAATATCCAGCTACCTTGAAAGTCTTCAGAATTAGGAAGCTTGACTCCACAAACAAAGTAATCCTTTTGTTCATTCTGTAAGTTGGGGGGAAAAACAAAAAAATCAACAATATAAAGTGAGAATGGAACAGTAACAACCAACAAACAGAAACCTGCACAATATCTGATGACAATAATAGAACAGGAAAGACCAGGTTGGAAGAGACCTTCAAGAGCATCGTGTCCAACCTATCATCCAACACCACCTAATCAACTAACCCATGCAACCAAGCACCCCATCAAGTCTCCCCCTGAACACCTCCAATGATGGTGACTCCACCACCTCCCCAGGCAGCCCATTCCAATGGGCAATCGCTCTCTGTGTGTAGAATTTCTTCCTAACCTCCTGCCTAAACCTCCCCTGGCACAGCCTGAGACTGTGTCCTCTTGTCCTGGTGCTGACTGCCTGGGAGAAGAGACCAACCTCTGCCTGTCTACAACCTCCCTGAAGATAGTTGTAGAGAGCAATAAGGTCACCCCTAAGTCTCCTCCTCCCCAGGCTAAGCAACCCCAGCTCCCTCAGTCTCTCCTCAGGGCTTGTGCTCCAAGCCCTTCACCAACCTTATTGCCCTTCTCTGGACACCTTCCAGCAAGTCAACCTCCTTCCTAAACTGAGGGGCCCAGAACTGGACACAGGACTCAAGGTGTGGCCTAACCAGTGCAGTGTACAAGGGCAGAATGACCTCCCTGCTCCTCCTCGCCACACTGTTCCTGATGCAGGCCAGGATGCCATTGGCCCTCTTGGCTGCCTGGGCACAATGCAGGCTCATGTTCAGCCTACCATCAACCAGCACCCCCAGGTCCCTCCCTGCCTGGCCGCTGTCCAGCCACTCTGACCCCAGCCTGTAGCACTGCATGGGGTTGCTGTGGCCAATGTGCAGCACCTGGCACTTGGATGTGTTCAATCTCATGCCCTTGGACTCTGCCCATCTGTCCAGCCTGTCGAGGGCCCTCTGCAGAGCCTCTCAACCCTCCAGCAGATCAACTCCTGCCCCCAGCTTGGTGTCATCAGCAAATTTACTGATGATGGACTCAATGCCCTCATCCAGATCATCAATAAAGATGTTAAAGAGCGCAGGGCCCAGCACTGATCCCTGGGGTACACCACTGGTGCCTGGCTGCCAGCTGGATGTGGCACCATTCACCACCACTCTCTGGGCTTGTCCCTCCAGCCAAGGGGCCTAACCCAACGCAGTGTGCACCTTTGTAATGAAAAACCTCTTCACTGAGCCCCAGAGTGACCTTGAGAAAGTGTTCTAGTTCTCTTTTCATCTAACTCAGAACCCAAATGCAAGTCATTTAATCAATTAATTATATAAAAGGTTTGGGAGCTCAATATTTTGACATCTGTTTATGTGCACTCTGTTAAAGTTCAGCCTAGCCTACTGTCAGGGTTACTATCCATTATTGTGACCAAAAATGGAAAGTATTCATTAAATTACAGCTACAAACACTTTACTTTTATAGTGGAGACTAGTGGAGAGATGCTGGCATAAATCCTCTTCCCTTGAGGCCTCTAACCTACGGACTGAATCCAAGAAAAAGCTGGAATAAAACAGCGTGAGTAAAGAGCAGCTTTCATCCCAAATAAAACATGATATTTGCTGCACAGTGTAACAAACAGGACCTCCATTTCACATCAAGCAGGTTTAGAAGTGGTTATAAACATACCAGGTCAATAGGGTAGATGTAGGATAGCTCTGACAGCAGCTGCTTGCAGCGAATAGTCTGCTGGGCATTCGTCTTCAAAAACAGTTCTCTTTGGGGAGAAAAGATCCCAAAACCATTAGTGTCTTCAAAAGCTTTGAAGTAAAGTTGTCAACCCCTTGTATCTCTTCTGTATTTTCCCAAGTCGTAAGTCCTCTCCCTTAAAAAACTAAGTAATTCCACCCTAACAAATGCAGCAGCCAAAGGCACCTTCTCAGCTTGAGCTGTACCTCACCTTGCAGGAGTATCTTAATGGAATCACGGAGTGCCCTGGGTTGGAAGGGACCTCTAGAGGTCATCTAGTCCAACACCCCTGCAGTCAGCATAGACATCCCCAGCTACAGCAGGTTGCTCAGAGCCTCATCAAGCTTGACCTTGAATGTCTCCAGGGATGGGGCTTCTACCATCTCACTGGGCAACCCATGCCAGTGTTATACCACCCTCAAAGTAAAGAGCTTCTTCCTGATGTCTAACCTACTTCCACCCTTCTCTAGTTCCCCCTATGACAACTGAGCCTTACAAAACTAACCCTAAAACAGACCTGAAAGTCCTACCACTGTCCTCAGATGCAACCAAGCATCTGTTTTCTTCTCTTCTAGACTTGCCAATGTTGATTATCACTTTACAGCTCTGCAAACTATAGCATGGGACTTAAAGACAAGTTGTGGGGTGACATTAGGAAGAATGTGGCACCAGAAATCCCACTCTGAAGTCTGCATTTTCTTTCCAGCTGCAGAAAAAGCAGAGTTCATTTACCTCTTAGCAGTGCATTCCTTTCTCAGCTCATGAAGGGATTCATTATGCTCTTCAAGTTTCTGGTGTTCAATCCCAAATGCATTTTCTAAACAACACGAGGAATTGGGGGGAAAAAAGCAAAAAAAAATAAATTAGTAGGAAAGATTTTCTCAGCTGAAGTTTGAAAAGTAGACACTGACACAAACATTGGCAATAATGCTTCCTTTATTCTGAGGTGCCCATTTTTCATGTTCTGGTGTCAAACTGAGGAAGGAGAGAGAGCAGGAGGAACGCAAGACTTCAAGCACTATCCACCACCCACCAACTAAATACAAACAAGGAAACCTCATTCTCCTTCAATATGTTTCCCTGTGGACTATTTGAGTTAAAGCATCTCAGCCCAGGCTGGTTCTCCTCCCACGCTGCTCTGCCCTGGTGAGACCACACCTGAAATACTGTGTCCAGTTTTGGGCTCCCCAGTTCAAGAGGGACAGGGATCTGCTGGAGTGAGTCCAGCAGAGGCTATGAGGATGATTGGGGCACTTGAGCATCTGCCCTGTGAAGAGAGACTGACAGCCCTGGGGCTGGTTAGACTGGGGAAGAAAAGGCTGAGAGGGGATCTGATCAATGTCTATCAATATCTGAGGGGTGGGTGTCACAGTGGTGCCCAGTAATAAGACAAGGGGCAATGGGCATAAACTGGAACCCAGGAGGTTCCACCCCAACATGAGGAGAAATGTCTTTGGTGTGAGGGTGCTGGAACCCTGGAACAGGCTGTCCAGAGAGGTTGCAGAATCTTTTACTCTGGAGACCTTCAAGACCCATCTGGATGCATTCCTGTGTGTCCTGCCCTAAGTGATCCTGCTTTGGCAGGGCAGTTGGACTCAATGTCTAGAGGTCCCTTCCAACCCCTAACATTCTGTGATTCAATACCTGCGTGGCCAAAAATAAATAAAGAGCAAAAACTCATTTTTAGTAGCAGCAAACAATTTTAGACTCAATAAAGTATTAACTCTCACAACATCCCTGTAGCTTGGTCTTTGGGAGCTCCAAAGAAACAGTGATAGAGCATTATATTGTAGGACACTTTGCCAGTAAAAGAAAACAAGAATAGAATAGAATAGAATAGACCAGACCAGGTTGGAAGAGACCTTCAAGATCATCATGTTCAACCTATCAACTAATCCAACACCACCTAATCAACTAAGCCATGGCACCAAGCACCCCATCAAGTCTCCTCCTGAAGACCTCCAGTGATGGTGACTCCACCACCTCCCCAGGCAGCCCATTCCAATGGGCAATCACTCTCTCTGTATAGAACTTCTTCCTAGCCTCCAGCCTAAACCTCTCCTGGTGCGGCCTGAGACTGTGTCCTCTTGTTCTGGTGCTGGCTGCCTGGGAGAAGAGACCAACCCCCACCTGCCTACAACCTCCCTTCAGGTAGTTGTAGAGAGCAATAAGGTCACCCCTGAGTCTCCTCTTCTCCAGGCTAAGCAACCCCAGCTCCCTCAGACTCTCCTCATAGGGCTTGTGTTCCAAACCCCTCACCAACTTTGTTGCCCTTCTCTGGACACCTTCCAGCAAGTCAACCTCCTTCCTAAACTGAGGGGCCCAGAACTGGACACAGGACTCAAGGTGTGGCCTAACCAGTGCAGTGTACAGGGGCAGAATGACCTCCCTGCTCCTGCTGGCCACACTGTTCCTGAGAATGTTCTTGAATGTCTCCAGGGAAAGAGATCCCCAGCCTGCTTCAGTGCTCTGTCACCCTCACAGGAAAGAAGTCCCTCCTTTTAATGTAAGTTTTTCACTTAAATAGTAAGTTATAAAAAAAAAGTAAAGAGGCATTTTGGTCTTCCAAACACTTAAACCATGATCCTAATCACAGGTACAAAAGACATCCCTCATGGCATTATAATGTGCCTGCATCACTGAATCATAGAATGGCCTAAGCTGGAAGGGACCTTAGAGAATGGTTTAGTTTAGCAGAGACCTTGAAGATCAGCCAGTTCCAAACTTCCCTGCCACAGGCAGGGACACCTCTCAGCTAAACTCAGCTGCTCAAGGCCTCATCCATCCTGGCCCTGAACAACCCCAGGAAGGAGGCATCCACAACTACCTTCCTGGGCAGCCTGTTCCAGAGTCTCATCACCCTCCTACTGAAGCACTTCTTCCTCAGCTCCAGTCTAACCCTGCTCTCCCTCAGCTTCGAATCATTCCCTGTTGGCCTTCTCTAGACACCCTTAGGAAAAGCCCCTCTGCAGCCTTCTTGTAGGATGCCTTCAGGTAACTGGAAGGCAGCTCTGAGGTCCCCCTGGACTCTTCTCTTGGCTGGACACCCCCAGCTCCCTCAGCCTGTCCTCATAGCAGAGCTGCTCGAGCCCTTGGATCATCTTTGTGGCCTCCTCTGCACTCATTCCAACAGCTCTGTGTCCTTCTTATGATGGGGACACCAGAACTGGACACAGTACTAGAGATGGGGGCTCAACAGAGTAGGGACAGAATCCTCTCTCTTAGCCTGCTGGCCACACTCCTCATGAAGCAGCCTAGGACAGTCACCTTTTCCTGTAGTACAGTGCAGCTCTCCTGATTTTCTCATAAAATTCTAATTAAGCAGAGATCAAAGAGAAGTCCTTTAGAGGGGTGGCACAGTAAGAACTTATTTAGAGATAGTATCCCGAAGTTTGCTGTTCAGACTTCACTAGAAGACAGAAGGTGATGAGATTCTATCTGGCTGCAAACTTCAGGAACGGAAAAACACAAGGGAAAAAAAAAGCCCCAGCACCTTCACTTTGGCCACCATAATCATAAACTACTCTTCCAATCATCAGCTGATGAGTAGCAGAGAAGCAATAATGTTTCCACACACACCTCTCTCCTGCAAAGTAATTTTTTCCTTGTGCAACAAGGCCACTTCTTGACCAAGGGCTTTCTTCTGCCTCTCCAGCTCATTACGTAGCACCAGGATCTTCAGCTGTAAACATTCACTCTCCTTTTTCTGTGGGAAGAAAAACAGGTTTGGAAATAATGAATGCTTTTCTCCACCTGAGCAGTTCCACCCCAAGAGGGGTGACAGAAAATAAACCAAACAGGGTATGTCTGCCAGACTAAATACCAAGTTCACAGCAATAGCTAACCAAAGACTCTAATAATTTTGCCTCTTTGGAGGGAGACAATCATAGAACTGTCAGGGTTGGAAGGGGCTTCAAGGATCATCCAGTGGGGAAGCATCAGCCAGTTTTTAGAATCATAGAATTAGAATCATAGAATTGTTAGGGATGGAAGAATCATCCAGTTGCAAACCCCTGCCATGGGCAGGGACACCTCACACTACATCAGGTTGCTCACAGCCACATCCAGCCTGACCTTCAAAACCTCCAGGGATGAGGCTTCCATCACGTCCCTGGGCAACCTGTGCCAGTGTCTCACCACCCTGATGGGGAAGAACTTCTTCCTAACATCCAATCTCAATCTACCCATTCCTGTTTTTTTTTCTATTCCCCCCAGTCCTATCACTCCCTGACAACGTAAAAAGTCCCTCCCCAGCTTTCTTGTAGCCCCCTTCAGATACTGGAAGGCCACACTTAGGTCTCCTGGGAGCCTTCTCTTCTCTAGACTGAACAGCCTCAACTCCCTCAGTTTGTCCTCGTAGGAGAAGAGCTCCAGCCCTCTAATCATCCTCATGGCCCTTCTCAGGTCATGCTCCAGCACATGAGAAACTTGGCTCTGTTCCATAAGGCTTGTTTTTCTTGGGAGATTTCACATGCTCAGTGATGCAGCAGGACCCAGATCAGAAACTGAGAGAGGAAAGAGGGGTGGGAAGAAGCTTATGCAGGACAAGTGTGTAGGAAGTGATAGTAGAGGACTAGCATCACAATGAGCATTCACTCCCTGGCAAAGGGCTCAGAGACAAGGAAGAAGATGATCAAGGAGTGATGGACTGAATTTAGGGACTACAACTTCAAGCAATGCTCAGCTGATAGAAGGAAACGGTTTAGCTCTTGTGGGCCATAAACCCTGGGAACAAATTGCAGCTATGTAGAGAGAAAAAAGGCATTTAGCTGATTACCAACGGCCATTGTTACTCAGGGAAGCTACACAACAATGGCATCCTGGCCTGCATTAGGAACAGTGTGGCCAGCAGGAGCAGGGAAGTCATTGTGCCCATGTACTCTGCATTGGTTTGACCACACCATGAGTCCTGTGTCCAGTTCTGGGCCCCTCAGTTTAGGAAGGATATTGAGACACTTGAATGTGTCCAGAGAAGGGCAACAAGGCTGGGGAGAGGCCTTGAGCACAGCCCTGTGAGGAGAGGCTGAGGGAGCTGGGGCTGCTTAGCCTGGAGAAGAGGAGGCTCAAGGGAGACCTTACTGCTGTCTACAGCTCTCTGAAGGGAGGTTGTAGCCAGGAAGGGGTTGGTCTCTTCTCTCTAGCAACCAGCACCGGAACAAGGGGACACAGTTTCAGGCTGTGCCAGAGGAAGTTCAGGCTGGAGGTGAGGAGAAAGTTCTTCACTGAGAGAGTTGTTCACCATTGGAATGTGCTGCCCAGGGAGGTGGTGGAGTCACCATCCCTGGAGGTGTTCAAGAGGGGATTGGATGTGGCACTTGGTGCCATGGTCTAGTCATGAGGTCTGTGGTGACAGGTTGGACTTGATGATCCTTGAGGTCTCTTCCAACCTTGGTGATACTGTGATACTTTGTGATACAACAACCTGAGAATAGAAGCTGGTAAACATTGCAAGAGAGTCTTTTGTCTTCTGTCTGAACTTAGATAAGAGATGTGTGATCGTTTGTCTTGTGTCTAACACCTGTCTGAGCCTTGCCAATTTCTCAGCAGCCAATTATGAGTCTGTAACTGTCGCAGGGACACATCTAATCGTAGTATCATAGTATCATTCAGGGTTGGAAGGGACCACAAGGATCATCTAGTTCCAACCCCCTTGCCATGGGCAGGGACACCCCACACTAGATCACACTAGGTCTTAAACACCTCCAGGGATGGGGCCTCGACCACCTCCCGCCAATCACAAGTTGCTTTTGATTATGTTAGCCTATATAAAGACAAGACTTTGTACAATAAAGGCAACACTTTGCCTGTATCAAGCTTTGTCCCATCTCTCAATCGCAGTAAACCAGGAGCTGAAATTAATTTGAGGCAGGGAGCTAGGAAAAGGTTGGCGATGTCTGACCTGCCCTATCAGATCTAATTCCCAGTTTCAGGAGGGTGAGAACAGAAAGGATACAAAAGGAAAGAGCACACAGCAGGCACCAGATGATGTCATTACACACAATGATGTTTGAAAGATCCCTTCTTCAAAAGTTTCAGGGTTTGTCCTGTACCTGCACTAAATCCATTCCTGTGTTCACCAAGACTCTGTGTTCTTCCCTTTGATACACTTAGTCTCCACTAAAACTGAGAGGAGATCTTCTCAATGCTCAGCAATGTTGTGGTGGGTTGAAGTTCCCCCCAGCATTAACTTTTGCCAGACCAACTCAGTTAGAAGCAGATGAAACTGTATTTACAAGCAAAATCTACACTCTACAATGGAATACAATGAATAATAATAAAAAACCAGGTTGGAAGAGACCTTCAAGATCATCGTGTCCAACCTATCAACCAATCCAACACCACCTAAACAACTAACCCATGGCACCAAGCACCCCATCAAGTCTCCTCCTGAACACCTCCAATGATGGTGACTCCACCACCTCCTCAACATAGAGTATGCACAATATTATACAGGTATTTACAATTAATAAACAGCACAAGGACACCCCTAGGGGAAGCTGCTTGCTTCTCTCTCCCTAACCTTCCTTACCCCCATGTACAAAAGGGACAAGAGAAGGGAGCAGAGAGGTTAGGCTTAGCCAAAGCCAGCTAACAAGCAGGTTATCTCTCCTGAGTGAAGCAAAACCAGCCAGAGATCAGAAGAGAACAAGAAAAGGAAAGAATTATTATGGTGCAGCTCATCTTAGTCCAGATATTTACCCAATGAATTTGTGTAGAATAGCCTTTTGTTTTTCCTTTTTACACCCAATAGTGATTTATTTATATTTTTCTCCTTTTCTGCTTAAAATCTGTAACAAAGTTTTAAAGGCACAGCCTAAAACCACCACAAATGTCTAACAGGCAGGGGTCAAGAGAATAGGGCCTGACTCTTTTCAGTGCTGCCCAGCAACAGGACAAAGGGCAACAAGCACACTCTGGAACCCAGGAAGTTCCATCTAAACATGAAGAAAACTCTTTTCTTCAGGGTGATGGAGCACTGGAACAGGCTGCTCAGAGAGTCTCCTCTACAGAGATTATAAATCTACACAGGTGCAATCCTGAGCAGCCTGCTATGGATGACCCTGCTTCAGCAAGGGAGTTGGACTAGGTGATGTCCAGATGTCTCTTCCAACCCTCACCCTCCTGTGACTCAAGAAATAAACCTACAGTTCACTCATAAATGGGAAGGGAAGCGTCCATACTGAACAAAGAAAAAGAAACACAGGAAATCATCTCTACCACCTCCCTGGGCAGCCTGCTCCAATGCCTGATAACTCTTCTTGTGAAGAAATTCTTCCTGATATCCAATCTGAGGGTAATAACAGCCTCCAGCCAGCAGAGTTAACATCTTTCAACTTTAAATGGAATGGGTAAACAAACTCCCATTTTCCCAAATCATTAAACCAGCTTGACACTTAGCTGAGTTACTTTCAACCCAGAATCTACCTTAGAGCGGTAAACTAACTTCACATCTCACAATCACAGAATTATTGAGACTGGAATAGACCTCTGAGATCATCAAGTCCATCCAGCCTATGATCCAACACCACCACATGGACTAGACCATGTCACTAAGTGCCACATTCAATCTTTCCTTAAACACCTCCAGGGACAGTGACTCTACCACCTCCCTGGGAAATCCATCTCAGTGTCTAATTCCCCTTTCCATGACAAAGTGCTTCCTAACAGCCAACCTAACCCTTCCCTGGCCCAGCTTTAGGCCATGCCCTCTCCTCTTAGTCACAAGTTGCCTGGGAGAAGAGCCTGACCCCCACCTGACTACAAGTTCCCTTCAAGTAGTTGTAGAGTGTGATAAGGTTCCCCCTCAGTCTCCTCTTCTGCAGGCTCAACACCCCCAGCTGCCTCAGCTTCTCCTCATCAGACTTTCCCTCCAGTCCCTACCCCAGTCTCATTGCTCTCCCCTGGACCTGCCCCAGCACTTCAAGATCTGTCCTTCAGTGAGGGACCCAGAGCTGCACACAGTGCTCAAGGTGAGGCCTCACCAGTGCCAAGTACAGGGCCAGTACTCCATCCCTAGTGCTGCTGGCCACACCATTCCTGACACAAGCCAAGATGCCACTGGCCTTCCATGCCACCTGGACACACTGGTGGCTCATGTTCAGCTGGTTGTCAAGTTTGCCCTTTCCTTCAGGAGGCTTGGGAGGTGTGCCAGTGAGTACCAACAGAGTGAAATTCCAACTCTTGTTCTGTCAACTCCCTGCTTTGAGCTGAGCTCAGCCCTTCTGGGCAGAAAACAGAAACCAGTGCCAGTATACATTTTTTTTATGGAAAGGGGAATAGGACAAGCAAAACAAACTGTCAAAAGCTATTGCAAAACCTAAAATAATTCCTGCTTAAAATGATTGTTTCACTTCAGAGACAGCTTGTGCATGCATTCCAGTCACCCAAAAGCAGCTGGGGTGCAAGAAGATACAGGCAGTAGACTCACCTCACTCTAAATCCATCACAGATTCCTGTCAAGATTTATCTAAATCATTAAAGGTTTGTTTTCACCTGAGAAACCTCTTTCATGCACTGTGCAAGGTTGATGCTTTTATAACATAACAGCAATTGTACAAAAGAAAGGTAAAAATAGGGTAGGCAATCTCTCAATCCCTCTGAGTAACACAGACAAGGCTAAACCCCATTACATTACACTCCTCAGGTGAGTTCCCAGTTGAAAGGAGAGGTTTAAATAAAGATTTCAAGATCAAGGGTTAATAAAACAGCCAATACATCAGCCAGATGCTTCAGCAAGCCTGAAAACCATGGTTTCAAATAACCAAACTTACCAGCTCGTTGCTCGTAGATGTACACCTCAGCTTTTCTTCAATCTCCCTTCCTATTTTCTGAACAGTTACCTGAGTCTGTTTAATTGCACACTGGGCTCTGTGAAGCCTGTAAAGAGAAGAAAAATTTAAGGGCTCAGCTAAAGGTTCCCTCAAGATGAGTGCATCAGTTGCTTCCATGCCAGAAGCAGTGGGATGGACCCAGATTGTCAGCTTCTGTTTTGACAGGAAACGTTCAAAGAGGAATCACAACTTGCAGAGCTTAAAAATCACAGTCACAGAATGGTAGGGGGTGGAAGGGGCCTGTGGAGATCACTGAGTCCAACCCTGCCTGCCAAGGCAGGTTCACCTAGAGGTCACACCGGAACATGTCCAGGATTTTTAATTTCAGCAAGGATGGAGACTCTACCACCTCTCTGGGCAGTCTGCTCCAGTGTTCTGGCACTCTCAAAGAAGTTTCTCCTAATGTTTAGATGGAGCTTCCTATGCTCCAGTTTATGCCTGTTAGCCCTTGTCCTATCACTGGGTGCCACTGAAAAAAGACTGGTCACACCATGGAAGTATTTAGAAGTATTGATGAGAATCCCCCCCTGCAGCCTTCTCCAGGTTAGGAAGGCCCAATTCTCTCAGTGTTCCCTCATCAGAGATGTTCCAGTCCTCTCAGCATCTTTCTAGTCCTTTTCTGTACCCTCTCCATTAAGCTCCTGTCCTTCTTGAACCAGGAAACACAGAAGTGGATCCATTATTCCAGATGCAGCCTCACCAGGGAAAAGCTAGACAGGAAAGAAAACCTCCTTTGACCTCTTTGCCACCTTATCCAAAGCAAACCAGCAAGTCTCTAAAGCCAGTCAAGTGCCAAATCTCCTTTTCAGTTGTTAAATTCATAGAAAAGTTTGGGTTGGAAGGGACCTCAAAGATCATCTAGATCCATTAAGCCTCTCTTCATAAATGCGGAATGAGTCTTCAGTTTCCAACTACCAAGACTTTCCCTTCACTCAATTAAGAATATTTCCTAACCCTGTCCAAAATCATAGAATGGTTTGGGTTGGAAGGGACCTCAAAGATTATGTAGTTCCAACTCCCCTGACATAGGCAGGGACACTTTCCACCAGCCCAGGTTGCTCAAGGCTCTGTCTAGGCTGGCCTTGAACATGTCCAGGGAGGAGGCATCCACAACCTCCCTGGGCAACCTGTTCCAGTGTCTCACCACCCTCTCTCTAAAGAATTTCTTCCTAATCTCCAGTCTAAATCTCCCCTCTTCCAGCTTCAATTCATTCCCCCTTGTCCTATCATAACAAGCCCTTGTCAAAAGTCCCTCCCCAGTACCCCTTCAGGTACTGGAAGACCACTCCAAGGTTTCTCCAGACCTTCTCATCTCCAGATAACACAAAGCTACCCAGGCCAAGAGCATAAAACACCCTTCAGTACCCCCAAAGAACAAACCTCTGTAACAAAACCATGGAGTATTTAACTGAGTAAAGTTTGAAGTGTGAAAAGATGATGACAAAGTGCTTCTGATCATTAGCCTTGGCTTCCAAGTGAAGAGGCAAAACTGATTATTTCCTCCACAGTGAAGAAAATAAAAATCAGGCAAAGGAAAGCAATGGCCTGAGCTAATGCCTTTGGTAGGAAAGTAGATGTGGTCTGCAGACATAAGATGATGGGGTTTTTTAAGGCACGCAAAGCCAGGTTTACTTTTCCCATCCAAAATTTCACTATTAATGGTTTTCCTTTTGTAAGGATATTTTTCAGGCAGCCTTGGAGCTGGGGAACTCAGCTAAGGTCTGGTCACAACAGCAAAAACCTGGTCAGACAACCTTGTGTATGACATTGGTGCTTTGCCAGGCAAAGAGAACAAAAGGCTTAAGCCTGCTCCAATGATCCTCTCAGCTTTGCCAAATTCAAACATCTCTACCTCTGAAGCTGGAGTTGGGTCACAGGATGTCAGGAGATCGAGTTCAACCCCACTCCGAGAGCAGGACTATACAATCTAGCTCAGGCCACACAGGAATGCATCCAGACGGGCCTTGAAAGTCTCCAGAGAAGGAGACTCCACAACCTCCCTGGGCAGCCTGTGCCAGTGCTCTGTGACCCTTACAGTAAAGAAGTTCCCCCTTGTGTTGAGGTGGAACCTCCTGCGCAGCAGCTTACACCCATTGCTCCTTGTCCTATCACAGGGAGCAAGTGAGCAGAGCCTGTCCCCTCCCTCCTGACCCCCAGCCCCAAGATATTTATAAACATTCATTAAATCCCCTCTCAGTTTGCTTTTTTCCAGACTAATAAGCTGCAGGGCTCTCAAGCCTCTCCCCATAAGGTAGTGCCCCAGTCCCCTAATCATCCTCTTAGCCCTCTGTCCCTCTTGAACTGGGGAGCCCAAAACTGAACACAGTACTCAAGATGAGGTCTCGCCAGGGCAGAGCAGAGGGGAAGGAAAACCTCCCTCCATCTGCTGGACACACTCTTCCAAAGTGTGGCCATAAAAATGGCTTGAGGGATGGTGCACCTCTGCTGTGAGATCAGGCTGAGAGAGTTGGGATTGTTCAGCCTGGAGAAGAGAGAGCTCCATGAGACCTTAAAGCAGCCTTTAAATACTTACAAGAAAAGGGGGACAATCTTTTTAGCAGGACCTAGAATAAAGATAGGCTCTTACCAGAGCCTGTTGGGACAGGACAAGGGGTAATGGTTTGAAACTAAAAGAGAAGAGATTCAGACTAGAGAGATGGAAGAATTGTTTCACACTGAGGATGGTGAGACACTGGCCCAGGTTACCGAGAGAGGTGGCAGATGTTCCAACCCTGGAAACATTCAGGTCACGTTGGATGGGGCTCTAAGCAATATGATCTCGTTACAGATGTCATTGCTCACTGCAGGAGGCTGGACTAGATGAGCTTTAAAAGTCTTCTCAAATCTCAACCATTCTATGATTCTCCAGATCTTCTGCGTGCCAAGGACCAAAACACAGAGAAGAGACCACTCAGCTCTTCCTTTTACGTTCTCTAATCCCTTCCAGATTGATAAGCAACTGAGGCCTTGCTATTTAAAGGTTTTGGCTAATGGATTTTAACTGTCTGCATGCAGCTAGACCAACATAACCAGCTTACATGCTTGAAGTATGAGTAACCACAAAGCATTACTCCTCCTCGCAGCATCTCCTCTTAGTAATCCCATCTCAGCTTGGCCTCACACCTTCCATATTCATGAATCCTAGAATGGTTTGAGTTGGAAGGGACCTTAAAGATGATCTAGTTCAAACCCACCTGCCATGGGCTGCTCAAAGACTCATCCAGCCTGGACCTGGGAGTACTGGTTGACAGTGGGCTGAACCTGAGCCAGCAGTATGCCCAGGTGGCCAAGAAGGCAAATGGCACCCTGGCCTGTATCAGAAATAGTGTGGCCAGAAGGAGCAGGGAAGTCATTCTACCTTGTACACTGCACTGGTTAGGCCACACCTTGAGTCCTGTGTCCAGTTCTGGGCTCCTCAGTTTAAGAAAGATGTTGAGTTGCAGGAACATGTCCAGAGAAGGGCAACAAAGCTGGGGAGGGGTCTGAAATACAGCCCTATGAGGAGAGGCTGAGGGAGCTGGGGGCGTTTAGCCTGGAGAAGAGGAGGCTCAGGGGAGACCTTATTGCTCTCTACAACTACCTGAAGGTGGGGGCTGGTCTCTTCTCCCAGGCAACTAGCAACAGAACAAGAGGACAGCGACTCAAGCTGCACCAGGGGAAGTTCATGCTGAATGTTAGGAAGAAATTCTTCATGAAAGAGAGATTGGAAATGTGCTGCTCAGGGAGGTGGTGAAGTGGTGAAGGTGGTGGAGGCATTTAAAAAGAGCCTGGATGAGGCACTTAGTGCCATGATTTAGTTGATGAGATGGTGTTGGGTGATAGGTTGGACTTGATGATCTCAAAGGTCTTTTCCAACCTGGTTAATCCTGTATTCTGAACACTTCCAGGGATGAGTTTTTAGTTTCAGTGTGAAAGTAATGCCCAAAACCCACAAACACAGAGAGATTGCAGATGGACAACGGGAACAAGCAGTGCCAGTAATATTAAACAACAGTAACTAAACATTAAATCATTACAATTTAGGGCTTTCAGAATCTTTAAGTGAAGGCATTTCAGTGAAGCACCTCTAGATGCTTCATGCTACTGCTTCTTTTAAATGACACTGTAGTAAATTTTTTGTTTGAAATTATACTGAGTGATTCCTTTGGTTTCTTCAGAGCTCCTCAGAGTGCTCATAGCATGACAGCCTGGGAGTTTTATGGGAGCAGCTGTACCCTGTCTCAATTATTCATAAACTCATTTTGGTAGGAAAAGAATTTTCAGATCATCAGGTCCAACCATTAACCCAGCGCTGCCAAGTCCACCACTACATCATGTCTCTCAGCGTAACATCTACACAGCTTTTAAATCTCTCCAGTGATGAGAAATCCACCACTGCCCTGAGCAGCCTGGTCCAGACCTTCACAACCTTTTCAGGGAAGAAATTTTTCCTCATGTCCAGCCTGAACCTCCCCTGGGTGCATTTTGAGGACATTTCCCTTCTCCTCTTGCTTGCTGTGTGGGAGAAGAGACCAGACCCTACCTGGCTACAGCTTCCTTTCAGGGAGTTGTAGAGAGCCAGGTGGTCTCCCTTCAGCCTTCTTTTCTCCAGGCCAAATAACCCCAGTTCCCTCACCCACTTGAGGCTTGTGCTTTAGATCCTTCCCCAGCTTCATGGCCCTGCTTTAGAACATGCTCCAACACCTCAATGTCCTTCTTGTAGCAAAGGGCCTGAAACTGGACAGGACGACAGGTGTGACCTCACCAGCACTGAGTACAGGTATGCAACACCTGCCCTACTCCTGCTGGCCACACTGCTGCTGATGTATCAAGCAACATGGCTCTGCTGGCTACTAAAGGCTGTCAGGGGCAACAGCACTGGGTGTTGGGTCACAAAATTGTCAGGGAAGGGACCTCAAGGATCATCCAGTTCCAACCCCCCTGCCATGGGCAGAGACAGGTTCCACTACATCAGGTTGCTCACAGCCACATCCAGCCTGGCCTTAAAAGCCCCCAGGCATGAGGCTTCCACTACCTTCCTGGGTGACCTGTTCCAGTCTCTCACCACCCTCCTGAGGAAGAACTAACATCCAGTCTGAATCTCCCTTCCTCTAGCTTGTATCCATTCCACTTAGTACCTAACACCCTAAAAGGTCACAGTATCACCAAGGTTGGAAAAGACCTCAAAGATCATCAAGTCCAACCTGTCACCACAGACCTCATGACTAGACCATGGCACCAAGTGCCACATCCAATCCCCTCTTGAACACCTCCAGGGATGGTGATTCCACCACCTCCCTGGGCAGCACATTCCAATGGCTAATGACTCTCTGGGTGAAGAACTTTCTCCTCACCTCCAGCCTAAACTTCCCCTGGCGCAGCTTGAGACTGTGTCCCCTGGTCCTTCACCAGGTTTCTTGTAGGCCCCCTTCAGATATTGGAAGAGGTCACACAAGTGCTTGGTCTCACATCCCTAATGGAGCACTAAGACCTCCTGGAAAGAGTTATTTCCTACTGGGAAATATTCATTTTACTTCCCACCTTCCCAAATGCATCCTGATGCTGTTGGCTCTGGTTGTGCAGGTCAGAGCCAAGGTTTGCTGACCATCCTGAACATCATTCAGAGCTCTGCTTTCACATCATACAGCAGGATCTAAATTTTCCTACTTCAACAGTTTCCAGCCTGCCTCTTTCCAAAAGTCTGGAATACTTTTCTTTCCAGACATAAAAAAGCCTTACCCAAAAGCTGAAACTTAGAGGCAAAGAGTAATAATTGAGTGACATTTCCCTTTCCTCCTCTTCTAATTTTATACCAGGAGAACATTCTTGATTTAGTCTGCTGGGTGATGAAGAAAAAAAGTTTTACAAGTCTTCACTTCACCTTTTTTAGGCAGCAAAACCTGGCTGCTGCAAGTGGTTTACTCCTTGAAAGAGTATTTATGTAACAGAAATTGTTAGAAAGCTCAGCCGTCATCCGAGTTCCTCACAGTGATTTGGTCAACACTCAGGTAATGATCTACAAATCTGGTCAGACCTTCAAGTCCTTCTACCCATGCCCAAACCTCCTCATGCTGACTCCTCAGAACCTTAGAGTGCTACTTGCATCTGGAGAATCTATATCAGAAGGTATCTTTCTAACCTAGAATGGCTGCTACACTACATTTGGGTTGGAAAAAACCCTTGAGGTCATCAGGTCCAACCATTAACCCCACTCTGTGTTGTGGTATTTGCCATTGGAATGTGCTGCCCAGAGAGGTGGTGGAGTCACCATCACTGGAATTGTTTAAAAAGAGACTGGATGAGGCACTTAGTGCCATGGTTTAGCTCATTAGATGGTGTTGGGTGATAGGTTGGACTTGATGATCTCAAAGGTCTTTTCCAACCTGGTTAATTCTGTATTCTACCAAGGTCACCTCTAAACCAGAATCACAGAAGCACCAAGGTTGGAAGAGACCTCAAAGATCATTGAGTCCAACCTGTCACCACAGACCTCATGGCTAAACCATGGCACCAAGTGCCACATCCAATCCCCTCTTGAACACCTCCAGGGATGATGACTCCACCACCTCCCTGGGCAGCACATTCCAATGGCTAACAACTCTCCAGTGAAGAACTTTCTCCTCACCTCCAGCCTGAACTTCCCCTGGTGCAGCTTGAGACTGTATCCATATCACTAACTGCCACATCTAAAGGACCTTTAAACACATCCAGATATGGTGACTTCATCATCTCCCTAGGCAGCCTGTTTCAATGCTTGACCACTTTTCCAGTGGACAAAAAATATCTCCAATGTCCTGGTGCAGCTTGAAACCATTCCCTCTTTTTCTATCACTAATTAGCAGTGAGAGAAGAGACCAGCACCTGTCCTTGCAGGTAGGTGTGGAGGGTAATAGAGGTCTCCCCTCATCCTCCTCTTCCTCAAACTAAACAATCCCAGTCCCCTCAGCTGCTCTTCATCAGACTCATTCTCTAGGGTCTTCCCCAGCTGCACTTGTTCCAGCCCCTCAGTGTCTGTCTTGTATTGAGGTACCCAAACAGCACTCTAGCCGTGGCCTCAACAGTGCCAAATACAGGGGGATAATCACCTCCCTGCTCCTCCTTTTAATAAGAAATGGTTTTCTATTCAAGCCAAGCATCATCCAATTGTTTCTTGCAGCATAAAGAAACCCCTGCAGTTAAATTTGGCTGCCTTAATGCCACAAAATGTCATTTCCATTCCAAGACAGCAAACCTTCTGTTACTGGCTGACTCAATCCCAGTATGTTCACTGTGCTTCCAAGAAATTTAAAATGGTAACAATAAAATTATGACCCCCATCCAAAGTTAAGCCTTCCAAGATTGTAATTTAGGGGTCTTCAACCTCAAAAAAAAGCAGCAGCTCTCACCAGAAATCTCCCTTCTCCAGCCAAAAAGTCCCTATTGCATCCACATGGAAACCTTCAGTCATCCAACAGTGGGAATACAAACCAAGAACATCAGCATTGAAATTGTGCCCACCACTCCTGCATGCTTTGTTGGAGGCAGTTATGAGGGCACTAGTGAATAGAGACCAGCAAGCTGAGGCCATAAATTTCACTTAGAATTGAGATGTAATGAATGGAGAGAACCCTCAATGCTAACTGACTGCCATGTTGTTTCCATTTCTGGTCTGAAAGCAAGTCCAAGCCTGCAGCCTAAAGGTAGCACAACTTGTGCTTGAAGTCCTTGGTTTAGTGACTGGCAACCAAGAGCCAGAGGGGGGCCACAAGGATGAGCAGAGGGCTAGAGCTTCTCTCCTATAAGGACAGAGAGGGAGTTGGGGCTGTTCAGTCTGGAGAAGAGAAAGCTCTGAGGAGACCTTATTGTGGCTTTCCAGTTCCTGAAGGGGACTACAAGAAAGCTGGAGAGGGACTTCTTAGGGTGTCATGGAGTGATAGGACTGGGGGGAATGAAGCAAAACTAGAAACAGGTAGATTCAGATTGGATATTAGGAAGTTCTTCCCCATGAGGGTGGTGAGACACTGGCACAGGTTGCCCAGGGAGGTGGTGGAAGCCTCATGCCTGGAGGTTTTTAAGGTCAGGCTGGATGCGGCTCTGGGCAACCTGATCTAGTGGAAAGTGTCTCTGCCCATGGCAGGGGTTCGGAACTGGCTGAACCTTCAGGTCCCTTCCAACCCTGACAATTCTATGTGCTATCACCCAGTGCAGGGGTCTCACTGGTCCAGAAGGCCTTTCCCCCCCCAGTATTTTTCATTAAAATTAACACATCCACAGCACTTTAAGAGCTAATTGAGGGCTTCAAGTGGCCACTGGCCTGCTAACAGCGTTCCCTTGGCAGTCAGGAAAGCCAAAGCAGCTACAGTAGAAACTCCAAGGCCTTTCCAAGAGCCAACAGTGTCGTCATCCTGTGTCTGGTGTCTCTGCAGCAGCTCACAGCCATTGTCAGCCAGCAGCAGAGTCCTAGGAACCTTGACTGTGACAGATTTACTGCCTGGGGCCTGGAGAACTGCTGTGCAATCGTCCAGCATCAGGTGAGCTGCGTGCTGCTGCCTGGGAAAGAAGTGGGAAGCAAACCAGACCTTAACAATTCCTTACCACCCTATTATGGTTTGGAATCCAAGCCTATTATGGGTTGGAAGGGACCTTAAAGATCATCTGGTTCCAACCTCCTTGCCATGGGCAGGGACACCTCCCACTAGACCAGGTTGCTCAAGGCCTCATCCAGCCTGGTCTTGAATACGCCCAGGGAGGAGATAACCACAACCTCCCTGGGCAACCTGTTCCAGTGTCTCCCCAGCCTCACTGACAAGAATGTTTTCCTAATTTCCAACCTAAAGCTCCCTTCTTCCAGCTTCAATCCATTGCCCCTTTTCCTATCACTTGCAAAAAATCCCTCACCAGCTTTCCTGCAGCCCCTTTCAGGCACTGGAAGGCTGCTCTGAGGTCTCCCTGGAGCCTTCTCTTTTCCAGGCAATGACTGCTGTTGTTGACTTTTCTCCAGATCCATGGATGTTGTTCTACTTCTTCCCACTCACCTTAAAGCAGGTGATGTGAGAAGGGAAGAGGAAACAAAATACTCTATCTTCATTTGGGAGTTTATATGGCAGTAGGTTAGCTACCAAAACATCAGCCACCTCCTCTAAACTAAGACTAACAAAAGCCACATCCCTAATCATATCTAGGAAGAACCAGCAGGGAAAATATCAACATCTCTTCCTTCGCTAGTTCCCAAGTTGCTCAAATACAGGCTGTCTGGGGTTGTTAGGAACAAGTCCTTTATCATGAGGGGAGTGGAACACTGGAACAGGTTGCCCAGGGAGGTGGTTGAGGTCCCATCCCTGGAGCTATTCAAGGTGAGGCTCAACAGAGCTCTGGGCAACCTGATCTAGTTGAGGATGTCCCTGCTGAGTGCAGTGGGGGTTGGACAGGATGACCTTTGGAGGTCTCTTCCAACCCAGACCATTCTGTGATTCTATTTCTTCAAAGTTTTTTAAGTCTGAAATAAAATTGCTGCCTCTTTTCTACAAGTGCAAACCCAACCAAACCAACCTAAAACACAACTACTATCTACCCTGGCTGTAAGACCCAAAACAATTCTAGCACACAATGTTCTGCCAATCCATCTAAGTTGGGTTCCCACTTGGAGGAGACAAAAAAAAGCTGCCATGATTTGGATCTCTTCACCGTGATAGGATTTCTCTGAATAACATCCTTGTCTTGTTTGCAAAATCCAGCAGTTTTCCTGACTTCCCAAGACTGCACAATGCAGGGCTCCAACAGAACTTGACTTTATGACTTGGGAATGTGCTGTAACAACACATTTACTCCCTTTCAGATTGTAGGAAGCTTGAGGCAATGTCTGAAGGCTCAGGGGAAGCACTTTCTTTTAAGACATGCTGTGGTATCCCGCAGCAGAGATATCCTTCTTGGTCATGAATTGGTCTGGTGATTTGCTGGTGTCTGCAGCAAGTTCATTGCTGGCTGCATCTCCACTAAACTGAAAGCTGCAGTGTAGTGACAGTTGTGAACAGAGATCACTGTCAGAAAGTTTGCTGATGACACCAGGTTGGGAGGAGTGACTGACACACCTGAAGGCTGTGCTGCCATCCAGGGAGACCTGACAGGCTGAAGAGCTGGGAAGGGAGAAATTTAATGCAATATAACAAGGGCAAATGTGGTGTCTTGCACCTGGCAGAGAACCACCCCATGGACCAGTATGGGTTGGGAACTAATCTGTTGGAGAACAGCAGATGAGAAAAGGACCCAGGGATCTTGGACAGAAGGATGCCCATGAGCCAGCAATGTGCTCCTGTGCCCAAGAAGGCCACTGACATCCTGGGGTGGATTAGAAGGGCTATGGTTAGTAGGTCAAAAGGGGTTCTTCTCCCTCTCTCCTCTGCCCTGGTGAGGCCACATCTGGAATATTGTATCCAGTTCTGGGCCACTCTGTTCAAGGACCACCTCAGGAAACTGCTTGAAAGAGTCCAGGACAGAGATAGAAAGATGCTGAAGGCAGTGGATCACCTCCCTGATGAGGAAAGGCTAAGGGACCTGGGGCTCTTTAGGCTGGAGCAGAGGAGCCTGAGGGGTGACCTCACCCATATTTATAAAGATGTGCAGGGCAGTGTTGAGAGGACAGAGCCAGGCTCTGCTCAGTGATGTCCAATGACAGGATGAGGAACAATGGGGACAAGCTGGAACAGAAAGTTCCATGTGAGCATAAGAGAAAACTTTTCCACTGTGAGGGTGACAAAACAGTGGAACAGGCTGCCCAGAGAGGTTGTGGAGTCTCCTCCTGTGGAGACATTCAACACTCACCATGATGTGTTCCTGTGTGACCTTCCCTGGGTGATCCTGCTCTGGCAGGGAGGCCGGACTGGATGATGTTCAAGAGGGGATTGGATGTGGCACTCAGTGCCATGGTTTAGTCATGAAGTCTGTGGTGACAGGTTGGACTTGATGATCTTTGAGGTCCCTTCCAACTCCTAACATTCTATGATAGGCTTCTACCCACATTAATGCAAGAGCCTCAGCTTCGTTAGGGGTTTGACACACGATTTTGTAGTTCTATCCTCCACTCCAAATATCTATCTGCTTCTATCAGACATCTGGACTTTTCATGTGCAGAACTTAAGGCCATAAATACATCCATTAATTACAGCAGTCACATTCTGCAGCTACTCCTCACATGAGAAATAAGTGCCCATGGTCTTACTCCCCAGAACAACCTTTGGTTCAAAAAAATAGGGCTAAATTTAAACTAAGAATTACTACCAGAGGTTTAGAAAACAGAACAAAATACTTCTGGCAACGTCAGAGGCAGGATCCTGGATGCAAAATACCCAAACCTATTATTAGGGGAAAAAACACAATCCAAGCCTTTCCTATTAAATATCCAAAAAGGGGGAGGGGGGGAACTTAAATGTTAAAAAGGAACATTCACTGCTTTATATCAGTCAGAAATTAGATTATGGAGCGTGCCAGCCAGCTCTGACATGTTTTTTTACCTAGCCCTTTAAAGCAGTATTTGCTACATCTGCTTTCCCACAAGAAAAATTGTTGTAATTTATAATCATCTACTCCCCTTTCCCAATTTCCTCAGAAATCTATACCCCCAACTGGCCAACAGCAGATGGAGGGTGAGGGAAGACAGCAGGGAATAAGAAGAGAATAAATCTCGAGTCTGATTTGGCCTTTTATGGCATTAAACCCCTACAAGAAGCAGTGCTGTAAAGAACTCCCAACAAGACAAGCCCTGCTGAAGCATCATTCTTCAGGACCATTCTGAACTGACCTACACATGCATCCACACTGGGGTTTGGACTAGGTGACCTTTGGAGGTCCCTCCCAACCCAGACTATGCTATGATTCTATGACTCAGATTAAGTTTCCACGTGGACAGGACAACACTGGATGCCTTGAGATATCTGAGTGGTGGGTGAGGAGCTGGATGTGAGTCAGCCCTGTCCTGGGCTGATCCCCAGCAGTGTGGGCAGCAGGGGCAGGGAGGGGGATTCTGCCCCTCTGCTGTGCTCTGCTCAGACCCCACCCACAGTGCTGGGGAAGCTCTGGAGTCCTCAGCACAGACAGGAACCTGTGGGAGCAGGGCCAGAGAAAGCCACAGCAGTGATGCAAGGGCTGGTAGCCCTCTGCTGCGATGCCAGGCTGAGTGTGCTCAGGTTCAGCCTGGAGAAGAGAAGGCTCCAGGCAGACCTTCTGGTGGCCTTTCAACACTTAAAGAGGGCCTACAGGATGCCCCACTCCTGAAACCATGCTAGGCCAGGTTGGATGGGGCTCTGAGCAAGGTGATCCAATGGAAGATGCCCCTGCTGACTGCAGGGGGTTGAACTAGATGACTTTAAAGGTCCCTTCCCACCTAAAGCATTCTATGATTTGCAAATGAAGAAGGAAAAACATGTCTATCAAACTAACAGAAAGCTAAATTTAGGCTGGACATCAGCAGGAAGTTCTTTACAATGCCAGTGGTAAAACACTGGACTATGTTGCCCAGGGATGCGGTCGAGAGGCCCCTTCCCAGTCCTCTGATTATCTTTATGACCCTCTGGACCCACTCCATGAGGTCCCTGTCCTTCTTGCATTGAGCTGGCCACAGTACTGCAGGTGGGGTCTCACTAGAGTAGAGGGCTAGAATCACCTCTCTGGACCTTTTGGCCACACTGCTTTTGATAGATTTGACGATTTTTAAAAGGCCTTTTCCAACCTAAAAGACTCTCTGACTGCATCCACTGGAAACTTTGCCCAAGCTGAAAGATAAAGCCACTAGCAGCACCATCCTTCCAGGACAAAGTCATCATAAAACCAAAGAGTCCCCATGGCATTATTCACAAAATCCTCCTTCTGAAACACCCTCAGGTATCACATTATCACTAAGGTTGGAAGAGACTTCAAAGATCATCGAGTCCAACCTGCCACCCAAGACTTCATGACTAGACCATGGCACCAAGTGCCACGTCCAATCCCCTCCTGAACACCTCCAGGGATGGGGACTCTACCACCTCCCTGGGCAGCACATTCCAATGACAAATGACTCTCTCTGGGAAGAACTTTCTCCTCACCTTGAGCCTAAACTTCCTCTGGTGCAGCTTGAGACTGTGTCCTCTTGTTCTGGTGCTGGCTGCCTGGGAGAAGAGACCAACCTCTGCCTGTCTACAACCTCCCTTAAGGTAGTTGTAGACAGCAATGAGGTCACCCCTGAGCCTCCTCTTCTCCAGGCTAAGCAACTCCAGCTCCCTCAGCCTCTCTTCACAGGGCTGTGCTCAAGTCCTCTCCCCAGCCTTGTTGCCCTTCTCTGGACACGTTCAAGTGTCTCAATGTCCTTCTTAAACTGAGGGGCCCAGAACTGAACTCAGGACTCAAGGTGTGGCCTAACCAGTGCAGTGTACAGGGGCACAATGACTTCCCTGCTCCTGCTGGCCACACTATTCCTAATGCAGGCCAGGATGCCATTGGCCCTCTTGACCACCTGGGCACACTGCTGGCTCATGTTTAGGCAGCTGCCAATCAGCACCCCCAGGTCCCTCTCTGTTTGGCAGCTCTCCAGCCACTCTGACCCCAGCCTGTAGCTCTGCATGGGGTTGTTGTGGCCAAAGTGCAGCACTTGGCACTTGGACTTGTTGAATGCCATCCTGTTGGACTCTGCCCATCTGTCCAGTCTGTCAAGGTTCCTCTGCAGAGCCCTTCTGCTAGAAAATCATTTAGCTAAGAAAGTGACATGTTCTGGTTTTGACCAAGTCTAATAAAGACCCTTAAAACCAGGAGAAGGGCCAGGTTCTGAGTTCTAATCTAACTGAGCGTTGCTTCAGAGATATGTTTTCCATGCCAGCACAAACAAAGCAGCAGAATGAAGCTGGGGTTTGAAGTTCTGCAGAGCTCTGTGTAATCTCTGAACCCCCCACCCCCCCCCAACTTGCATCAGGATCTAGCAACATCCCCATCTTGCTTATGCTAAAAAAGAAACTACTAAAAAAATCTACCACCCCAGGGGTGTTTAATTCCATCTGGCATATTAAGCTTGAAAGCTGGAGATAAGAGCAGCAGCAGACTACTAATCCTGTAGTTAAGCTGACACGAAAAAAACCACCCCAGAACCAACAGACCAAACCTCCACCTCTTTCATGCTTCATGGACTGTTTCAACTTGCTCTGACCCATGCTGCTCTCTTCTACAGATTCTGGCAGAAGCCAAGCTTGTAAATTGACTCTTGAGATGACTGATTAGCCTCAGTTTCCATGTAGCTTAGCACCACTGAAGTGAAATGCCTGAGAACAGGCAGTCTTGCTTCCACAGACCTAAAAATCCCCAAGGAACTTCTCCAGAAAAATGAAAATTCAGATCCCTGTTTCCATTGCTTCTCAGGAAGACACCACCCCACATGGTTCTTAGGCCAAGAGAGATGACAATTGTTCAGGCTGTTCATCCATTTCTGCGTGTTTGAGTATCCAGAGGCACTTTGAGAGGTCCAGTTACAGTTCATGTTTATTTATGCTGGCCTGAGGCCACCTGGGTTTTCATGGCCAGAGCCAAGGGGATGCCTGCCTTGTCTTGGCTGCCATTCCAGGATGAATAGCCAAATCTTCCAGGTGGAAATTTCTCCTTGTTAAAAACATCAAGCCTGGCCATCACAGAAAAAACAACCATGCTTATCACTAGCAAAGGGAAGTTTTCAGCAGAGGAATTTGCTGATTTAAGAGCACAAGTCAGGTTCGGAGAATCCTGCTGCCCATTCCATATGTGAGACTTTGTTACTTCCACATCTTGCTGGGAGAGGATGAGCAGTAGCAGCATCATAAAGTCTGAAAGGCTGTAAAATGAGTCAGGAATTTGATTGCTAAAATACTGTCAAGGGTTAGAGCTGGGTTGGCCACAAGACAAGTGCGAGATGCTCTCTGTGAACTCCTCTCAGAAGCTCAACAGGAGCCAGCAGTGTGCACTTGCAGCCCAGAAAGCCAATCACAGCCTGGGCTGCAGCAAGAGAAGCACAGCCAGGTCGAGGGAGGTGATTCTTCCCCTCTACTCCACTCTGCTGAGACCCCATCTGGAGCACTGTGTCCAGTTCTGGAGCCTCTATTATAGCAAGGACCTGGAGGTGCTGGAAGGTGTCCAGAGAAGGGCCACTAGGATGAGCAGAGGGCTGAAGCTCCTCTTCTAAGAGGACAGACTGAGGGAGTTGGGGTTGCTCAGTCTGGAGAAGGCTCCAAGGAGACCTTCTTGTGGCCTTCAGTATCTGAAGGGGGCTACAAGGAAGTTGGGGAGGGACTTTTTAGGGTGTCAGGGAGTGATAGAACTTGAGGGGGATGAAACAAAACTAGAAGTGGGTAGATTCAGATTGGCTGTTAGGAAGAAGTTCTTCCCCATGAGGGTGTTGAGACCCTGGCACAGGTTGCCCAGGGAGGTGGTGGAAGCCTCCTGCCTGGAGGTTTTGAAGGCCAGGCTGGAGGTGGCTCTGAGCAACCTGCTCTGGTGTGAGGCGTCCCTGGCCATGGCAGGGGGGTTGGAACTGGATGATCCTTGAGGTCCTTTCCAACCCTGAAAATTCTATGATTCTGCATCCCAAAGGGAAGACAAAGGGAATAAGGGAAAGGGGCTGATGAGTTAGGAAAGAAACTAAACAAGCTTTGATAGAAATAAGAACAATAAAATGAAATAAATAGATAGAAACAGATACAAATCAACACCAAATCCAACCCCTGATGGCAATGATGTCACCATCACCACTGATGGTGGGGCAGGCACTGGGTAAGTCCCAGTAGCAACTTGTCCCCATTCCCCTTTGTCTTTACCATGGGACTCTTTGTAAAAAGGAAGTCTCTCCCTCCTCCTGGTAGCTTCCCTTGTACATGGTTATGAGGTCTTCCCCAAGCTTTCTCTTCTCAAAGCTGAACAAACCCAGCTCTCTCATGCTTCCTTCACAGGACAGGTCTTCCAGACCTCTGATCATTCTTGGGGCTCTTCTCTGGACCCTTTCCAGCCTGTCCACATCATTCTTGTATAGCAGGGACCAAAACCATGCACAGTGCTCAAGGTTTGGCCTAACCAGCACCAAGTAGAGTAGGAGAATGACATCTTTATCCCTGCTTCTGATACCTTTAGTAATGCAACTCAACTTTCTTTGCCATTGTTCACCCACGTGGAGCATTCTGTTCACCAAGACCTCCAGGACCCTCTCCACAGTGCTGCTCTCAATCCAGGTGGCTCCCAATCTGAGCTGCATTCCTTGGGTTACGTGTTCCCAGGTGCAAGACCCTATGCTTGGCCTCATTAAACTTCATATAGTTCCTTCTTGTCCACTTGACCAGCCTGTCAAGACCTTCCTGGAGGGCAGCTCTCCCTTCTGGAGTGTCAACTACCCCACTCATTGTTTTGTTGTCAGCAAACTTCATCAGGATGCTCTTAATTCTAGTATCTAAATAATTAATGAAGATATTAAACAGCTTTGGGCCCAATATTGATCCCTGAAGACCCCTGGATGATTCACAGAATCACAGAATGTTAGAGGTTAGAAGTGACCTCCAGAGCTCATCCAGTCCACCCCACTGCCAAAGCAGGATCACTTAGGGCAGGCTGCACAGGAAGGCATCCAGGTGGCTTTGGAAAGGCTCCAGAGAAGGACACTCCACAACCTCTCTGGGCAGTCTGCTCCAGGGCTCTGGCACCCTCACACCAAAGAAGTTTCTCCTCCTGTTGAGCTGAAACCTTCTGTGTTCAAGTTTGTATCCATTGCTCCTTGGCTTATTGCTGTGCAGCACCCAAAAGAGCTTGGCCCCCTCCACTTGACACCCACCCCTCAGAGATTGAGAGACCTTGATCAGATCCCCTCTCAGCCTTCTCTTCCCCACACTAAACAGCCCCAGGGCTCTCAGTCTCTCTTCACAGGGCAGATGCTCAAGTCCCCTAAGCATCCTCCTGGCTCTCCCTTGGACTCTCTCCAGCAGGTCTCTGTCTCTCTTGCACTGCAGAGCCCAGAACTGGACAGAGGATTGCAGCTGTGGTCTCAGCAGGGCAGAGCAGAGGGGCAGAAGAACCTCCCCAGACCACACTTCTCTTGCTGCACCCCAGGATGCCATTGGCTCTCTAGGCCACAAGGGCACATTGTTGTCCCCTGCAGAACTTGCTGCCCACCAGCACTCCAAGGTCTTTCTCTGTGGAGCTACTTTCCAGCAGGGCAGCCTCTAACCTGTCCTGGTGCCTGTAATGTTATTCTTCCCCAGATGCAGGACCCTGCACTTGTCCTTATTGAACTCCATGAGGTTTGTCTGCACCCAGCCCTCACCCTGTCCAGATCTGGTTGGATGGCAGCACAGCCTAGTGGGGTGTTTGCCATCCCCCAGTTCTGTATCACCAGAGAATTTGCTTCACTCTAAGGGAAGTGTCCTACCTGACCCTGCTTTGTCCAGCCCCTCAACCCCTGACTCTGGGCTATGAATACTTTCAGAAAACAACAAATAATTCAAACTGCCTAAAGCACAGGGTGCTGCACTCCTGCCTGGCTACAGCCATGCTGCTGCCCATTTCTCGCATCAAAAGCCACTATCAATCCCTACCAACACATGTGTTAGTCCAAGGGGGTTTTAAACTGAAAATATCCAGGATGTTGGGAATTTCAGCAAATCATCATAGCTACTGCCTGGCAGCAATTAATATTGAAGTGGAAATTATAGTGCATCCCATCTGCTGAAAGAATGGTCAGACCATAGAGAAAGTTGGTTGGACTGGAGAGATGAAAATATAGGGCCAGGTTTCACTGGTTCTTGGAGCAAGTTTTTGTCTCCAGGCAGCATTTGGGAGGATTTCAGACTCTCAGATACTTTGAGGGACAACAGCTATTAGCAGGCCAATTGCTCTATGTGCAACACCACCACGAAAATCTCTTGGACAACACAAGATTTCAGTCCCTGCCTGCAGGGACTGGAAGTCAAATTTTCATCATGCAGGATTTTAAAGCCTTAAACTGTGGTGACTGCCAACGCATCCCATCTTCCCAACAACACTCCTTAAGCCTGAAAGGTCTATTTTTCAAAGTTTCAAGGCAAGAAAGGAGAGGAAAAGAAGGGAAGACTAAAATAAAATCAAAAATCCTATTCCCACCAGCGCTGCAAACGTGCCGAGAGCTTGATTAGGGAGACACGTCCAGAACATGACCTCAGCTGAATTTGGCCCATCCTGAGTGTTATGTGAAAGGTGAAACGTGTTGCTCCACAACCTATTACTACCAACTCCATAATATTTAGAAAGCCTTTAAGTGACCTCTTTGCAGGAAACCTGACAATAGGGCCAAGGGACCCAAACCACCTCACAGTTTGAGCTTTCCAGGTGGGGTGGTTAAAAAGGGGTTTTATGACACGTGGCTGGAAGAACATTCAGCCTGCAGTGCTACAGGCTGGGGTCAGATGGCTAGAGAGCAGCCAGGTAGAGAGGGACCTGGGGGTACTGGTCGATGGTAGGCTGAACATGAGCCAGCAGTGTGCCCAGACAGCCAGGAGGGCCAATGGCATCCTGGGCTGCATCAGGAACAGTGTGGCCAGCAGGAGCAGGGAGGTCATTCTGTCCCTGTACATTGCACTGGTTAGGCCACACCTTGAGTCCTGTGTCCAGTTCTGGGCCCCTCAGTTTAGGAAGGAGGTTGACTTGCTGGAAGGTGTCCAGAGAAGGGCAACAAAGTTGGTGAGGGGTTTGGAACACAAGCCCTATGAGGAGAGGCTGAGGGAGCTGGGGTTGCTTAGCCTGGAGAAGAGGAGGCTCAGGGGTGACCTTATTGCTCTCTACAACTACCTGAAGGGAGGTTGTAGGCAGGAAGAGTTTGGTCTCTTCTCCCAGGCAGCCAGCACCAGAACAAGAGGACACAGTCTCAGGCCGCACCAGGAGAGGTTTAGGCTGGAGGCTAGGAAGAAGTTCTACCCAGAGAGAGTGATTGCCCATTGGAATGGGCTGCCTGGGGAGGTGGTGGAGTCACCATCACTGGAGGTGTTCAGGAGGAGACTTGATAGGGTGCTTGGTGCCATGGTTTAGTTGATTAGGTGGTGTTGGATTGGTTGATAGGTTGAACACGATGATCTTGAAGGTCTCTTCCAACCTGGTTTATTCTATTGTATTCTATTCTATTTCCAGATGGGGTGAAATAAACTTCTTAGCAGCACGTTTGCCTGAGGATCTTGTCCCTGCTCAAAACCAAGGAGGTTCATGAGCTGCGGAGGCGCTGAGAACTTCCTTGTGTAAAAGCTAAGCTCTCTGGGCTCTTAAACTTTTCCTCCTGCTTAATTACCTTGTAAATCCATGCAATTAAGCATCTGAGCACACAGGCACTGTTTTAATCCAACGCTCTGGACTTTTTTTTTTCTACTGTTCATACACTCTGGCATCCCTTAATTAATTTAAATCAACATCATTTGAGCCAAGCACATGCTTTTCATTAGGGTCTATTCACAAGCTTCAGGAGTTTCAGCTATTCACCTCTCCAGAGCAAAACCAAAAAATGAAGTCCCGAGGAGGACCACAAGGATGATCCAAGGAGTGGAGCACCTCTGCTAGGAGAGGAGGCTGAGGGAGCTGAGGGTGTTCAGCCTAGAGAAGACTCTGGGGTGACCTTAGAGCTGCTTTCCAATACCTGGAGGGAATCTACAGGAAGGCTGCAGAGGGACTTTCCATCAAGGGTGTCTAGAGACAGGACAAGAGGGAATGGTTTTAAGCTGAGGGAGAGTAGGATTGGACTGGATCTTGGGAAGAAGTTCTTCAGTAGGAGGGTGGTGAGACTCTGGAGTAGACTGCCCAGGGAGGCTGTGGATGCCTCCTCCCTGGGGCTGTTCAAGGCCAGGCTGGATAAGGCCTTGAGCAGCCAAGTCTAGTTGAGAGGTGTCACTGATCATGGTGGGGAGGTTGGAGTAGTTCTGAGGTTCCTTCCAACTTATGCTGCTCTATGAAGTTAAAAGATTTCCTCCCAGAAAAGATTGACAGCAAACAGAGATCAGCCACAGAACTTCTCGCTCTGTAGACTAAGAGTTGAAGCTTGAGCTAGAACCTGCTCTTTCAGTCTTCACAGTGATCCTGGTGGCATTGCCACACCTGGCACCATAACAGCATCAGAGGAATTGGGATGCAGATATCACCATCACCAGGACTTGCTTCCTTGTCTGACAAGTTTCAAAGCAGCCAGTACAAGCTGTTCTTCAGCTTCACATCTCAGGAAAACATGAGGAAGCCACATGTGCAGCTTGTGATTTTTCACTACAGGCAAATATCAAATCACAAGAAAGGCTTTCAAAATGTGGGATTTATGTGACCAGATGCAAACCTTTATTGTGCAGACACCTCCCTGTTCTCTTTACAGCCAATGGACAGAAGCAGGCAGACAGCAATTCATTTCCTCCCAAAGCACGTGTCCTGTCAAATGAATCAACTCAAATTATAGACTCAGAGAATCATTTAGGCTGCAAAAGATCTTTAAGATAGAGTCCAATCATTAACCTATCATTACCAAGCCTGCTGCAAAACCACTTCTCTAAGTGAAACATGCAACATGTAGGTTGGAGATGAGGAACCATTTTTTCCCCCACAAAATGGGGGAAGGCCTGGACCAGGCTGCCCAGGGTAGAGCTGGAGTCCCCCCCATCCCTGAAGGAATTTAAAACCATGAAGATGTGGTGCTGAAGGACATAGTTTAGTGTTGACCTGGCAGTGCTGGGTTAATGGTTGGACTTGATGATCTTAAAGGTCTTTTTTTCCACTCAAAGCCATTCTGTGATGCTCTCACTCTTTGAGAAGAGTTCATGGACTTGTTACTCAAGTCTCAGCTGCTGGAGGAGGTGGCTTGGTAGGATAAAAAGGACATCTGCCAGAACAAGGTTATTTTTGGTTAACTACTACTGGTTATTTTAACTATCACCAGCCTTCTGAGCTAGATATTGAAGGTAAGTAGCAGTAGAGAGAGGAAACCTGTAACAAAAAGCAGAGCTTTATTAGAATAACCTTTATTAGAATAAACCAAACCAGGTTGGAAGAGACCTTCAAGATCATCGTGTCCAACCCATCAACCAATCCAACCCACCCAAACAGCTAACCCATGGCACCAAGCACCCCATCAAGTCTCCTTCTGAACACCTTCAATGACGGCGACTCCACCACCTCCCCAGGCAACCCATTCCATAGCGCAATCACTCTTTCTGTATAGAACTTCTTCCTAATATCTAACCTGAACCTCCCCTGGCGCAGCCTGAGACTGTGTCCTCTTGTTCTGGTACTGGCTGCCTGGGAGAAGAGACCATCATCAGCCTGTCTACAACCTCCTTTCAGGTAGTTGTAGAGAGTGACAAGGTCACCCCTGAGTCTCCTCTTCTCCAGGCTAAGCAGCCCCAGCTCCCTCAGCCTCTCCTCATAGGGCTTGTGTTCCAAACCCCTCACCAACTTTGTTGCTCTTCTCTGGACTCGTTCCAGCAAGTCAACATCCTTCCTAAACTGAGGGGCCCAGAACTGGACACAGTACTCGAGGTGTGGCCTAACCAGTGCAGTGTACAGGGGCAGAATGACCTCCCTGCTCCTGCTGGCCACACTGTTCTTGATGCAGGCCAGGATGCCATTGGCCCTCTTGGCTGCCTGGGCACACTGCAGGCTCATGTTAAGCCTACCATCAACCAGCACCCCCAGGTCCCTCTCTGCCTGGCTGCTCTCCAGCCACTCTGACCCCAGCCTGTAGCACTGCATGGGGTTGTTGTGGCCAATGTGCAGAACCCGGCATTTGGATGTGTTAAATCTCATGCCGTTGGATTCTGCCCATCTGTCCAGCCTGTCGAGGTCTCTCTGCAGAGCCTCTCTACCCTCCAGCAGATCAACTCTTGCCCCCAGCTTGGTGTCGTCAGCAAATTTACTGATGATGGACTCAATGCCCTCATCCAGGTCATCAATAAAGATGTTAAAGAGCACAGGGCCCAGCACTGATTTGAGATGGAATAGAAAAGATTCAGGACTATGTGAAAGACACTTTGCCTCAACTCCCAAGGAAGAGTCTGACCTCCACCTCCACATTGCTACCTCCTCCATTCTGGGAGTTGCAGAGATTAATAAGGTGTCTCAGCCTCTCCTCCAGGCTAAACAACCCCAATTCCCTCAGGCACTCTTCAGAAAACCTATCCTCCATAACCCTCTTCAGTGACCTTCTTTGGGCAAGCTCCAGCACCTCAAAGGTCTTGGAATGAAGGGCCTAAAACTGAACCCAGGACTCAAGGTGCAACCTCACCAGTGTTCAGTACAGGAGGACAATCACTTCCCCAGTCCTCATGGTCACTTCTCTTCCTGATCCAGGCCAGGCAGGATGCTGTTGGACTTCTTGGCCACCTAGACATACTGTGGATTATACTCAGCCAGCTGTCAATCAGCACCTCCAGGTCTCTCTCTACTGGGCAGCTTTCCAGCCACTCTTCTCCAAGCCATAGAGTTGTTGCTATTCAAGTTCAGGACCCAGCACTTGGCCTTAAAGATTTTCACACAATAGGCCTCAGCCCATCAATCCAGCCTGTCCAGATCCCTCTGCAGAGCATTTATACCTTCCAGCAGATCAACACTCCCTCTCAGCTTGGAGTCATCCACAAACTTAGTGAGGATGCCTTGATTCCCTTATCCTGATCGTTGCTAAACATATTAAAAGAGAACTGGCCCCAGTAGTGAGCCCTGGGAACATCACTTGTGACCACAAATCAAAGGAAACATGAAAGAAACCATGTATGAACAAAGTACTCAGGACAGCCAGCACACATTTGCTTCTTTCTATTTAACAAGGACTTGATATTAGGCAGTGTGAGAGTTGCTGTCTGACAGACTGTGCCAGAATGCAACCAGACCTTCGTAAGGTGCCCCCTGGTTGTTTTACACTCAAAGCACAAAAGGCAGACATTTCAAAAGCAGCCTTTGGTTTAAATATTCTTTACAGAACAGAGAACCAGCACGTTGAAAATTTAAAGAGAGCCTTATAAAATAAAAACTTCTGAATAAGCAACCCAGCGTTAACTTTCCCTACCACTTGCTTCACTCTGGAACAGGGAGCTGATGCTTCATGCAGCCAACAGTGACACCTGCAGTCAAGACTACCCAATGCATTCAACTTCTACAACTGATTAAACTCCTACAAGCCTTTCTACAAAGGCTTTTGAAAGCACATCAAACGCTTCCTCCCTTTTCAATGATCTCCTTTGTAACACATCTATTGCTATTATTTCTATAAGGACAGGCTGAGAGAGTCGGGGTTGTTGAGCCTGGAGAAGAGAAGGCTCCAGAGAGACCTTCTAACAGCCCTTCAGTACTTAAAGGGGCCTATAAGAAAGCTGGGAACGGAGTTTTTAACAGGGCCTGTTGTGACAGGAGAAAGGGTGATGGTTTGAAACTAAGAGGGGTTAAAGTAGACCTTTAAAGGTCCTTTCCAACCTTAACCATTCTATGATTTTATGTGTGGTATAAGCAAGTCATTGTAAGTTCACTTCTGGGTGGGTAAGTAGGTGTTTCTGATGGTGAAGACCACAAGAGACTAGTATGAAGGTGAACAAGAAAACCTCCTTCAGATCTGCTTTAATTCTAATTTCCAATACCAGAAGGGATCCTGCAGGAAGGCTGCAGAAGGACTTTTGCTAAGAGTGTCTAGAGCCAGGACAAGGGGAATGGTTTGAAGCTGAGGGAGAGCAGGGTTAGACAAGCTGAGGAAGAAGTTCTTCACTAGGAGGGTGGTGGGGCTCTGGAATAGGCTGCCCAGGGAGGCTGTGGTTGCCTCCTCCCTGGAGGTGGTCAAGGCCAGGCTGGATGAGGCCTTGACAGGTGGCTGGACAGGAGGTTGGAACAGATGATCTCTGAGGTCCCTTCTAACTAGAGCCATTCTCTGATCCTATGATGACAGTTCAAGCCTGTGACATGTAGGGAAATACAACAGAGGTTTGAAACACTTTTGGTAGGTAGGTTTTCAGCAATTTGTGTTTAAAGGCCATTTTGCAAGACTTCCTTTCTGCAATAGATTCAACAGTGGTTTGGGTTGAAAGAGACACTTAAAAGTCATCCAGTCCAAACTCCCTGCAATAAGCAGGGACATCTTCAATTAGATCAGGTGGCTCAGAGCCCCTTCCAACCTGACCTGGAATAGATCCAAGGATGGGGCATCTGCCACTCTTCTGGGCAACCTGGGCAAGTGTTTCACCACCTACAGCATAAAAAATGTCCTTCTCTCTAGGCTAAAGCTCCCCACTTTTAGTTTCAAAGCATCACCCTTTCTCCTGTTGCAACAAAACCTACTAAAAAACTGTCCTCATTCTTCTTCTAGGCCCCCTTCAAGAACTGAAGGCCACCAGGTCTTCCTAGAGCTTCCTCTTCTCCAAACTGAGCAATCCTAACCCTCTCAGCCTGGCCTTACAGCAGAGGGCTTCCAGCTCACTCCTCATTGTTGTGGCCTCCCATGGCCCCACTCCAACAGGTCCCTGTCTGTGCAGAGGACTCCAGAGCTAGAGACAGAACTCTAGGTGGAGTCTCAGCAGAGCCGAGGGTGAAGGAATTTGGGGTGAACCAGTTTCTGGCTGGGCAGTGCACCTCTTCTGGATTCCAGGGGAGAACTTTGCAACAGGGAAATTCAATTCAGTGGTTCAACACTGAAAAATAAAATGAACCCCTCACACTCACACATAGGTGTGGAGCTGTTTTGTTCCTACTGCAAGCATCAACCTACCACAGCTGGTTTGAGCAAGTTGCTTTTTTATCCCATTGTTCTGATTAAGAATAGAATAGACCAGACCAGGTTGGAAGAGACTTTCAAGATCATTGTGTCCAACCTATCATCCAACACCACCCAACCAACTAACCCATGGCACCAAACACCCCATCAAGTCTCCTCCTGAACACCTCCAGTGACGGCGACTCCACCACCTCCCTGGGCAGCACATTCCAATGGGTAATCACTCTCTCTGGGTAGAACTTCCTCCTAACATCCAACCTAAACCTCTCCTGGCACAGCTTGAGACTGTGTCCTCTTGTTCTGGTGCTGGCTGCCTGGGAGAAGAGACCAACGTCCGCCTGTCTACAACCTCCCTTCAGGTAGTTGTGGAGAGCAGTAAGGTCACCCCTGAGCCTCCTCCAGGCTAAGCAGCCCCAGCTCCCTCAGTCTCTCCTCACAGGGCTGTGTTCCAAGCCCCTCACCAACTTTGTTGCCCTTCTCTGGACATGTTCCAGCAAGTCAACATCCTTCCTAAACTGAGGGGCCCAGAACTGGACACAGGACTTGAGGTGTGTCCTAACCAGTGCAGTGTACAGGGGCAGAATGACCTCCCTGCTCCTGCTGGCCACACTGTTCCTGATGCAGGCCAGGATGCCATTGGCCCTCTTGGCTGCCTGGGCACACTGCAGGCTCATGTTCAGCCTACCATTGACCAGTACCCCCAGGTCCCTCTCTGCCTGGCTGCTCTCCAGCCACTCTGACCCCAGCCTGTAGCACTGCATGGGGTTGTCGTGGCCAATGTGCAGAACCTGGCACTTGGATGTGTTCAATCTCATGCCCTTGGACTCTGCCCATCCGTCCAGCCTGTCCAGATCCCTCTGCAGAGCCTCTCAACCCTCCAGCAGATCAACTCCTGCCCCCAGCTTGGTGTCATCAGCAAATTTACTGATGATGGACTCAGTGCCCTCATCCAGATCATCAATAAAGATGTTAAAGAGCACAGGGCCCAGCACTGATCCCTGGGGCACACCACTGGTGACTGGCTGCCAGCTGGCTGTGGCACCATTCACTACCACTCTCTGGGCTCAGCCTCCAGCCAGTTCCTAACCCAATGCAGTGTGCTCCTGTCCAAGCCATGGGCTGACAGCTTGGCCAGGAGTTTGCTGTGGGGGACAGTGTCAAAGGCCTTGCTGAGGTCCAGGCAGACCACATCCACAGGCCTCATTTACTGAAACGCAGTTTCACTTTCTGTTGAGGAGGACAGAGTTGGGGTTTTCCATAGCTGTTCTCCAACAAAGAAGCTCCATGATTTCAACAGTTGAAGGATAAGACCATGGGCCAGCTCTTTATGCAGATCACTCAGGAGTCTACATGGCAGAAGCCTAGAGACCACTGGGGAACACCAAAACATCAAAATCCATCTTCTTGCTACCAGCAGTAGACCAGCACAACCTCTCTCCTTTGTACATTCCAGTCCAGAAGGTATCTTTGTATTTGGAACTGCTCCTTCCACACACACACACACAAACCTTCCAACAGCTGAATAAAACAGCCTCAAACACCTTACCTAAGCAAAGAGAAGACATCGTACGAGTTACGGACGCAGTTCTGATCCACCTGGAGAAGACTGTTCTTCAGGGTACCTGAGTGATCCTTAAGGCAAAGAAAGAAAGTTAATTTAAGAACCAAAAACTTGTTGATTCTTGACTGAAAAACATGCCCTTTGGGGAGGAGAGCAAACGAGCTGCCATCGATTGCAGTTTAATACATTCTGGATTCATTCAGGTTTATGGAGGGAAGAAAGAATCACTTAAGGTGGCAAAAACATCAGGTTCAAGTCTGTCACAGAACCACAGGGGTTGGAAGGGACACCTGGAGATCATCTAGTCCAAGCTCTAAGGCACAGCAGGTCACACAGGACTATGTCCAGGTGGGTTTTGCATCACTTCAGAGATGGAGATTCCACCATCTTTCTGGGCAACCTGGACCAGTGCTCTGCCACTATCAAAGTAAAGAAGCTCCTCCTGTTGTTTAGATGGTACTTCCTACATTCAGGTTTATGTCTGTTACCTCCTGTCCTGTTGCTGGGCACCACTGAAGAAAGACTGATCCCATCCTCCTGATACCCACCCTTTAAATAAGCATTGATGAGATGCCCTCTCAGTCTCCTCCAGGCTAAAGCTTCCCAAGTCCCTCAGTCTCTATTCATCAGAGAGATGTTCTAGTCTCCTCATCATCTTTGTAGCCCTTTGCTGTACTCCCTCAACAGTTGCCTGGAACTGAAAAGCTCAGAACTGGACCCAGTACCCTAGATGTGGCCTCACTAAGGCATAGTGGAGGGCAAGAGAACCTCCCTCAACTTTCTGGCTGCACTCTTCTTAATGTGCCCCAGGATACCATTGGCCTTCTCAGCTACAAGGCACATTGGTGCCCTCCTACAGCAGCACTCACCTGTAGAGATGTGAGTGACCTCTCATTTGATCTGTATGTCCTCTTAAACATGATCCATTACTGAACAGATTGCACCCTTCAGTATTTCTGTGCATGCAATTTACAGCATTGCTGCTCTTAAGCTTCACCCCTGAGAGCCTATTTGGTAATGTGCCAGAGATGCACAAGACCATGAGATACAGAATCACAGGACTGGTTCAGTTGGAAAAGACCTCTTACATCACTGGGTCCAACTATCAATTCTTACTCCACCATAGCCATGAAACCACATCCCAAAGTGCCGTGCCCACCCATTTCTTGAACACCTCCAGGGATCCTGACTCCACCACCTCCCTGGGCAGCCAGTTCCAATGCCTTGCAGCCACTTCTGCAGCAAAGAAATTTTTCCTCATCTCCAACCTAAACCTCCTTTGCCACATTTTCAGGACATCTCCTATTATTCCATCTCTTAATACTAGAGACAACAGACCAACCTCCACATTACTGCAACCTTCTTTCAAGGAGTTGTAGAGAGCAATGAGGTCTCCCATCAGTCTCCTTGTCTGCAGACTGAACAATGCCAGCTCCCTCAGCTGCTCCTCACCAGCCCTGTTCTCCAGACCCTTCACTAGCTTTGTAACCCTTCTCTGGACATGCTCCAGCACCTCAATGTCTTTCTTGGAGTGCAAGGCCCAAAACTGAATACAGTACACAAGGTGTGGCCTCACTAGTGCCCAGTCCTGAGGGGCAATCACTTTGCTACTCCTGCTGGCCAGACCATTCCTGATACAGGCCAGGATGCTGTTGGCCTTCTCTTCATCCATGCTGTAACACATTTGGCACTTCACAGAGCCTCTCACCTCAGCCTATCTCCTTTTTCACAGAGTCACAGATTGCACTGGGTTTGAAGGGACCCTCAAAGGTCATCTTGTCCAATCCCACTGCTGGCACCAGGGACACCTCTAACTAGATCAGGCTGCCCAGGGCCACATCAAATCTGATCTTGAATGTCTCCAGAGGGGGCCTCAACTACAGCCCTGAGCAACCTGTCCCAGTATTTTACTACTGTCACTGTAAAGAACTTCCTTCTGATGTCCACCCTAAACGTCCCCTGCTTCGGTTTCAAGCCATTGCCACTCATGCTATGACTACAAGCCCTTCTAAACAGTCCTTCATAAGAATCCATGCTGTAATATGTTTAAAAGCTAAAATCAATCTTAGTTTCGATGTTTCTGGAAGTTCTAAGGAAAGGCTTATGTCATTCTTGAAAGTGAACATTCTGCACAAGAGGCATCAAAGCAGTGACAGGCATCCAGCTGCTCTTCATGCTGCAAAGGTCAGATGTTGAGCTTTTCCATATCCATCACAGTCACAAATTCCTAGAAATGACACAAACTCAGAACTTTCTTCACATGATAAAGTGAATTCTAAGCAGGTCAAACCAGCTGGCAGCACTGTTGGAACATTTATGGGTTGTAGGATAAGAGACATTTATTTTAACACATGAAGCAGCCCTGCTGGTATCCACGATCAGCTCCTTTTCCAGCAGGAAACACTCCAAGTACCACAAGCTCTGCCTCAGCAGGCTCCTTCCACAGACAAGATGGTGAAATGCAGAGCTGCCCATGGCAGCATCTCCTGACACAAGTGCATTAACCACAGGCCAATATAAAAAGGCATCTCAAGGTCTGAATGAAGTAGGATGGTGGAAACTGAAGGAGTTAGGATGGGATGCTGTAAGAGACTGAATCTTGTCTCCCTTGATATGAATCAACAAAGATAAAATCACCTTTGCTCCTTGCCCAGACAATAGCTGATGTGTATTGCCAGATGCAAGGTCCTGCATCTGGGTCGAGGCAATCCCAGGCACAAATACAGGCTGGGCAGGGACTGGCTGGAAAGCAGCCCTGAGGAGAGAGACTTGGGGGTGCTGGTGGGCAAAAAGCTCAACATGAGCTCTCAATGTGCACTTGCAGCCCGCAAAGCCAATCAGATCCTGGGCTGCATCAGGAGAAGTGTGGCCAGCAGGGCAAGGGAGGTGATCCTCCCCCTCTACTCAGCTCTGGTGAGACCCCACCTGGAGTACTGCCTCCAGTTCCGGAGCCCCTATTACAAGAGGGATGTGGAGGTGCTGGAAGGTGTCCAGAGAAGGGCCACGAGGATGATCAGAGGGCTGGAGCACCTCTCCTATGAGGACAGACTGAAGGAGTTGGGGCTGTTCAGTCTGCAGAAGAGGAGGCTCCGAGGTGACTTAATTGTGGCCTTCCAGTATCTGAAGGGGGCCTACAGGAAGGCTGGGGAGGAACTTCTCAGGATCTCAGGTAGTGATAGGACTAGGGGGAATGGAATGAAGCTGGAGGTGGGGAGATTCAGGCTGGATGTGAGGAGGAAGTTCTTCACCATGAGAGTGATGAAGCCCTGGAATGGGTTGTCCAGGGAGGTGGTCGAGGCCCCGTCCCTGGGGGTGTTTAAGCCCAGGCTGAATGAGGCTCTGGACAGCCTGATCTAGTGTGGGGTGTCCCTGCCCATGGCAGGGGTTGGAACTAGATGATCCTTGTGGTCCCTTCCAACCCTGACTGATACTATGATACTAGATAACAACTCTCTGGAATGTGTATAGACAAGATCATCTCTACCCATCTGCTACCCCAGAAAGGGAGGATGGTGAAAAAGACAATGGATTCACCTGGACACATATCTAAAAAACCCTGTGACTAAAAAACTGTATAAAAAGACCTCAGCAATGCCTGCTCAGAAGAAGAAAAACTGGTAAGTAAATACAAGGAGAGAAAAGGACACAGGAGAAAAGACATCACCATGTACCCTGGAAGCAGCAGGCCAGGAGGAACCTTCTTTCTGTGTCCAGAGTTCCACCTGCTGCAACTCATGGAGATGGAAGAACGTGCTCAGAGAATGACTTGGACTTTGGGATCTCTCCCTCCCCTCCTCCAGCAGAGGACAGCACAGCCAACAAGGAGGACACCTCCAAGCCAAAGCAGCAGCACCCTTCCTCCACAGACCCAAACAGTCTTGGAGGGTGCGGAAATATAATTCCTTTCCTCTTCTCTCTCCCTCTCTCCCTTCTTCTGTTCCATTCACTTTATTCTGCTAACACATAGCCTCCAGGCTGCTGCTGTTTTGGCCTCGTTTGTGTCTCTAATTTCATGACACAGGAATGTTCAGAAGAATGGAGTCTCTCTCCCTCGCCGCACTGAAACAGATGCTTTAAGAACAGTGGGCCTGGCACATCCAAGGAACTCCTCCACTCCCTCTACTCTACCCTAGTGAGTGGAGTGGTCGGTCCAGTTCTGGACTCAGCTCAAGAGTGACAAGGAACTAATGGAGAGAGTCCACAGAGGGCTGTGAGGATGAAGTGACTGGAGGGTATCAGGAGGAAAGGCTGAGAGACTGTTTAGCTTTGAGCTTAGTGGATCAACTCAATCATTATCAGTATCTATAAGGTGGACGGCAAGAGGACGGGTACAGTCTCCTTTCAGTGGTGCCCAGTGACAGGTCAAGGAGCAATAAGCAGAAACTGGAGGACAGAAAGTTCCACCTAAACATGAGGGAAAACTTTCCTAAACCAGGCTGCCCAGAGAGGCTGGTGGAGTCTCTTTCTCTGGAGAGATTCCAAACTTGACTGGACGTCCAGTTCTGGGCCCCTCAGTTTAAGAAGGACATTGAGACATTTGAACGTGCCCAGAGAAGGGCAACAAGGCTGGGGAGAGGCCTTGAACACAGCCCTGTGAGGAGAGGCTGAGGGAGCTGGGATTGTTTAGCCTGGAGAAGAGGAGTCTCAGGGGTGATCTTCTTGCTCTCTACAACTACCTGAAGGGTGGTTGTAGCCAGGAAGGGGTTGGTCTCTTCTCCCAGGCAACCAGCACCAGAACAAGAGGACACAGTCTCAAGCTGCACCAGGGGAAGTTTAGGCTGGAGGTGAGGAGAAAGCTCTTCACTGAGAGTCATTCGTCATTGGGATGTGCTGCCTAGGGAGGTGGTGGAGTCACCATCCCTGAAGGTGTTCAAGAAGGGATTGGATGTGGCACTTGGTGCTATGGTCTAGTCATGAGGTCTGTGGTGACAGGTTGGACTTGATGATCCTTGAGGTCTCTTCCAACCTTGGTGATACTGTGCGGATGTTGGTCTCTTCTCCCAGGCAGCCAGTACCAGAACAAGAGGACACAGTCTCAGGCTGCGCCAGGGGAGGTTCAGGTTGGATATTAGGAAGAAGTTCTATACAGAAAGAGTGATTGCCCATTGGAATGAGCTGCCCAGGGAGGTGGTGGAGTCGCCCTCATTGGAGGTGTTCAGGAGGAGACTTGATGGGGTGCTTGGTGCCATGGGTTAGTTGTTTAGGTGGGTTGGATTGGTTGATGGGTTGGACGCGATGATCTTGAAGGTCTCTTCCAACCTGGTTTGGTTTATTCTAAATAAAGGTTTGTTCTAAATACTGTAATCCCATGCAGCCTGCTCTGGGTGGCCCTGATTTAGCAGGGGTTTGGGGTAGATGATCTCCAGAGGTCCTTTCCAATCCCACTACACTGGGATTGTGTGGAAAATCAAAACTGCACAGCTACCAGCATCACCATTTCACACCATGCAGTTGACTCCATTTCAAGAAACATTGTCTTCACGAAGTAAAAGGTCAAAATCCTTCAGAGAATGAGGGGAGTGGTCTAAAATAACTCCTTTCAGGAGGGAAAGAATTTGGAGCAGCAACTTATTTTAGCCTTTCCCCCCCTTGTACTACAATGCGTGGAAAGGAAATTCCCAAAGAATCAAACACCAAGTGGTCTGTACCCACTGTTCTACCCTGAGGGAATTTGTAGTAAGGACAATGGCAGGGGTTCAAACTTTGTTATGAAAGAAGCTTTTGCCATCTGCACAGGCAGTTTGGCTGTTTCTCTGCATGTGTGTTTGTGAACATGAAGAAGGCAAGGCTCTGAGGAGATCTTACTCCAGCCTTCAAGTGCTTAAAAAGGGCCTATAAGAGTCACAGAATCATAGAATGTTAGGGGTTGGAAGAGACCTGAAAAGATCATTAAATCTATCTCCCCTGCCAGGGCAGGTCACACAGCAATGCATCCAGGTGGGCTTTGAATGTCTCCAGAAAAGAAGACTTCACAAGCTCTCTAGGCAGCCTCTTCCAGGGCTCCAGCACCCTCACAGTGAAAGTTTTTTCCTTATATTCATGTGGAACCTCCTCTGCTCCAGCTTGCACTCATTGCCCCTTGTCCTGACACCACTGGAAGGGGCCTGGCTCCTCCATCCTCCTCACATCACTGGAAGGGGCCTGGCTCCTTTTCCGGGAGTGTAGTGCTAGGACAAGGGGTAATGGCTTTAAACTGAAAGAGGAAAAAGTTAGAGTTGCTATTAGGAAGAAATTCTTCACTGTGAGGGTGGTGAAACACTGGAACAGGTTGCCCAGAGAAGCAGAGGAGGTCCCGTCCCTGGGGAGGTCACATTGGATGGGGCTTTGAGTAGGAGGTGTCCCTGCCCATGGCAGGGGGTTGGAAACAGATGATCTTTAAGGTCCCTTTCAAGTCAAACCATATTGTGATGATTCTGTGAATGGTGACCCACACTGTTGACTATAAATCCACTGCCCCCATCCAAAACCTCCCAAGACTGGGCCTGCTGGCCGTTGCTAATGCAGAAACTGTAAGCTGTGCATCCCGGAGTCATTTTGTCTCCAGCCAGGGACTCCTTACACAGCCTGTCTAAACCATGGGACTGCCACCAGCCATTTGGGTATTAAAAAGCCATGCCAAGCGTGCTATTTACAATAGGTAAGGTGAAATTTATTCATCAGTGATGTGGTAATCACCGTTGCCATGTAATTAATTAGGCTGCAGTCACAAGATTGGCTGGAGAAGCACAAACACCACAGAGGAGCCTGGGGAAAAAAACAAACCCCCGGGGGGGAAACAGTTGCAACACAGAGCAAATAAAGAGCTTCCTATGTAGAAGCTACAAACTGGTTTTAAGGGTAAGAACCAAAACTTAACATGCCATGAAAACGAGCCTTAATAGCCCCAGTGGATTATCAAAGTATTCTACGTCTAAATGCAGCGTCTGCCGCACACAGAATAAAGCCAAAGCTTGTTCTCAGTAACCAGAGTTGGGGATTTTGGGACTTAAAATGCTATGATTCAAGCTTTCCCAGGGCAGCTCAGCTGCCCATACAACAGAGGTAAGATATCAGTTCTTATCAGTCATGTCAGGAAAGTTTTTCATAGAATCATTTAGGTTTAGGTTGGAAGGGACCTCAGAGATCATCTACTCCAACCACCTCACCATGAGCAGGGACACCTCTCAACTAGAGTCAGCTGCTAAAAGCTTCATCCAGCCTGGCCTTGAACAACCCCAGGGAGGAGGCAGCCACAACCTCCCTGGGCAGCCTGATCCAGAGTCTCACCACCCTCCTACTGAAGAACTTCTTCCTCAGCTCCAGTCTAACTCTTCTCTCCCTCAGTTTCAAACCATTCCCCCTCATCCTGTCCCTAGACACCATTAGGAAAAGTCCTTCTGCAGCCTTCCTGCAGGATCCCTTCAACTATTGGAAGGGAGTCTCTATGGGCCTCCTCAGAGTTTTCTCCAGGCTGAACACCTCCAGCTCCCTCAGCCTGTCCTCATAGCAGAGGTGCTCCAGCCCTTGGAGCATATTTGTGGCCTCTTGTGCACTGCCTCCAACAGCTCTATGTCCTCCTTGCGCTGGGGACACCAGGACTGGAGGCAGGATTGGAGGTGGGGGTCTCAGCAGAGCAGAGTCAAAGGGCAGAATCTCCTCTCTTGCACCACTGCCCACACTCCTCTTGCTGCAGCCTTTCTGGGCTGCATGAGGGCACTGCTGGCTCCTGGGGACCTTCTCAGCAACCAGAACCACCAAGTCTCTTTTTTCAGAGATACTTTCAACCCACTCTGCACCCAGCCTGGGTTTGTGCCTGGCCAGTTTCAAAATGAAACATTTCAATGTTCTGAGCATCCAAGTGTCAACGTTCAAGTTTAGCAGTTGCACTTCAGCTCCTCACCACAGCTAACAAGCCAGAATAAATATGATTTGGCCCTTACCTTCTGGTCAAATGAAGCTCCATAATAACCATCATTCAGACCAAAAATAATCTCATTTGGATTTCTTGCATGTATCTGCAAGAAGATAAGAACATAAACCATTTTACACTCAGCTCAATGAGGACTTCACACAGCAAAAGAGAGTAAGCTGCTCTGTTTAAAAGCTGAAAGCTGTTTATCAGCACTTGAGACCCCAGCCACACACAAAATCTCAGAGAAAACAGCACTTGACCATGAAATGCATTTGCCTCACAGCTTTAAAGAGTCACATAACTTGTCAATGGTCTGGAGGAGGAAATTGAAGGCAATATCAGCAGATTTACAGATGACACTAAATTGGGTGGGAGGGTTGAACTGCTGAAGGGTAGAAATGGTCTGCAAAGCCACCTGGCTGGGCTGGATGGATGGGCTGAGGTCAGTTGCATGAGGGTTAATGAAGGCAAGTGTTGAGTCCTGCACTTGGGTCACAACAACCCCATGAATGCTGCAGGCTTGGGGCAGAGTAGCTGGAAAGCTGCCCAGCAGAAGAGGACCTGGGAGTACAGGTTGACAGCTGATTGAACACAAGCCAGCAGTGAGCCCAAATGGCCAAGATGGTTGATGGCTCAGGTTGGAAGGAACCTCCAAGGTCATCTATCCCACCCCTCCTGCAGTCAGCAGGAGCATCCACAACTAAATCAGATTGGCCAAAGCCCTGCTGAGCCTCACCTTGAATATCTCCAGGGATGGGGCCTCAACCACCTCCCTGGGCAACCTGTTCCAGTGTTCCACCACCCTCATGGTGCAGAACCTGTTCCTAACATCCAATCTGAATCTGCTCTTTTGTAGTTTCAAACCATTTCCCCTCATCTTATCACTGCAGGCCTTTGGAAACAGTCCCTCTGCAGCCTTCCTGTAGGCTCTCTTTAGGTACTGGAAGGTTGCTATGAGGTCTCTCCAGAGCCTTCTCTTCTCCAGAATGAAAAAACCCAGCTTCCTCAGTCTGTCCTTGTAGGTGAGGTGCTCCAGACCCCTGGTCATTTTGGTGGCCCTCCTCAGGGTCCATGTCCTCCATGTATTGGAGGGCTCCAATGCTGGATGCAGTACTTCAGGCAAGGTCTCACCAGAGCAGAGAGGCAGAATCCCCTCTCTCCATCTGCTGGCCACACTGCTTTAGATGCAGCCCAGGCTGCAATTTGCCTTCTAGGCTGCAAGTGCACACTGCTGACTCATGTCCATCTTCTCATCCACCAGCAGCACCCTAAACCCTCCCTGCAGGGCTATTTTCAACTTCATCAATACAGGCTGGGGGATGATGTACCTAGGTACAGGACCTTGCACTTAGCCTCACTGAACCTCATGAGGATCTCCTCAGTCTACTTCTCCAGCCTGTCCAGCTCCCTCTGGATGCTCTCCTGTCCTTCAGACTTATCAACCACATCACTCAGCTTGGTACCATCTGCAAACTTGTGGAGGGTGCCTCAATCTCACTGTCTGTAGCACTAATGAAGATATTGAACAGCACTGGTCCTGGACACTGGAGAGACACCACTTGTCACTCATCTCCACTATTCAGTATCACTAAGGTTGGAAGAGACCTCAAAGATCATCGAGTCCAACCTGTCACCACAGACCTCATGACTAGAGTAGAGAGGACGCTACTGCCCACTGCAGGCTTGAACTCACGACCTTCCCATTAAGGGTCTGATGCGCTACCAACTGAGCCACCTGAGGGGCTCTAGCAGTAGGGTTGGAACTAGATGACACTTTTAAGGTCTCTTCCAAACCATACCATGACAATGGATTAAAACTGTAATATGCACAAGCATTATGATCTGTGTTCATTTAAAATCCAAGTACAATCATGTTGCTATCGCCTTCAAATGAGGCATTGTAATTTAAAGCACCAAGTGCTAGATGTTCTCATTTGAGAGTCCCAGTCAACAATGGCAACATATTCAGCTAGTCAAGATCTAAAGCTCTGAAGCAAGCTAAATTAATCTCTGCAATCAAGCTTTAAATTATGCCCTTTAAATGCCCTTTCCTTTCTTAGCATAATGCATATTTGTTCACGCAGGCCACAGAAAGGAAGAGGTTGGAAGGAACCTCTGGGGATCACAGACTCCAACCCCACTGCTAAAGCAGGAACACCCACAGCAGGTTCCACAGGATGACAATGGCCAGGTGGGTTTGGAATCTCTCCCGAGATAGAGACTCCACAACCTCTCTGGGCAGCCTGCTCCAGGGCTCCCAGGAAAGAAGTTTTTTCCTCATGTTCAGGCAGAACCTCCTGGGTTTGAGTTTGTTGTCCCATGTCCTGTTGCAGGGCACCAGTGAAAAGAGTCTGGGCCCATCCTCTTGGCTTCCTACACTTTAGCTGTTGATCAGCATTAGTCTCCTCTCAGACTTTCAAGGTCAGGCTTGATGGAGCTCTGAGCAACCTCATCTGGTTGGGATGTCCATGCTTACTGCAGGCTGTTTGCACTACATTTGGACCTTTAAAAGGTTCCTTCCAACCCAATGAATTCTATGACTCCACTCCAGATGTGGCCTCACCACAGCAGAGGGGGAGGAGAACCTCTCTCAACCTGCTGGCCACACTCTTCTTCATGCACCTCTGGAGACCATTGGCCTTCTTGGGTGCATTGCTCACTGGTGGTGATCTTGTCCACAGAATTTTATTTACATAAGTAAAAACCTGAGGAAAAAAAAGAACTGTTATCACATTACCTGCTGGCCCAAGTACTTCAACCCATCTAGATTGACCTTCCATTCAATCAGAAGCTGAAAGTGCTCCTTCTTGCCACCCCAGATCCTCACAACAAAACAAGAGACAGAGGTATCAAGACGATCAGGCATCAGTCCAAAGTCCAGACTCCTCCATGTTGGATTCTGTGGGCAAAGAAGGATAAAGCCAACTCAAACAACTTGAAAGTCACCTTACAATTGGCAATTCAAAAACTGGTGAAGTCCCTGTCAGAGATTTAAAATCCTTAAGATCAATGAACACAGAGCTGAAACCCACAGGCTCTGCTGCTTTCACTTCAGCAACTCAGAGTGGGCTTAGCCATTACAAGATGTTCAACAATTGGCTTCAGAATTTACTAATTCAGTTCAGCCAAATCAGGAACTTGGAAAGTGGAAGTGAAATTCTTTTCCAAGTTCTACTTCAGCTCCTGAGAATTAGGGTGCAGCTTACACTGCAGGTCAAATCAAAGTGCTGGTCTGTTCCCCAATAATTAAAGCTTGCATCATTTATTGGCAGGTTTGTTCACATTCTTCTCCTCCTTAACTGCTGCTGGTGGCAATCCTCAAATGCTGTTACTAAGAGCTTCTCTTCACTCCAAGAGATCAGACTTGTATCCCAGGCTCTACAGAAGCAGCACACACTAAGCCAAGCTTCCAAGATCTATTCCACCACAACTCAGGTTTGCAAACATGGGACAGTCCAAGGACTTTCACTCACCTCTGATAACCTTTAATTTAAAGATTTATGAAAACTGTTCCAATTGGCCTAAGCTGCAACCAAACCAGGTTAAGTCAACACTACTAGTGCTACAAGCCAGACAGCAACTCTAGGATGTCTACAAGCCAGAAGTCACAGGGTGTCCAAATGCAGAAATGAGAAAAGTGTTTTTTATAGTTCTCTCCCTCCTCTGCTGCACAGAGAAATAGTGGCTACTACAAAATAAAAAGCAGGAACTCACCATCCCATCCTTCTAGATTATTCTACTCTGCCCCAGTGAGACCACACCTGGAATACTGTATCCAGTTGTGGGCTCTCCAAGACAGACAGGGATCTGCTGGAGAGAGTCCAATGAAGAGCTATGAGGATGACTAAAGGACTGTTTAGTCTGGAGAAGAGAAGGAATCTTATTAATGTCTATAAATATCTGAGAGGTGGGTGTCAAGAGGAAGGGGCCAGGCTCTTTTCAGTGCCACTCAGTAACAGGACAAGGAATAATGGATATAACACTGGAGGTTCCACTTCAGCATGAGGAGAAACTTCACTATGAGGGTGACAGGGCCCTGGAGCAGGCTGCCCAGAGGGCTTGTGGAGTCTCCTTCTCTGGGGGCATTCAAAACCCACCTGGATGTGCTCCTGTGTGACCTGTCCTAGATGATCCTGCTTTGGCAGGGGGGTTGGACCTGATGATCTCAGGAGGTCTCTCCCAATCCCTAATTAGCAGCTTGGAAGAGGCCAGGCATCTCTGAACTGGCAATTTGGAACAAGATACCTCTGAAAAGAAGGGAGAGGCAAAGCTACCCAGTATATTACAGAAGGAATGCAGTCAAGTTCTCCTAAGGAGGAGGGATATTTGGTAGCTATTTAGACACAAGAACACCAGGTCATTAAAATATCCAATGACTATGTATGGAATTTCCTCAAGACATCTTTAATTAGATCTTTGGCATTCCATCTCCTACTTCCTTTGGTCAGATTCCCTTTCTGTTATTCCTTTTCCCAATTTAGAACAGGCAGGACTCAAAATCTTAAAGCCTCGAGGAAGCTGTCTCTTGGACAAGAGCCTTGAGGATGCAGACAACTCTGCCTCCCTTCATGAGTTTTCCAAAGCACTTCCAAGCTCAGTGTGCTACAACAGGTGCAGTTCCACCTTGATAGTGTAGATATTAATGGTCTGCTTATCATCTGTTTGGACTAGATGATCTTTAGAAGTCCCTTCCAGCCCCTACCATTCTGTTTAGCAAGTTATCAGACTCCCTTACCCTACAGCTACAACATCCTACTCCCACAAGACCTACCACATTTCAGCTGTGATGAACTGCTCAGTTCTGGTCCCCTCACTGGTCTGAACTGGAAAATGTAGAAACTAAGATGTTTTCAAACCTCAGTTTCTTAAAGCTGTTTGGTCCTCAAAGGTCAGGGATGTTTGTATAGGCAGGCACATGTTTTCTATGGTTCTCCTACACAAAAAGGTGAGCCTGCATCTAGAATATTGGGTTCAGGTTTGGGTCCCTTACTACAGGAAGGATGTTGAGGGGCTGGGGTGTGTCCAGAAAAGGGCAATGAAGTTGCTACAAGGTCTGGAGAACAGGGCTGATGAGGAGCAGCTGAAGGAACTGGGGTTGTTTAGCCTGCAGAAGAGGAAGATGAGGGGAGATCACATTGCTCTCTACAACTCCCTGAAAGGAGGTTGAAGTGAGGTGGGGGTTGGTCTCTCTTCTCTAGTATCAGGTGACAGAATGAGAAGAAATGGCCTGAAATTGTACCAGGGGAGGTTTAGATCAATTACTAGGAAAAAATTCATTACTACAAGAGTGGTCAGGCTTTGGAACAGGTTGCCCAGGGAGGTGCTGGAGTCACCATCCCTGGAGGTGTTCAGGAAGTGTGTGGACATGGCACTTGAGGACATGGTTTAATGGCCATGGTGGTGTTGGGTTGATTGCTGGACTCAATGATCTTAGAGGTTTTTCTAACTGAAACAATTCTATGATTGCATGAAAAATAAATCAGAGGTGGATTCTGCAATGCTGTTTGACTCTCCCTTTATTTGGGGTGAAGCAAGCAGGGCCTCTGCTTCCACTCCAAGGACCTGAACTGCACAGCATGACCCTCCTAATGCATCTGTACACCAAAGTAATATAAAAGTGCTCCCTGAATAAGCCACTTGCAGACATTTCAATAAAAGCAGCCATTTCTGTTGCTACCACCAGCAAGGACAGCAAAGAACAAGAGATGAACTGTAAACAAAGCTGAGTTATGATGCACCCAATGCCCAGATACTATTAAGAAGTTAAACAAGTAAAAATCCAACTACCTGGACTTTGCCTGTCTTGTGGTCTCCAAATGTCAAATGGAATCACACTGTAAAGATGACTCTGAGATTTAATGGGAAGCTTCACAAATTCATAGAATGGTATAACCTGGAAGGGACCTCAAAAACCATCTAGTTCCAACCTCCCTACCATGGGCAGTGTGCCCAGTTGGCCAAGAAGGCCAATGGCCTCCTGGGCTGCATCAAGAATAGTGTGGCCAGCAGGAGCAGGGAAGTCATTGTGCCCCTGTACTCTGCATTGGCTAGGCCACAGCTTGAGTCCTGTGTCCAGTTCTGGGCCCCTCAGTTTAAGAAGGACATCGAAACACTTGAACGTGTCCAGAGAAGGGCAACAAGGCTGGGGAGAGGCCTTGAGCACAGCCCTGTGAGGAGAGGCTGAGGGAGCTGGGGTTGTTTAGCCTGGAGAAGAAGAGGCTAAGGGGAGACCTCATTGCTGTCTACAACTACCTGAAGGGAGGTTGTAGCCAGGAAGGGGTTGGTCTCTTCTCTCAAACAACCAGCACCAGAACAAGAGGACACAGTCTCAAGCTGTGCCAGAGGGGTTTAGGCTGGAGGTGAGGATAAAGTTCTTCCCAGAGAGAGTCGTTCACCATTGGAATGTGTTGCCCAGGGAGGTGGTGGAGTCACCATCCCTGGAGGTGTTCAAGAGGGCACTTGGTGCCATGGTTTAGTCATGAGGTCACATGGTGACAGGTTGGACCTGATGATCTTTGAGATCTCTTCCAACCTTGGTGATTCTGTGATCTTCCACTAGATCAGGTTGCTCAAGGCCTCATCCAACCTGGCCTTGAACAACTCCAGAGAGGAGACATCCACAGCTTCCCATGGCAACCTGTTCCAGTGTCTCACCACCTTCCCTGTCAAAATGTTGTTCTTAATCTCCAGACTAAATCTCCCCTCTTCCAGCTTCAATCCATTGTCCCTTATCACTGCAAGCCACTGTCAAATGTCCCTCCCTACCTTTTCAGGCACTGGAAGGCTGCTCTAAGTTCTTCCTGGAGCCTTCTTTTCTCCAGGCTGAACAGCCTCAACTCTCTCAGCCTGCCCCCATAGGGGAGGTCCTCCAGCCCTCTCATCATCTTCACTGTCTTCTCTGACCCTCCAATTCCATTCCCTTGGAGTGTCTGATGCTACCTGCAGCAGTACCAACAGACCACTGCACCACAGCTGTTAAAACAAGCATGCATTTGTACAATCCATTAATTCCCTACTCCAGCCCTTGTGAAAAGAGCTTGAAAAGGTGGAGAAGAACACGACAGAAGAGTGGAAATACACATTTAACAGCAACCTGATAAGCAGAGAAATCAATACACTGAAAAAAAAACAAACATAACTTTAAAAAAAATAACATATTAAAATAACTTACCAGAGAATTCTTGATGACCTCACTCTTATAAAATTCTGAAGAAAAATGAGGGGGAAAAAGGAGAGTTTAGCTTTGCTTAAAACACCAATTAAAAAAAATGTACTGTTGGAAATAGAAAAAGAAGAAAATAGCTAAATTAAGGAACACTCAAAGCCAAATGGATGCAGTTTAGCAGCAACAGACTGATAAGCAAGACTAAAATCATAGAATTGTCAGGGTTGGAAGGGACCTCAAGGATCAGCCAGTTCCAACACCCCCTGCCATGGGCAGGGACACCTCACACCAGAGCAGGTTGCTCACAGCCACATCCAGCCTGGCCTTAAAAACCTCCAGGGATGAGGCTTCCACCACCTCCCTGGGCAACCTGTGCCAGTGTCTCACCCCCCTTAAGGGGGAAGAACTTGCTAACATCCAATCTGAATCTACCCATTTCTAGGTTTTTTCCATCCCCCCTGTCCCATCACTCCCTGACACCCTAAAAACTCCTTCCCCAGCTTTCTTCCAGGCCCCTTTACGATACCAGAAGGCCACAATAAGGTCTCCACAGAGCCTTCTCTTCTCCAGACTGAAGACAAAATGTTGTCATGTTTCTGACTAATAGTACTCATTCACACTTCACTATTAGCAGTCATTATTTAAACTTAGCATTTCATCTTTTATAGCAAAGATAATCCTTCACATTTACTCAAGTTGTGGTTTCTGGGCAAAGAAAGTGCTCCAGCACATTGCAATATTTGGATGACATTTGCAAAATTATTTGTTTGTCACATGCCATCTTCTCAGAGGAGTGGAATCATAGAATGGTCTGTGTTGGAAGGGACTTCTAAAGGTCATCCTGTCCAAGCCTCACTGCAGTCAGCAGGGGCATCCTCAGCTAGATCAGGTTGCCCAGAGCCCTATCCAGCCTCACCTCAAGTATCTTCAGGGATGGGACCCCAACCACCTCCCTGGGCAACCTGTTCCAGTGTTCCACCACCCTCACAGTGGAGAATTTGTACCTAACATCCAATCTAAATCTCCTCTCTTCTAGTCTGAGGCCATTTGCCCTTGTCATATCACTTCAGGCCTTTGTGTCCATCCTTCTTGCAGGTACTCGAAGGTTACTATTAGGTCTCCCTGGAGCCTTCTCTTCTGCAGGCTGAACACCCCCAGCTCCCTCAGCTTGTCCTCGTAGCAGAGCTGCTCCACCCCCAGATCATTTTTGTGGCCCTCCTCTGGACCGGCTCCATCAGGTCCAAGTCCTTCCTGTGTTGAGGGCCCTGGAGCTGGATGCAGTACTCCAGGTGAGGTCTCACCAGAGCAGAGTGAAGAAGCAGAATCACCTCTCTGGATCTGCTGGCCACACTGCTTTTGATGCAGTCCAGAAGCAGAGACAAACTAATTGCACTGCTTTCCTGAAGAGCAAGGGTGACCTCTTCCAAGCACTTAGAAAGTGACCAGCCAAATTATCTCACAGAGGTGGCAAAACCCCTGTATTTAAATGGTAATCAGCAACTGCTGACACAGGGACCTTGGCTCTTCCAGCCAAATTAAGAGGTTAAATTCTTTGGGTAGATATCTCTGGAGTGTGGAATACAGACTGTACAGTCATTGGAGTCCAGAGATGAATCACAGGATGGGGAGGGTTGGAAGGGACCCTTTTTTAAAGGTCATCTAGTGCAACCCCCCTGCCATCAGCAGGGACATCTGCAGAGCCCCAAACAACCTGACCTGAAATGTTTCCAGGGATGAGGCATCCACAACAACTCTGGGCACCCTGGGCCAGCGTTTCACCACCCTGCATGTATTTCTTCCTGGACTGGATCTCCCTTTTTCAGTTTAAAACCTTCTCCTGTCACATGAAGCTTTGATGGAGTGCAGAACAATTCCATACACTAAGTACCGCAGTTCTATGAGGAGTGGCTGAGGGATCTAGGGCTGTTCATCCTGGAGAAGAGAAGGCTCAGGGGAGCCTTTATACATCCTTACAACTCCCTGAAAGGAGGTTGGAGTGAGGTGGAGGTCAGTCAAACCACCTGGATGCGTTCCTGTGTGACTCAGGTGATCCTGCTTTGGCAGGGGTGTTGGACCAGATGATCTTTTGAGCTCCCTTCCAACCCCTAACTTTCTATGATTCTGTGATCTCTCCTCCCAAGTAACAAGCACTAAGACAGAGCCAATGGCTTCAAGTTGCACCAAGGGAGGTTTAGATTGGATATCAGGAAAAATGTCTTCGCCATAAGGGTCATCAGGTGCTGGAACAGGCTGCCTAGGGCAGGTACAGGAATGCCTATCCCAGGAGGTGTTTAAAAGACATTTGGATGATTTGCTCAGGGACATGGTCTAACAGTTGTGTACATGCAGATGTTAGGTTATGGTTGGACTTGATGACCTTAAGGACTTTTCCAACCAGGTGATCCTATGATCCTGTACGAAAGACGAGATAGCAAGCTCAAAGCCTGTGTTCTTATCCTTCTAAAACAGCCACCTTGAGGAAAAGGCAAGGTTCAACTACACTAGCTGAAAATAAAACTCAGGAGAAAACCAAAATCTGCCTGCAAAGCTCCAACTGTCTAAAGGAGCACAACAATATATATAATTTAGTACCATGCCTCCACAATGAAGTGGAAAGAAAAGCACTGAAGAGAAATGAGATCATAGAATTGTTAGGGTTGGAAGGCACCTCAAGGATCAGCTAGTTCCAACCCCCCTGCCATGGACAGAGACACCTCACACTACATCAGGCTGCTCAGAGCCACATCCAGCCTGGCTTCTACCACCTCCCTGAACAACCTGTTCCAGTGTCTCACTGCCCTCATGGGGAAGAGCTCCTTAGATTCAACATTCAACCCCAGTTATCAAAAGCAGAACAGATGCTGGGATGCTTCATGTCACTGGATGAGAATTCCACTACTGCCACTAAAAAGTACTGGTTTATGCCCTGTAAAATAACTGCTACACACAGAGCACAACAGTCACCCAAAGGCTGGAAATGTCTTTGTGCTCTTGGAAGTTCCTTAGTTTCCCAAATTATTGGTGTGGGAAGGGGAGAGTAACACTCAAAATAGGCTGATTTAACAAACTCTACCAAATTAGTCTGGTTTTATTTGCTGCTCATACTGAAAGCTTTTATGAGGCTTTATTTTCACTCCTAATATAGAGTGAAGAAAATAATGGCAGCATGTGGTCAAGGTAAAAAAAATAAAGGAGGGGGGACAGAGAATTAATGTTGTAATAATTCAAAGATTAATCATAGAATGGCTCAGGTTGGAAGGGACCTCAGAGATATCTACTCCATCCTCCCCACCGTGGGCAGGTGCACCTCTCAACTAGACTTGGGTGCTCAAGGCCTCGTCCAATCCAGCCTTCAACACCCCCAGCGAGGAGGCACCCACCACCTCTCTGAGCAACCTGTTCCAGAGTCTCACCACCCTCACACTGAAGAACTTCTTTCTAAGATCCAGTCTAACCCTATGCTCCCCAGCTTCAAACCATTCCCCCCCGGCCTGTATCTAGACACCCTTAAGAAAAGTCCCTCTGCAGCCTTCCTGGAGGAAGTAAAACTAGTAAAAAAGGCAAGTAAACTAGTGAAAAAACAGTTGATCTCAAGCCTACCTTTGTAGATCTTAGTGTTATCACACAAGTGAAGAGTGAAGTAGGTGTCCAAGAGGCGATAACCATTCCTATTGATAATGTTCCGTGCGGCAATGTTCCGGAGATGACGAAGCCGGCGCTAAAAAGGAGGGGGGAAAATAACACCAAAACAAAATAGTTAAAGAACTTTCACAGGTTGAAGTTTAAGCCTGGTGGGTTTATTTATAGTAAAGCATTTCCAAAGCATTGTTGTAAATAAAAAAGCACCAACCAGTGAACACTGTTCCCTGTGGCAGAAAGGCACGAGAACGATCACAGAATGGCTTTGGCTGGGAGGGACTTCAAAGATCATAGAATCACAGAACTGACTTCCAGGATCAAGTCCAACCATCAACCCAACACCACTGTGGCTGCCAAACCATGTCCCAAAGTGCCATGTCCACACGTTTCTTCAACACCTGCAGGGGTGGTGACTCCACCACCTCCCTGGGCAGCTTGTTCCAAAGCCTGTCCACTCTTGCAGTAAAGAAATTGTTCCTAATATCCTACCTAAACCTCCCCTAGTTACAACCCCACTGGTGTGGACAGGAACACCTTTATCAGTAAATTTGCTGAAGACACCCAGCTGGGGGCAGGAGTTGATCTGCTGGAGGGTAGAGAGGCTCTGCAGAGGGACCTGGACAGGCTGGACAGATGGGCAGAGTCCAAGGGCATGAGATTGAACACATCCAAGTGCCAGGTTCTGCACATTGGCCACAACAACCCCATGCAGTGCTACAGGCTGGGGTCAGAGTGGCTGGAGAGCAGTCAGGTAGAGAGGGACCTGGGGGTACTGGTCGATGATAGGCTGAACATGAGCCTGCAGTGTGCCCAGGCAGCCAAGAGGGCCAATGGCATCCTGGCCTGCATCAAGAACAGTATGGCCAGCAGGAGCAGAGAGGTCATTGTGCCCTTGTACACTGCACTGGTTAGGCCACACCTTGAGTACTGTGTCCAGTTCTGGGTCTCTCAGTTTAGGAAGGAGGTTGACTTGCTGGAACAAGTCCAGAGAAGGGCAACGAAGTTGGTGAGGGGTTTGGAACACAGCCCTGTGAGGAGAGGCTGAGGGAGCTGGGGTTGCTTAGCCTGGAGAAGAGGAGGCTCAGGGGTGACCTTATTGCTCTCTACAACTACCTGAAGGGAGGTTGTAGACAGGCAGAGGTTGGTCTCTTCTCCCAGGCAGCCAGTACCAGAACAAGAGGACACAGTCTCAGGCTGCACCAGGGGAGGTTTAGGTTGGATGTTAGGAGGAAGTTTTACACAGAGAGAGTGATTGCCCATTGGAATGGGCTGCCCAAGAGATGGTGGAGTCGCCGTCATTGGAGGTTTTCAGGAGGAGACTTGATGGGGTGCTTGGTGCCATGGGTTAGTTGATTAGGTGGTGTTGGATTGGTTGATAGGTTGGACGTGATGATCTTGAAGGTCTCTTCCAACCTGGTTTATTCTATGTAATTGTGTACTTCAGAAATTAAAGAACCTTCCACTAGACCAGCTTGCTCAAAGCCTCATCCAGCCTGCTCCTAAAAGGTTTCCAGGGACGAGACATTAAAGCAATTTTGCTCATTCACTCTCAAATCCTTGCTTCTGCTGTGGCTCTGATTTCAACTTTCAAACCTCCTGAATGCTTAAACCAGACTAGAATGAACTCGGCACTCAAACTTCCACTTCAAATACAGATAGTTCTCACCAAATCTTCCCATGTCACTCTCAACCTATCAGTGAGTATGTTGAGAAATGGCTCCCTATCCTCTTCAGGTCACCACAAACCACCTGCTAGCCTCAAACAGCTGGTTTAGTGCATCCTTTTACCACAGGCTTCATTTTACAGCATATTCTTTTCTCCTGAAAGCTTTGTTTGTAAATCTGGAGCCACCTGAAAATAAACATTCTTGCACCGACCAAAAGTGCATTTAAAATGCTTCTGAAACCAAAAGAGAACTTGGTCTGGTTAAGCTTGTCCTAAAAGGCTTTTAACAAGCCTGACTAGCAGGATGAAAGAGGTGATTCTCTTTCTCTGCTCTTGTGAGACTCCACCTTCAGTACTGCATCCAGTTCCGGTACCCCCAGCATAGGAAGGACATCAAGTTGTTGGGACAGGTCCAGGAGGGCAAGAAGATGGTCAGAGGGCTGGAGAACCTCCCCTATGGGGACAGGCTGAGAGAGTTGGGGCTGTCCAGACTGGAGAAGAAAAGGCTCCAAGGAGAACTTAGAGCAGCCTTACAGTACATGAAAGGGGCTGTGGTAGGTTTGGAAGGGGTAAGGCCAAGAAGCCTCCTCCCTTCCCCCTTGTAAAGTAAAAGGGGAAAAAAAAATTGAAGGGAAAGGAAAAAAAAACCTCACAAGCTGAATTAGCAAAGCAGTGGAGCTATATTTACAAAGCAATGTAGAGAATGCAGGGGATTATTTACAAATTTACAATATCTACAATATATACAAAGATATACAACAGAGTAACACAGAAATGAGAGTAACCCCTCTCAGCAGAGAGGGGTCCCCCACCTCCGCTCTCCCCTCTCTCCCCCCCTTTCCCCAGAATGGGATAGAAAGAGAAAGGAAAGAGAGGAAAAAAAAGTTAGAAGCAGTTTTGTGTTAATTGGAAAAAGAGTTAATATACAGGCCTGGTATCTTGTTTTCAAGGCCGGGGCCTTGGCAGAAAGCCCAGCACAGAGTTAGCTGCAGAGCCGCTGCACCATGCAAAGGCGGAAGCAAGACTGATAGAAAAGTCGTGCAAATGTCCACTTCACTCCCAGTTCAGAGGGTGCTTCCTCCCACTCTTCCAATGAAATTAGTTTAGACTATTCCTTCCGTTTACCAACTTCCGTCCACCATATTCCCTTTCTTAAGGGGGCAACGTCAACCGGCCACAGTCCACCCCTTCTAAACAATTTCATTGGCTGTTCACACTGTCCATCCAATCCAAAATGATATTTACAGTTCGTGAGTAAAGTTCATAGTCCATTCCGGCTATGCTCAGATGTAGATGATTCAAAAGTCCAAGAAAATCAGGAAATGAGAAAAATGGAAAACAGTTCATTTCTTCACCAACGAAGCGAAGAAAAGGGAAACAGGGATTCTCAGGGTCTCTTAGTTGACTCAGGGCTCTCAGGGATCTCAGGGTTCGTGCACCGTAGATTCCTCGTTGATTCTTCCTTTGGACGCGATGTAGCTGTACAGCAGTTCGAAATTAACCTCTTTCAGCTAAAGTTAAATTTCTTTGCGGAATACACTGAATTTCACCATTCTCTTGCATTACCCAATAAGTGTGACCCGGACCTTCAGCTGAAACCACCCCTCGGATAGGCTTAACCTCTCCTGAGGGTGAAAATACCCAAACAGTTTTACCTAACAGATTCTTTTCTCTAACAACAGGAACTCTATCACCTTCTACTTTCCGTAGCAAATCTGAATGTGCAGGTCCAGCTCGGTTCACTGAACCTCTACTATTTACCAGCCAGGTCGCTTGCGCTAAATGTTTTTCCCAGTTTTTCAAAGATCCACCTCCCATGGCTTTGAGAGTGGTCTTCAACAAACGGTTGTAGCGTTCAATCTTCCCTGAAGCTGGTGCATAGTAGGGAATGTGGAATATCCACTCAATACCGTGCTCTTTTGCCCAGCTCTTTACAAGGTTGTTCTTGAAATGAGTTCCGTTGTCTGACTCAATCCTCTCTGGAGTTCCGTGTCTCCACAGGATTTGTCTCTCCAGACCGAGAATGGTGTTGCGTGCAATTGCATGTGGAACTGGATAAGTTTCCAACCATCCAGTGTTTGCCTCTACCATAGTAAGCACGTATTGCTTACCAGAACGAGAACGTGGTAGAGTGATGTAGTCAATCTGCCAAGCTTCACCATACTTGTACTTGGACCATCTGTCACCACACCACAAGGGCTTAAGTCGTTTTGCCTGCTTAATAGCAGCACAAATGTCACAGTCATGGATGACTTGTGTGATAGCATCCATGGAAATGTCTATGGATCTGTCACGAGCCCATTGGTATGTTGCATCTCTGCCTTGATGTCCTGATGAATCGTGAGCCCACCGAGCTAAGAATATCTCACCTCGGTGTTTCCAGTCGAGATCAAGATTAGAGTCCATGTCTACTTGAGAAACTCTTGCAGCTAGATCTGCCTGATGGTTGTGTTGCTGTTCCTCAGTAGCTTTGCTCTTAGGAATGTGAGCATCGATGTGTCTCACTTTCACTGGAATTCTCTCGATTCGATCAGCAATGTCCTGCCATAGGTTGGCTGCCCAAATGGGTTTTCCTTTTCTCTGCCAACCACTCTTTTTCCAGTTCTTTAGCCAACCCCATAGAGCATTGGCTACCATCCATGAGTCGGTGTAGAGATAAAGCTTTGGCCATCTCTCACGTTCAGCCACGTCGAGAGCTAGCTGGACAGCTTTTACCTCTGCGAACTGACTGGATTCTCCTTCTCCATCTTTCGCCTCTGCAACTCGGCGTGTTGGACTCCACACTGCAGACTTCCACCTTTGCTTGTTCCCAACAAGACGACAGGAACCGTCTGTGAACAAAGCATATTTCTTTTCATCATCAGAAAGGTCATTGTAAGGAGGAGCTTCCTCAGCACGAGTTACTTTCTCCTCTGGAGGTTTAGCACAGTTGACACCTTCAGGCCAACTTGAGATCACCTCCACTAGACCAGGTCTTTCAAGATTTCCCATTCGAGCTCTCTGTGTTATCAGAGCCATCCACTTAGACCATGTTGAGTCTGTGGCATGATGTGGTGTGGATCCTTTGCCTTTGAACATCCAATTCAAAACTGGTAATCTGGGAGCTAGAAGAAGTTGTGATTCAGTTCCAATCACTTCAGAAGATGCTTTTACTCCTTCATAGGCAGCTAAAATTTCTTTCTCTGTTGGAGTGTAATTAGCCTCTGAACCTCTGTAACCTCGACTCCAGAAACCAAGAGGTCGTCCACGTGTCTCACCTGGAGCTTTTTGCCACAAGCACCAGGTTGGACCATTGTCACTTGCAGCCGTGTACAAAATGTTCTTAATGTCTGGACCATCTCGGACAGGTCCCAGACCCATTGCTTGAATTACCTCTTGCTTTATCTGGTCAAAGGCTGCTTGCTGCTCAGGTCCCCAGTGGAAATGGTTTCTCTTTCGAGTCACATCATACAGAGGTTTCACAATCTGACTGTATCCAGGAATGTGTAGTCTCCAAAATCCCACTATCCCCAAGAAACGTAGGGTCTCTTGCTTGTTTGTGGGACTTGCCATGGTAGAGACTCTATTTACCACATCCACTGGAATGTGTCGGCGTCCATCTTGCCACCGCACTCCCAGAAACTGAATCTCTGTGGTAGGTCCTTTCACCTTGTCTCGCTTGATGGCAAAACCTGCATTCAGAAGAATGTCAATGATTTTGTTACCTTTCTTGAAGACTTCCTCAGCAGTTTTACCCCAGACGATGATATCATCGATGAACTGGATGTGTTCTGGAGCACCGCCTTTCTCCAGAGCATCGTGGATCACTGCATGACAGATGCTTGAGCTGTGGATCCAGCCCATTGGCAGTCTGTTGAAAGTGTACTGGATTCCTCTCCAGGTGAAAGCAAACTGAGGCCTGCATTCCTCTGCTATGGGAATAGAGAAAAATGCATTAGCAATGTCTACGGTAGCATACCATTTGGCCTCTTTGGATTCCAGCTCATACTGTAGTTCCATCATGTCTGGTACTGCTGCACTCATAGGTGGTGTCACTTCATTTAGGGCTCGGTAGTCTACTGTCAGACGCCAGTCTCCATTCTGCTTCCGCACAGGCCACACTGGACTGTTGAAAGGGGAATGAGTTTTGCTGACGACTTTCTGACTCTCCAACTGACGAATCAGATTCTGAATGGGCAACAAAGAGTCACGGTTGGTTCTGTATTGTCTGTGATGCACAGTCTGAGAAGCAACCGGCAATTTAATGTCCTGTATCTTATGTTGTCCCACAACTGCAGATTCATCAGAAAGCTCAGGTCTAGCAGACAGCTTCAATTTTTGTCCATCAATTTCTATTGAAGCTACTCCAAAAGCCCATTTGTAACCTCTAGGGTCCTTGAAACGCCCTTCTCTCAAAAAATCAATTCCCAAAATACAAGGTGCGTCAGGTCCGGTCACAACTGTATGCTTCCTCCATTGTTTACCAGTTAGACTTATATTAACCTCTACCTTACTTAACTCTTGAGATCCACCAGTGACTCCCAGAATAGTTATAGACTCTGATCCCTGATAATTTGATGGTATTATGGTGCACTGAGCTCCTGTGTCAACCAAGGCCCTGTACTTCCGAAATTGTGAAGTGCCAGGCCACTGGATGTACACATCCCAATAGATTCTGTTATCTCTGTTATCCCTCTCCTCCCCCTGGCGGGAGGCAGGGCACCCCTAGTTATGGGGAACATGCGCACATGTGCATTGCACATATTGTGCAGGGTTATAACTTTGCATGTTATGACTGGAGCCACTGTTGGAGCCATAAGAGTCGTTCTGGGGAACTGTGGAAGTAACAGCTACCCTTCTGGTATTGCTACCTCGGGTTCTGCCACTTTGCAATTCCCTCAGTCTCCTGAAAAGATTAGAAGTTGGTTGGCCATCCCAGCGGTTCATGTTCTCACCAAACTGATCATGCAGAGTTATCCAAATAGTTCTACGTGATTGCCTTGGTGGTCTGTTTTGGAATGACCTGTTTTGGAATGACCTCCTTGGAGGACGTGTATTCCTCACAGATGAAACTTGTACCCACCTGGAGGAAGAATTGAAATTATCCCTTTGTGCCAATTGGGATATGGAATTTCTAAATTCATCTTTTAACTCTCGAATGCAATTCTGAATACCACCAGACATCATTTTAATGGCCGAAACCAAAGAACCACGTGTCATGCTATCCTCCAATTGTCTCATTTGATCACTGAATTGGCCAACCGTGGGAGAAGCTCCACCATAACTTCTTGACACAATTCTGCTTGCCAGAATGTTTGCATAATTAGAAGGAGCAAGTTTGATGATCTTTTTAGCAAGACCAATACCCACAGGAATGTCATCAGGATTCAGAGGTTCATGTTCACCATAGAGTAGCTCTCTAACAGCAAATTCTCTCAAGCGCTTAATTCCCTCATCTATGGTAGTCCAGGGTTTAGGATTCCATGGGAGATCATCTCGGGAAGGGTATCTCAGGGCAAGCGCTATTAAAAGGCGTATCCACAGATTAACCTTACCGAGAGCTTCGCCTAGATGTCTATCTATTCCATTGTCCCTTGAGAGAGTTCCTAACTGAGCTGCTGACTTGTCTCCAACTGTTAGAGCTGAAGCACCTGTATCATAACACCTACTAAGCCAAGCTAGAACTGGCTCCTTATCTGCCCTGGTGAAATCTTTACGGACATTTCTCAATTCCTCCCGTGGTGACGAACGCTCTGAAATATCATCTTCCTCTTCGTCTCCCTGAATTCTTTGCCCGTAAAATCCTGCTGTCATTCTCCTAAGGATCTCTTTAAGCTGAGAACCACCTTTGCCAGCTGCTTTCCTAACTTCATCTCTATCCTGCTTTGATCTCACTAGGTTAGCTAGATCTTTAAAACAAACCTTCTCTTCCTCCTCAGCAGGATCTTTTAGAGTAGAGGGCCCCTCACCAGGATCAGTCTCCACCTCTTCTTCTCCATCTTGGGCCTTTCCAGCTCTAGTCTTTAAAGGAGCCACCTTAACCGGAGCTGTGTTTGAATTTACAGCCACCTTAATGGAAGCTGACAGGTCCTGAGATAAATCAGCTGCTGGGGCAGTGACTTCCGGTCCCACCGAGGGAGTGGGTGGAAGTGACGTTGCTCCATTACTGGCCGACGGAGAAGAAGAAGAAGGAGAAGGAGTGGGAGAAGGAGTAGGCGCCATGTTGATACCAGCCGATGCCCTTGGCTGCTTGCTAGAATCAGCAAAGTCATTTAGAGCTGCTTTACCAATTAACTTTTTAGCCTTCTTTTTAACTGACACGGGTTCTCCACAGTCCTCATCACTAGATGACTCTGGGACTGATCGAGAGCCACGGCGTTTTCTTTTTGATCTAGTTTTAATAACAAAACACGCCCTGGACACCTTTTTCTCTCGCCACAAGGAATACAGAGAAAACACATTAGTTATCACCAGCAGCAGAATTATACACATCACATAAATCACCTTTGGATCCCAGGCATCACCTAAAGTTACTGTCTCCTCAGGCGGAATCCTAAAACCCTTTATCTCAATTGGGAGAGTGGTGGAGGTAACATTCCTGTATCTCACTGGCCATAATAAATTAATACATTTTCCATACCATAATTTAACTCTATACATAACCCACATATAAATTGTCCGCACCATATATTTACCCAGGTAATCCAAAATCAAACCCAAACAATACCTGTAAACCAGAGCCCCAAAAATTGAAAAGAATAATCGCTCCACAAACCACAATACCTTCATGTTTGCTAATTCAGCTAGAAAACACTAAATCAATCAAGTAATAAATTAAACTAATTATCTGCCCCACGTTGGGCGCCAATAAAAAAAAATGTGGTAGGTTTGGAAGGGGTAAGGCCAAGAAGCCTCCTCCCTTCCCCCTTGTAAAGTAAAAGGGGAAAAAAAATTGAAGGGAAAGGAAAAAAAAAAAACCTCACAAGCTGAATTAGCAAAGCAGTGGAGCTATATTTACAAAGCAATGTAGAGAATGCAGGGGATTATTTACAAATTTACAATATCTACAATATATACAAAGATATACAACAGAGTAACACAGAAATGAGAGTAACCCCTCTCGGCAGAGAGGGGTCCCCCACCTCCGCTCTCCCCTCTCTCCCCCCCTTTCCCCAGAATGGGATAGAAAGAGAAAGGAAAGAGAGGAAAAAAAAGTTAGAAGCAGTTTTGTGTTAATTGGAAAAAGAGTTAATATACAGGCCTGGTATCTTGTTTTCAAGGCCGGGGCCTTGGCAGAAAGCCCAGCACAGAGTTAGCTGCAGAGCCGCTGCACCATGCAAAGGCGGAAGCAAGACTGATAGAAAAGTCGTGCAAATGTCCACTTCACTCCCAGTTCAGAGGGTGCTTCCTCCCACTCTTCCAATGAAATTAGTTTAGACTATTCCTTCCGTTTACCAACTTCCGTCCACCATATTCCCTTTCTTAAGGGGGCAACGTCAACCGGCCACAGGGGCTTACAAGAAAGGTGGGGAGGGACTTTTTGCAAGGGGTTGTAACGATAGAACAAGGGGCAATGGATTGAAGCTGGAAGAGGGGAGCTTTAGACTGGAGATTAGGAAGACATTCTTTAGAGTGAGAGTCGTGAGACACTGGAACAGGTTGCCCAGGGAGGTTGTGGATTTGCCATCCCTGGATTTAAGGCCAGGCTGGATAAGGCCCCGAGCTACCTGGGCTAGTGGAAGTTGTCTCTGCCCATGGCATGGAGGCTGGAACTAGATGATCTTTGAGCTGTTTTCCAATCCAGACCATTCTATGAATCCAGAAATGGATGAACAAGAGTTCATATATGCTTTGGATCACAGTCTGACACTTTGTGTCATTTCAGTGATTTAATCTATTTCCAGAAAGGAAAACTAAAGAAGAATATTAAACTTCTATTCATGTGACAGACCCAAACCGATCAGCTGGATTCAAGACTCGGTTTATGAGTCTGACTGAAAACAGAGCCTGAGATGGGATGCCCAGATACCTCCAGTATATCTGTGCAGTATGAAATCACAGAACCATACAATCATAGAATTTTTTCAGTTGGAAGAGAGCTCTGAGACCACTGAGTCTAGCCACCAACCTAAAATCACCACTAAAGCATATCCTAAAGTGGCACATCCACACATTTCTTGAACACCTCCAGGGAAGATGACTCCACCACCTCCGTGGGCAACTTAGTCCAGTTCAACCCAAAACCTTCTAAATTGCTTAACTTGAGCACTACATGGTCTGATTTTCTTAGAAATGGTCATCAGGAATGTTAACAGAAAGATTAAACCTCACCAAAACCACTGTAAAAACTTGCACATTACTGCAGATCTAACCTTAAACTGGTGATTTTTATGAGCAACTTAAACACCCCTTATGAAATGGCTTGGAACAAACATTGCACTCCCTATAAAAATGATTCAGGTGTTTTATGTGCCATGATCTACCCTTTAATTAACTTCAGCACCATACAAATTGACCATCTATGATGCCCATTTCTCACTTGATTTTTGATATACCTATTCTTTAATTCCTTTTCAACCCAAAAGAACAGCCCATGTTGCATGTAACAAAGAGAGCAACTTTCTTCAGGTCTTCTCAGGATTGCAAACTAATTGTCTGACTGGTTTAAGTGGTATGTTACAATCAAGGAGCCCATGGGTAAAGCCAAACAAGTCTCTTGTCCCTTACTACATGCAGTGAAGTCAGGAAAAAGCTGTAGATGTCATAATCATAGAATTGTGAGGCTTCCAAGGGACCTCAAGGATCATCTAGTTCAAACCCCCCTGCCATGGGCAGAGACACCTCACACCACAGCAGGTTGCTCAGAGCCACATCCAGCCTGGCCTTCAAAACCTCCAGGCAGGAGGCTTCCACCACCTCCCTGGGCAACCTGTGCCAGGGTCTCAACACCCTCATGGGGAAGAACTTCTTCCTAACATCCAATCTGAACCTACCCACTTCTAGTTTTGTTTCATCCCCCTCAAGTCCTACCACTCCCTGACACCCTAAAAAGTCCCTCCCCAACTTCCTTGTAGCCCCCTTCAGATACTGAAGGCCACAAGAAGGTCTCCTCAGAGCCTTCCCCAGACTGAACAACCCCAACTCCCTCAGTCTGTCCTCATAGGAGAGGAGCTCCAGCCCTCTGCTCATCCTCATAGCCCTTCTCTGGACACACTCCAGCACCTCCAGATCCTTCCTGTAATAGAGGCTCCAGAACTGGACACAGTACTTCAGGTGGGGTCTCAGCAGAGCTGAGTAGAGGGGGAGAATCACCTTCCTCAACCTTGCTGGCTATGCTTCCCTTGATGCAGTCAAGGATCTGCTTGGCTTTCTGGGCTGCAAGTGCTCACTGCTGGCTCCTGTTGAGCTTCTCCCCCAGCACCCCCAAGTCCTTCTCTTCAGGGCTGCTCTCCAGTCAGTCCCTGCCCAGCTTATACCGGTGCTTGGGATTGCCCCAACCCAGATGCAGGACCCTGCACTTCGTCTTGTTGAACCTCGTGAGGTTGTCATGGGCTCATCTCTCCAGCCTGTCAAGATCCTTCTGGATGGCCTCCCTTCCCTCCAGCCTGTCTGCTGCACCACACAGCTTGGTGTCATCAGCAAACTTGCTGAGGGTGCACTCAATGCCACTGTCCATGGCACCCACAAAGATGTTGAACAAGACAGGTCCCAGGACTGATCCCTGAGAGACTCCACTTGTCCCTGGCCTCCACTTGGACAGGGACCCATAACATACACCTGGACAAGTTGAGTCCTTATCTCTGGGGTTTGTGACTCTTCTGCATGCTTCAAAGTCCGGAATATATCCCAAAAATCACTAACATCTCATCCTAAACCAGCTGGATGAAGAGCATTAAATGTGGGGCCGTGTGACCACAACACAGTTCAAGACTCAACACGCAACAGGTAATGCCTGTGCATTTAAATCACAGAATGGTTTGGGTTGAATGGGACTTTCAAGATCATCTAGTTCCAACCCCCTACCATCAATAGGGACACATCTTACCAGATCAGGTTGACTCAATGCCCCATCCAGCCTGCCTTGAATATTTTCAGGGTTGGAGCTTCCACAACCTGCTCCAGTGCCTCACCACCCTCAGAGCAAAGAACAAGTGTCTAATCTAAATTGAGCTGCTTCCAGCTGGAACCCATTAGCCCCACTCCTGCCACTACCTGCCACCTCAAACTTAGTCACCACTCTCCTCCTCCCTCTTGTGCCATTTCATGTCCATTCATCCTAGGTGATGGGGAACAATTTCATTGCTTGATTCTTTAGTATGAGGTCAGGATGGCAGAGGGACTTGGAGGCTCAAAATAAACCCCTCCAGTCTGCCCACTACATTGCTGATGATATTCTATTGGATTATTCAGATTTCTTCTGAACTCTGCAGAGGCAGCACTCCAAGCTAATTAACCTCTCCTGCCCAAAGATAATTAGCTTGAGCCAAGAGACCATCTGCTACAACAACATATCCAAAAGACAATTTAAACAGGCTCTAAAATTCACAGAATCATGGAATGGCCTAAGTGGAAAGGGACCTCGGAGATCACCTACTCCAACCCCCACCCCCATGAGCAGAGACACCTCTCAACTAGACTTGGCTGCTCAAGGCCTCACACAACCATGCCTTGATACCCCCAGGGAGGAGGCATCCACAGTCTCCCTGGGCAGCCTATTCCACAGTCTCACCACCTTCATACTGATGAACAGAACTTCTTCCCAAGATCACAGAATCACCAAGGTTGGAAGACACCTCAAAGATCATCGAGTCCAACCTGTCACCACAGACCTCGTGACTAGACCATGGCACCAAGTGCCACATCCAATCCCCTCTTGAACACCTCCAGGGATGGTGACTCTACCACCTCCCTGGGCAGCTCCTTCCAATGGCAAATGACTCTCTCAGTGAAGAACTTTCTCCTCACCTCCAGCCTAAACCTCCCCTGGTGCAGCTTGAGACTGTGTCCTCTTATTCTGGTGCTGGTTCCTAGAGAGAAGAGACCAACCCCCACCTGGCTACGACCACCCTGCAGGTAGTTGTAGACAGCAATGAGGTCTCCCCTGAGCCTCCAATCTAAATCTATTCACCCTCAGCTTCAACCCATCCTCCTTGTACTGTCTCTAGACAGCCTCAGGAAAAGTTTTCTCCAGGCTGAGCACCCCCAGCTCCCTCAGCCTATTCTGACAGCAAAGGTGCTTCAGCCCTTGGATCATCTTTGTGGGCTCCTCTGGCCTCACTTCAACAGCTCTGTGTCCTTCTTATGCTGGATGCAGTATCGGAGGTGGGGTCTCAGCAGAGCAAAGGGGCAGAATCCCCTCTCTTGCCCTTCTGGCCACCCTCCTGCTGATGCTGCCGAGGACATGGCTGCCTTCTGGGCTGCCTGAGCACACTGTTGGCTCATGGTGAGCTTCTCATCAATCCACACATTCCTAAAGTAGCACTTTAGGGCTACTCTCAACCCACTCTGCACCCAGCCTTCATCAAGAGTTTGTGGCTCTTCCATGGCAAGAAGGGAATCATCAAACCTTTGTTATGTTTACCTCCTGCATGCGCCATATCATTTTTTCGCTCAAGTTATTAAAACAGGCAAAACAAAACCCCACTGTGTGGTAGTTCAGCTCTCCCTGGCACAGCTAAGCCAGCCTGCTGCCAGCACTGCTTCTTATGCTCTAGCATCATCTTCCTCATCTGTGCCACCATAAACAAGCACTTGTGCAGCTGCTCAGTGAATCGTGATGGGGAACTGATCTGGATGAAAATTAACCACTGCTCTTGCTGGGTTAGTTTCAGCAGATCAGTTCCTCAAGATGGCTCACAAGGTGGCTGTGTGAGCAGCTGTGCTGGTGGAAGAGGGCACAGCGTGAAAGATTTGACTTCCCAGCTTGGGCTCTGCTCAGTGAAGGCACATTTCGAAGTTCAGGGAAGGTTTGCACAGCCATCAGAAGGCTGACAGGGAGAGTTAAGTGTCAAGGGTTGGGTTGCAGAAAGGCTCTGGCTTAGACATTGCAAGACCTAGGTCACTGCTAAATGTTGCGTGCATCCTTAGGGTGCAGTAAGAGGTGACATCTATGAGGAGGAGTGGACAGGACAGGTGACCCTAAACTGACCAACAAGGTATTCCATAATATGGATGTCAGCTTCAGGATCAAGCTGAGGGATCACAAGGGTCAAGCCTCTTCTTCAGTGCCCATGGACAACTCTGTCCATTATGCCTTCAATTCTGATCCCTGTGTTCTTGAATCCAGTTCTGGAATCCAACTCCTGAATCCAGTTCCCACCTGATGCAAAGTCCAGGGAGGGACTTTCCAGGTGCCTGTCACATCATCAGTGGTGACGGCAACATCACTGCCATCAACCATTCATCATTGGTTTCAGTCTAAGGGAAGGCAGAGGGGTTCACAGCATCTGTCGCTCCTCTAGTGGTTGTCCCAACCCTAACCTTTGAGCAGCTGAAATGAAACCTGCAGCTTCAAACAGAAGCAGAGCTTGGTACAGCCTGGTACTTCTACCAGCCAAGTCAAAAGCAGCTCACAACATGGTATCAGCACATTTCAAACTCAAAAGCAAATCTCCACACTAAAGAAGCTGAGAAATAATTAGGAGGTTTAGTTCCTTTTTCTGTTTTAATGTTCAAGAGATTGTCCAATGGAAGGCTACAAGGGCGATGAAGGGACTGGAATGTTTGTCTGATGAGGAAAGGTTGAGAGACCCGCAGCTGTTTAGTCTGGAGAAGAGAAGGCTGAGAGGAGATCTTACTGATGTTTATCATACACCTGAAGGGTGGGTGGCAAGCAGAAGCTGTCAGTCTCTTGTCAATGATGTCCTGTGATTCAACAAGGGGCACTGCATACAAACAGAGACCTAAGAAGTTCCTCCTCAAAATAAGGAAAAACCTTCTTTACAGTGAGGGTGACAGAGCACTGGAACAGGCTGCCCAGACTGGTTGCAGAGTCTCCTTCCTAGGAGACTTTCAAGACCCCTCTGGATACATTCCTGTGTGACCTGCCCTGGCAGGGGGTTTGGACTCGATGATCTGGGGAGGCCCCTTACAACCACTACCATTCTGTGAAATGGTCTCACTTCTCATTACAAAGAAGTATGATTTCTTTTTAATAGAAGCATTAAGAAATTTTTCATCACAAAGAGGGACTTCCACCCAAGATGAGATGCTCTACAACCAGAACAGCCCTGTTAAAAAACGCACCAACAAAGTGCAAGTGGCTGCAAGATATAGTGGTTTTGCAGCCTTATGACTCACGTAACTCAAAACCAACCACCTGTGTTTGCAAGCTGATAGGGCAGGATCTGCTCCCATTAGAAAGATAAGCAAGATATGCAAATGAGCAGAGATAATGCTCAGCACCACCTCCTCAGGCACTTGCCAGTCTATCAGCAACACATTGCTGAAGATCTCAGCCACTGCACCAAGAACCTTTGTGAGGGAGGTGTTCAAGAGGGGATTGGATGTGGCACTCGGTGCCATGGTCTAGTCATGAGGTCTGTGGTGACAGCTTGGACTTGATGATCTTTGAGGTCTCTTCCAACCTTGGTGATACTGTGATACCCCACCCCAAATCAGAGTGACGTTTCAGAGGAGCACTGGTTTAGATGAGCTCAGACAAGCAGAACTGTTGCCTTTAAAAAGGATATTTACCTTCTTCATCAGTTCTGAGCTTCCTGCAGGCAGCCTGAGCTGGTCAGGTTCACTGCTCTTCAGAGCAGCAGAGCAGGTTTAGCAGCTCATTCTAGGGGGCTGTGATACAAGAGGTTCTTTTGACTACTACAATTGCCCATGTCCTTTGCAAATCCCAAGGAAGTTAATGGGGCAGTGAAATTGCATGGTACAGCTTTGTGTAATTTGATTGAATTGCCAGCCTAACCTGCAAGTGGGTAAAAGCAGCTGCTGTATAGCAACTCTGCACTGTCATGCATGAACAAAATGAGCGCTTCCTCCTTCTACCTTGCCCACAAACCAAGAGAAGAGACACTACCATTTTCCCCAGAAGAAATTCCAAGTAGCCACTTCCATTTGGCCCTGATGGTCAAGAAGGCCAATGGCATCCTGAGGTGCATCAAGAAGAGTGGGGCAAGCAGGTCAAAGGAGGTTCTCCTTCCCCTCTGCTCTGCCCTGATGAGGGCACATCTGGAATACTGTGTCCAGTTCTGGGCAACTGTGTTCAAGGACAGGGACTTACTGAAGACAGTATAGGAAAGGTCTATGAAGATGCATAGGAGACTGGAACATGTCTGATGAAGAAAGACAGAGAATTGGGGCTTTTTAGTTTGGAAAAGAGAAGGCTGAGGGGGGGACCTCATCAATACTGAGCAATACTTCAAGGGTGGGTGTCAGGAGGATGGGACCAGGCTTTTCTCAGTGGTGTCCAGTGGCAGGACAAGGGGTAACAGGCACAAACGTGAACAGAAGAAGTACCATCTAAACATGAGGAGGAACTTCTTTAAGGGTTATGGAGCACTGTCCCAGGCTGCCCAGAGAAGTGGTGGAGTCTCCATCTCTGGAGTGATATTCCAAACCCACCTGGACATGTTTCTGTTTGACCTCCTTCAGGTGAACCTGCTTTGGCAGAGGGTTTGGACTTGTTTTCCGGAGGTCCCTTTCAACCCATACCATTGTGTGATTCTGTGATTTTAAAGACAGTGTTGAAGATAAGGATATCTATCACAGGATCCAAGCATACAGGTACCCCAAAGACAGAGAAAGGCTGCTCATGAAAGCTTTGGAAGAGAGCAGAAAAGCAGAGCATACCATCAGATTTCACCTCTCATGCCTGCAGAGCCACAAACCTGGCTTCCTGGAGCTCACCAGTAGTATCTTGACAGAGCTGCTACAGAGCACAGCAAGCCCATCTGTGCTCAGCAACAACCAGCCTCTCCCCAAAGTTAAAAGGCTTTTTCCCCCCTCCCCGCCTCCCTTAAGCACAGCATTCATCTCCCACCACTGAGGAATGATTATCAGTTATTTCATGTAACAAGCCTTCCCATTCAAGGACTTTCTGGGAACCTCTCCAGATCTACCTCAGGCCATAAACAAGTCAGACTGCTACAGAATAAAAGTATTTCAATCAACAGCCTTGTTCATACTTTGCCTCTCATCAGATGACCTAGAACTCTACAGTCTACCACCACATCTTCTGAGGTTTAAAGGATTGAAACTGCCTGGTCTCTTCATGCTTTAGTTCCCTCAACACTAGGATACCAGAATGCTAGAACCACAGAATTGTTTGAATTGGAAGGGACATGATCTCCAGAGGTCCTTTTCAACTCCCACCATGCAGAAATTCTGTGCTGGACATTCAAAGGTCATCTAGTCCAACTCCCCTGCAGTCAGCAGGAACATCTGCAATTAAAGCAGGTTGCTTGGAACCCCAAAGAACCTGACCTGGAATGGTTTCAGGGATAGGGCATCTACCACCTCTCTGGGCAATCTGGACAAGTGTTTCACCACTCTCAGCATGAAAAGATATCTTCTTTCTCTCCAGTCCAAATCTCCATCTTTTAGTTGCAAACTATCAGCCCCTGTCCTGTCACAACAGGCCCTGCAAATCAGTCCCTCCTCATCTTTTCTCAAGTACTGCAAGGCCACCAGAAGGTCTCCCTGGAGCCTTCTCTTCTCCAGGCTGAACAACCCCAACTGTCTTAGCCTGGCCTCACAGCAGCGGGCTTCTCACCCCCCCCATCATGGTTGAGGCCCCCTCTGGCCTTGCCATGTCCATGTCTCTCCTGTGCTGAGGACTCCAGAGTTGCCCCAGCACTGCAGGTGGGGTCTTAGCAGGGGGGCAGAATCCTCTCTCTGCCCCTGCTGCCGACCAGCCCAGGACAAGGCTGGTAATGCTTGGTGCTGGCTCATCTCCAACTTTTCACTCACCAGCACCCCTAAGTCCTCCCCAGGGCTGCTCTCCAGCCCTTCATCCCCAGCCTGGATGGATAGTGGGGACTGCCCTGACCCAGGCACAGGACCATGCACTTGGCCGTGCTGAACCTCTCAAGTTTCACATGGGGCCACCTCTCCAGCTAACCCAGGTCAAAACATGAACTCACTTGGGATTTGAACCCAGGATCTCTCATATCCTAAGCAAGACTCACATCCTGGACCAACAAGCCAACAACAAAGCTATGCCCTTCTTTTTTTCTAACAATCCGCTGCCATCAATTAGAAAGAAATAATCACAGCAGAGATGGAGAGGGTGGAGGAAGGGAAGAAAAAGCAAGAAGTTAAGACAGAGAAGTGCACTGCTGCTAACAAAAGGTCTGAACTGTTCATGGGACCACAGGAGAACAGCAACTACCTACAGCAGCCTGAAGTATTCATGGAATTCCAGAATTATTTGCTCAAGGTCAAATAATGGGTAGCAAAACTAAGCATGGAGAGTTCTGACCCCTCTTCCATCTTAACCACTTTATTCTTCTCTTACAAGAATCTGATGACCCTGGGAAAAAAAAACAGTGATGTAAACATCTCCAAGCTGGATGAGAATGGAGCCAAACACCACGCTGCTGTCTTCACTACTGATCTATCACACTCAGCTAGTGCTCAGGCTCCCAAGAATGAGTTGTGAAGCTCAGGCCATTAATACAAGCAACAGCTAAGCCTATTCTTCATCACATGAAGCAGAAGAGATGATCTAATGTCTCACTGCTGGGAAAAAGAGGGAGGTCTGTCTTCTTTCTGTCCCACATCTGCCTCTTCCCACCCTGTCTCTCCCAGAAGCATGTTCTGCCCTCCTCAGCACAGTTTTTGCTCATAGAATCACAGAATGGCAGAGACCTCCAGCAATCTTCAAGTCCAACCCTGCTGCCAAAGCAGGATCACACAGGCATGCATCCAGATGGGTCTTGAAAGTCTCCTGAAAAGGAGACCCCACAACTTTCCTGGGCAGCCTGTTCCAATGTCTGATAACCCTTCTGTGAAGAATTTTTCTCTAGTATCCGACACAAGACTTCCTTGGAATGACTTGAGGCTGTTTCCTCATGAATTGTCACTTGTTGCATGTGAGAAAAGGGCAACCCCCACCTTACTACAACTTCCTTTCAGGGCAATGTAGAGAGAAATGACATCTCCCCTCAGCTTCCTTTTCTCTAGGCTGAACAATCTTATTTCCCTCAGCCCTGTTCTCCAGACCCTTCACCAGCTCTGTTCACAGTATCACCAAGGTTGGAAGAGACCTCAGGGATCATCGAGTCCAACCTGTCACCACAGACCTCATGACTAGACCATGGCACCAAGTGCCACCTCCAATCCCCTCTTGAACACCTCCAGGGATGGTGACTCCACCACCTTCTCTTAACATGCTCCAGCACCTCAATGCCCTTCTTGGAGTCACAGGGGTCCAAAACTGAACTCAGTATTTGACCTGCAGCCTCACCAGCACCAAGTGCAGGGTCCCCTGGTCCTGTTGGCCACACTAGTCCTGATGCAGGCCAGGGTGCTGGACACTTGATTGGCCACCTGGGCATACCACTGGCTCTTGTTCAACCAGATCCCCCAGGTCCTTTTCTGACAGGCAACTTTCCGGGGGGGCTGTAGCTGCCTCCTGCCTGGGGGTGTTGAAGGCCAGGTTGGATGAGGCCTTGAGCAGCTGAGTCTAGCTGAGAGGTGTCCCTGCCCATGGCAGAGAGGATGGAGTGGACGATTTCTGTGGTCCCTTCCAACCTAAGCCATTCTATGATTCTATAAGCTGAAGAGCGCCAGCTCCCTCAGCCTTTCCTTAGCAGGGAGATGTTCCACATCTTTCAGCATCTTGTAGCCCTGTGCTGGACTCTTTCAAGCAGTTCCCTAAAGTCCCTCTGAGGGGCCCAGAACTGGACACAATACTCCAGATGAAGCCTCACCAGGGCAGAAGAGAGGTGGAGGAGAACCTCTATCAACCTCCTCTATTTACAGGAGCACACTGCGATGGGTTGGGAACTGGCTGGAGGCCGAGCCCAGAGAGTGGTGGTGAACGGTGCCACACCCAGCTGGTGGCCAGTCACTCGTGGTGTGCCCCAAAGATCAGTGTTGGGCCCTGTGCTCTTTAACATCTTTATTGATGATCTGGATGAGGGCATTGAGTCCATCATCAGTAAATTTGCTGATGACACCAAGCTGGGGGCAGGAGTTGATCTGCTGGAGGGTAGAGAGGCTCTGCAGAGGGACCTGGACAGGCTGGACAGATGGGCAGAGTCCAAGGGCATGAGATTTAACACATCCAAGTGCCAGGTGCTGCACACTGGCCACAACAACCCCATGCAAAGCTACAGGCTGGGGTCAGAGTGGCTGGAGAGTGGCCAGGTAGAGAGGGACCTGGGGGTACTGGTTGATGGTAGGCTGAACATGAGCCTGCAGTGTGCCCAGGCAGCCAGGAGGGCCAATGGCATCCTGGCCTGCATCAGGAACAGTGTGGCCAGCAGGAGCAGGGAGGTCATTCTGCCCCTGTACTCTGCACTGGTTAGGCCACACCTTGAGTCCTGTGTCCAGTTCTGGGCCCCTCAGTTTAGGAAGGAGGTTGAGATGCTGGAAGGTGTCCAGAGAAGGGCAGCAAGGCTGGGAGGGGTTTAGAGCACAGCCCTGTGAGGAGAGGCTGAGGGAGCTGGGGGTGCTTAGCCAGGAGAGGAGGAGGCTCAGGGGTGACCTTGTTGTTCTTTACAACTACCTGAAGGGAGGTTGTAGGCAGGTGGGGGCTGGTCTCTTCTCCCAGGCAGCCATCACCAGAACAAGAGGACACAGTCTCAGGCTGCACCAGGGGAGGTTTAGGCTCGATGCTAGGAAGTTCTACCCAGAGAGAGTGATTGCCCATTGGAATGAGCTGCCTGGGGAGGTGGTGGAGTCACCATCACTGGAGGTGTTCAGCAGGAGACTTGACAGGGTGCTTGGTTGCATGGGTTAGTTGGTTGGGTGGTGTTGGATGATAGGTTGGACATGATGATGTTGAAGGTCTCTTCCAACCTGGTTTATTCTAAGTGACCTGCTAACCACTCTTCTAATACACCCCAGGACACCATTGGCCTTCTTGGCCACTAGGCCACATTGCTGGCTCAGGAACTGCTGCCCTCCTCCTAATTCTTTCAAAGGAGAATATTCCATAAATTCTTTTCGGGTCAGGATCAGCTCTGCCCTCTGTACAAGCTGGCACACGTTCTGGTTCCACCTGCCTTTCACATGAGGCTCCTCGCTCACTTTATGACCCACAGCCGCTCCAGAAGAATTTCAGCAAAATCCTTCCAATTATTTTGGCATTAAAGCAGGGTGCAAAGATTAGGCAGCAACTACACAAAGGTTACCACAGTGGCTTCAAACTTTAAAAGAACTGAGCTGGTCAACTATTTGGGTCTCTGAATATTTGTCATAATTCAGTCACAGAAGTGGGGAAAAAGGAGCTCTCTGTGTTTTGCAGTTGGTTTTGGGTGGTGTAGGTTTGCTTTTATTTCACTTTCCTCAAGGCAACATAGAATCATAGAGTGGTTTGGGCTGGAAGGGACCTCCAACAGTATCACAGTACAACTAAGGTTGGAAGAGACCTCCAGGATCATTAAGTCCAACCTGTCACCACAGACCCATGACTAGACCATGGCACCAAGTGCCACATCCAATCCCCTCTTGAACACCTCCAGGGATGGTGACTCCACCACCTCCCTGGGCAGCACATTCCGATGGCGAATGACTCTCTCCAGGAAGAACTTTCTCCTCACCTCGAGTCTAAACCTCCCCTGGCACAGCTTGAGACTGTGTCCTCTTGTTCTGGTGCTGGTTGCCTGGGAGAAGAGACCAACCCCTTTCCTGGCTACAACCACCTTTCAGGGAGTTGTAGAGGGCAATGAGGTCACCCCTGAGCCTCCTCTTCTCCAGGCTAAACAATCCCAGCTCCCTCAGCCTCTCCTCACAGGGCTGTGCTCAAGGCCTCTCCCCAGCCTTGTTGCCCTTCTCTGGACACATTCAAGTGTCTCAATGTCCTTCTTAAACTGAGGGGCCCAGAACTGGACGCAGGACTCAAGGTGTGGCCTAACCAATGCAGAGTACAGGGGCACAATGACTTCCCTGCTCCTATCAGCACCCCCAGGTCCCTCTCTGTTTGGCAGCTCTCCAGCCACTCTGACCCCAGCCTGTAGCTCTGCATGGGATTGCTGTAGCCAAAGTGCAGCACCTGGCACTTGGACTTGTTGAATGCCATCCCATTGGACTCTGCCCATCTGTCCAGTCGGTCGAGGTCCCTCTGCAGAGCCTTTCTACCCTCTAACTGACTAACATCTGCTCCTAACTTGGTGTTACCTGCAAACTTGCTGATGACTGACTCGACCCCCTCATCCAGATCATCAATGAAGATGTTGAAGAGGATGGGGCCCAGCACTGATCCCTGGGGGATGCCACCTAGTCTGGGATTATTTAGCCTGGAGAACAGAAGGCTGAGAGGAGGTCTTCTCACTCTCTGCAGCTACCTGAAAGGAGGTTATAGTGAGGTGGGGGTTGGTCTCTTCTCCTAAATAACAACTGATAGGAGAAAAAGAAATGTCCTCAAGTTGTGCCAGGGAAGGTTTAGACTGGATATGAGGAAAACCTCCTTCCCTGAAAGAAGCATTGGAACAGGCTGCCCAGGGAAGTGGTGGGGTCACCATCTCAAGCAACTTGTAGATGTGGTATTTTAACACATGGTCATGCTGGTGCTGGGCTGACAGTTGGTCTCAATCACAGTCTCAAGCTGCACCAGGGGAGGTTTAGGCTGGATGTTAGGAAGAAGTTCTTCCCAGAGAGATTGGCCATTGGAAAAGGCTGCCTGGGGAGGTGATGGAGTCACCATCACTGGAGGTGTTTAGGAGGAGACTTGATGGGGTGCTTGGAGCCATGGTTTAGTTGATTAGATGGTGTTGGATGATGGGTTGGACACTATGATCTCAAAGGTCTTTTCCAGCCTGGTTTATTCTATTCTATTCAGGTCTTTTCCAGCTGAAAGAGTTCAGTGATTTTATGATTCTAAGATACTGTGCATCAAACAAGCAGCTTGACTCTTGGGATCCCTGAGCTTTATACCGAATGTGACATCCATGGCATGGGATCCCTTGTTGGCCAGGTTAGGGTTCCATTTCTTACTTACTGCACCCCAAGGTGGCACATGAGATTTAGCAGTGCCCTTGGCCTGCACACCAAGTAGCTATAAACTTCAAGTGCTATGACTTCTAGAAGCAGCCGCTGTCTGAAAAATACATCATGAGCTTCCTAAAGTGCACTTACTCAGAAGAGACAGAGCTGAAAATTACAATCACTGAACAGAATTAGAATCATAGAATGGTCCAGGCCAGAAGGGACCTCCAAAAGTCATGCAATCCAACCCCCTCTGCAGTCAGATGGGAGATCCTCCACCAGATCAGGTTGCCCAGAGCCTCATCAAGTCTTACCTTGAGTATCTCCAGGGATGGGGCCTCAACCACCTCCCTGGGCAACCTGTTCCAGTGTTCCACCACCCTCATAGTGAACAGCTTCTTCTTGGAAATCCAATCTAAATCTGCAATTCTCTAGTTTGAAGCCATTGCCCCCTGTCCTAGCACTACAGGCCTTTGCAAACAGTCTCTTGCATCTTTCCAGGAGCCCACTTCAGGTACTGGCAGGCTGTTACTAGGTTTCCCCACAGACTCCTCTTCTCCAGGCTCAACACCCCCAGCTCCCTCAGCCTGGCCTCAGAGCAGAGCTGCTCCAACCCCTGAGCATTTTCCCGGCCCTCCTCTGGACCTGCTCCAGCAGCTCCAGGTCCTTCCTGTGCTGAGGGCTCCAGAGCTGCACACAGCACTCCAGGTGAGGTCTCCCCAAGGCAGAGCAAAGTGGCAGAATCACCTCTCTGGCTCTGCTGCCAGTGCTGCTTTGGATGCAGCCCAGGCTGCCCTTGGCCTTCTGTGCTGCAAGCTCACACTGCCTGCTCCTGTAAAGCTTCTTCCCCGCCCAGCACCCCCAAGTTCTTTTCCTCAGGGCTGTTTTCTATCACCTCCTCACCCACTCCGTATTGAGAGTGAGAATTTATCCTGCCCAGCTGCAGAACCCTGCACTTGCTCTTTTTGAACCTCATGAGGTTTACCTGGCCCCACCTCTCCAGCTTGACCAGGTTTAATTCTGTCCTAGCTCAAATCAGGGCAGCTGCCCAGGGTCGTGTCCAGGTGAGTTCTGTATTTCCCCAGAGAACGAGACCCTACTTTTCAGGCAGCCTGTTCCAGTGCTCTGCCATCCTTACAGGAAAGAAGTTCAGACACTATTGTGCTGTGTTGTTACTTAAAACCATAGCAAGGCCAAGGAAATCATAGAATCAATAAGGTTGGAAAAGACCTCAAAGATCATCAAGTCCAACCTGCCACCCAACACCTCAAGACTGCTAAACCATGGCTCCAAGTGCCACATCCAATCCCCTCTTGAACACCTCCAGGGATGGCGACTCCACCACCTCCCTGGGCAGCACATTCCAATGGCAAACAACTCTCTCAGTGAAGAACTTTCTCCTCACCTCCAGCCTAAACTTCCTCTGGCACAGCTTGAGACTGTGTACTCTTGTTCTCTCACAGGTTGCCTGGGAGAAGAGACCAACCCCCTCCTGGATACAACCTCCCTTCAGGTAGCTGTAGAGAGCAATGAGGTCTCCCCTGAGCCTCCTCTTCTCCAGGCTAAACCACCCCAGCTCCCTCAGCCTTGCCCTGCACTCCAGCTCCTCACACAGAAGATTTATTTAGAGTTTTTGTCATTAAACAGTCTTCCACAGTTCAGTTTTTGACAGCTCAGAGTCAAGAGAGCCACATGTGACTTCAGATCTACTTCAGAAGCAAAGCAGAAGCATTTGATGTGCAGTTTTGTAGGACACCCCACAAGGAATTTTTGGAATTCTATTTCAATGCCCTTTCAGCACACACTTGAGGACAGCAGGGCCCTCAAAGCTACACAATCATGAATTCAATGAATCTTTTCATAATTGCATCCCTTCATATCTCAATTTCCTCACCTCAAGTGGTTGGGTTCAGCAGCAGCTCACTAAGTCATTTCCCTTTCTAAAATGGAGCCCCTTTCTGGCAACAGCCTTCAAAGAGTTATGCCTGAGGCTAACAGCAGTTCAAAGATGTAGGGGTAGGAACCCAACTGCTTTACTTCCTGTGAAGATGCAGCACAAACACAAACCACTTTCTTCCCTCAATTTCCTAAAGATTGGATGCAAGGAATGAGAGACATTAGATGTGCTGTGATTTACCCACACTGAAGGACCACAAAGAAGGCAAAACTCCTTTCATCAAGATGGACTCAAAGTTTTCAGAGACACGCGACTGGGGATTTTACTTCCCAGATGCCCTTTCTTTACACTTATGGGCATCCAAAAGTCTTTGGAATTGTTCACCTCAGACAGAAAATACCTACAGAGCTTTCACTGTACAGGCTGGCTTAATGGGCCAAAACCAGCTGGATGAGGTTGTCGTAGTTTGGGCTGGGTGCCCTCTGCTACAGGGGTGTTTCCTGTGTCCAGAAGTCCAGCCCAGTGTGTGGACACAGGGAATTAGGTTATTTCCTACCATGATCCCTTGCACCACTATAAGTTTTACGGTGGGGTCTGGCACTTCCTCTTTCCTTCCTCCTCGCCACCCGGTAACTGGGGGAGAGATCTCCCGGCCATGGGCCTGGTTAGGCCCAAGGCCACAGGGGGATGGGCAGTCTCAGATCTGGCCAGCTGAGACTAGCCTAGCAGTGGGGGGGGAAGGAGGAGCCCTGGGGGTTTGGGTGCACCCTCAGGTGGGGATGGGATCTCTCTGGATCTGTTTTGGGGTTTCCTCTTGTCACTGTGTTTCTAGCTCTCTGCACGCACTCACTGTTCTATTTAAACTTTCCATCACTTTTGCAATCTGTTTGTCTGAGTCGTTATTTCTGCGCGTGGTGGGGAGGGGGTCTGCCCCAACCCATTACAAGGTTCAACAAGGTCAACTTCACCTACATCACAACTACTCTATGAAATGCTTTAGGATTAGGGAAGAGTGGTCAGAAAGCTGCCTGGCTAAAAGGACCTGGGGGTGTTGGTCCACAGGCACCTCAGAAAGAACCAGCACATGCCCAGGGGGCCAAGAAGGCCAACAGCATCCTGGCTTGGCTCAGCACTAGTGTGGCCAGCAAGATGAGAAAGGTGATTGTCCCCCTGTACTCTGCACCAGTGAAACCATACCTCAGATACTGGGTTCAGTCTCAGGCTCCTCGCTACAAGGACATAGAGGTGCTGAAGTATGTCCAAAGAAGGCCAACAGGTTTCTAATCATCCATACTCCACCAAAACTATTCCTACTTCTGTACCACACTCAGGCTTTCAACAACAAAAGTCAGCACATGGAAGATGTCCAAAAGGCATTGGGTCTCCCTGACTCACATAGGGAGAAAGTGGAAGAGAAAGAACATCTCTATATTTGACATGGCATCTGCAGAAGTATCTTCATTCCCCAGCTGCTTGAACACGAAGTATTCCTTCCCTGTGAGGGCAGCCTGAGACAGTTGGGGTTGTTCAGCCTGGAGAAGAAAAGGCTTCAGGGAGACCTTATTGTGGCTTTTCAGCGCTTTAAAGGAGGCCTATGAAAAAAGCTGGGGAGGGGCTTTTGCAAGGGCATGCAGTGATAGCACATGGGGTGATGGCTTTAAACTGAGAGAGGGGAGGTTCAGATTGAATGTACACAAGAAATTCTTTACTGTCAGGGTGGTGAAAGACAGGCACAGATTGCCCAGAGAAGCTGTGGATGCCCTCTTCCTAGAGGTGTTTAAGGCCAGGCTGGATGGGGGTTTGACCAACCTGATCTCATAGATGGTGACCCTGATCACGGCAGGGGAATTGGAACTAGATGATCTTGAAGGTCCCTTCCAACCCAAACCATTTTATGATTGTAAACCAACACTTTGTTAGCTCAACCCCCAGTTAGAGACTGCAACGAGTGAAGTCAGTGCTATATCTGACAAAATACGTCAGTCTCTGGCACAACCTGCTCCTTCAGTGGTAATGAAAATAGCAACAGTAGTATCAGAAAATAATTAAGATGCTCATTATGTAGTAACTGGGGAAAAAAAAAATCACACAAAAAAATGACACAGCTGTATATTGCTCTTAAAGTTAGCCAAGTCCTTTAATTTATCCTCTTTTGCACCCTCTCTTACCAGCTCACCCAGCAAACTTCCTCACTGAACTTAATTTACCCTGAGAAGCAACTCAGAGCTCAGGTTCTGCCTCAGAGCAATGAAGTAAACTGCTGGTAACTGCTCACCAGGAGCAAGAAATGTTCTCCTTCCAGCCATAGAGCTCAGAATCAATGAGACAACTAGAGGGCGAGAGGATGATACCCAGTGGCAGGACAAGGGGCAATGGGTACAAACTGGAACCCAGGAGGTTCCACCTGACCAAGAGGACAATTTTTTTCCTTTGAGGGTATCAGAGACCTGGAGCAGGATGCCCAGAGAGGTTGTGGAGTATTGACCTCTGGAGAGATTCCCAACTCAACTGGTCTTGAACCTGGACAACAAGGCCTAGAGGACCCTGCTTTAGCAGAGGGGTTGGGCTAGGTGATCTCCAGAAGTGGCCTTCCAACATCCATCATGCTGTGATTCTGTGTGACAAAACAAGAATCAAAACACAGAATGTACTTAAATGTAATGTTAGCAGGAAGGGCTCAAAAGCAAACTCACAAGCCCATGCAGAGATTTAAGCAAATGAAGTTCTGAGTATTGTTTCAACAGCTGTGTTTGGTTATGGTCACTACAACATCAAGAGCCACAGACCAAGCAAGCTGGCAAAAGCAGAAATCTGAGGAATAAAAACTGCCAGCAGATCCTAAATAAAATTGCTCTCAACTGGGGTTAAGAAAAATCTTACAAGCACTGACTGCTGGCCAGGCAAAACTCTTCTTGCTGGGTGTTTAAGGACACTAGATACAGCCACTCCACTTTTAACCAAAGACCTTTAAGAAGCAGCACTTACAAATATCAGCTTTCTTTGTTGATGTTTCCCCTTTGAGTTTGTCTAAATAAGTATTTATTCACTTGTAAGATGAAAGACGTGGCACAAGAATAACAGAATCACAGACAGGCAGGGGTTGGAAGAGACCTCTGGAGATTATCAAGTACAATCCCCCTGCCAAGGCAGCTTCACCTCATGAAGGCCACACAAGAACAGGTCCAGGTGGGTTCTGAATGTCTCCAGAAATGGGACACTCCACCACCTCTCTGGGCAGACCAGGACAGTGCTCTGACACCCTTAAAGCAGCTGCCCCTCATGTTTAGAATGAACTTCTTGCATTCAAGTTTGTGCCTATTACCCCTTGTCACGTCACTGGGCACCACTGAAAAAGCCTGGTCCCATCCTCCTGACAACCACCCACTCTTCAAGTATTGATAAGGAAATTATGAGATCTCCCTTTCTGTCTTCTATATCCCAGGCCAAAAAGCCCCAATTCTCTCAGTCTTTTGCCATACGAGAGATATTCCAGTAGCCTCAGCATCTTTGCAGTCCCTTTCTGTACCCTCTCCACTACGTCTCTGTCTTTGAACAGGGTTGCCCACAACAGGACACAGTATTTCAGATGTAGCCTCATCAGGGCAGAGCAGATGGAGGGCAGAACCTTCCTCAAGCTGCTTGCCAGACTCGACGCACCCCGGAACTATGCACGGGGCAGCAAAGAGACCATGAGGGTGCAAGTCCCACCTATCACAGTATCACAGTATCACTTAGGTTGGAAAGGACCTCGGGGATCATCGAGTCCAACCTATCAACACAGACCCCATGACTAGACCATGGCACCAAGTGCCACGTCCAATCTCCCCTTGAACGCCTCCAGGGTCGATGACTCAACCACCTCCCTGAGCAACCGGTTCCAATGCCGAATGACTCGCTCAGTGAAGAACTTCCTCCTCACCTCGAGTCTGAACCTCCTCTGGCGCAGCTTGAGACTGTGTCCCCTTGTTCTGGTGCTGGTTGCCTGGGAGAAGAGGCCAACCCCCTCCTGGCTACAACCACCCTTCAGGTAGTTGTAGAGGGCAATGAGGTCACCCCTGAGGTCACCCCGTTAATAACATACTGTAGGAGTTTATAGAAGTCCCTTAAGCCTCTTAACATCACCTTGGGCAAAAGGCCATTAATCCATATTAGCAATAGGAATGACCTGGGAGTACCAAATAAGCAATGAAAACCAAAATGATGCTCAGAAGGAAGGACCCAAACAGTAATCGAGGGACTTATGGAATCAAGCACGGATCAAATCAAAGCTGAGGTACTTCTGACCTTAAAGAAACACTTGATTTTATTTATGCATCAGGTTCTACAAGCAAACAGGACATGCTGATTAATGATCTGAAGCATACTAGTGATCATCATGCTGCTGGATGACAAGCCAAGGGCAAACCATGAAGCCTCTCTTCATAAATGAGGAATGAGTCTTTGGTTTCCAGACACCAAGACCATTCCTTCAATCAATTAAGAACACTTCCTAACCCTGCCCAAAATCATAGAATGGGTTGGGTTGGAAGAGACCTTAAAGATCATCTAGTTCCAACCTCCATGCCATGAGCAGGGACACCATCCACTAGACCAGGTGGTTAAGGCCTCATCCAACCTGGCCTTGAATAGTTCCATGGAGGAGGCATCCACAACCTCCCTAGGCAACCTGTTCCAATGTCTCACCACCCTCACTGTAAAGGATCTCTTCCTAATCCCTAGTCTAAATCTCCCCTCTTCCAGCTTCAATCCATTGCCCCTTGTCCTATCACTACAAGTCCTAGCAAAAAGTCCCTTCCTGACTTTCTTGTCGGCTCTCTTTAGGTACTGGAAGGCTGCTAAGGTTTCCCCAGAGCCTTCTCTTCTCCAGGCTGAAGAGCCCCAGCTCTTGCAGTCTGTCCGCATAGGGGAGGTGCTCCACCCCCCAGATCATCTTTGTGGCCTCCACTGGACCCACTGCACCAGTCCCATGTCCTTTTTGTGCTGTTGACACCAGAACTAGAGGAAGTGCTCCACGTGGGGTCTCACCAGAGCAGAGGGGCAAAATCCCCTCCCTGTCCTGCTGCTCTCACTGCTTTGGATGCAGCCTGCAGGGGAAGATTTGCCCTTGCTTGAGTTAGAAAAGGCCATGTTTAATCTGCCTTAGAAAAGAATGTAAGCCCCTTGTAACTGAGGACAAAGACTTGGCAGAATTTGATTGGAGGGGCTGAAAAGTTGTTTTGCTGTTTTAACCTGTTGTGTGTCTTAATTACACACATGCCAGTAGAAATCAGCCAGTGAAGATGTGATAGCTGTGCTTTCTAAAAGAGTATGCAACTTTGCTGTGTAACGTAACAAATGACTTCACCTGGTAACATCTTGGCCTGGAAGCTGTGCTTGTAGTGACTCTAGGGAGATCAAACACCAAAACCATGTTACAACTGGCCTACTAAATCAGGGATTGGGGGCTCAAGTCCCACCTCAGGTGAGAGACAGGTGGTTCTGGTTTTTTGAGGGGTTTGGAGCACAGCCCTATGATAAGAGGCTGAGAGCAGTTGGGGTTGCTTAGCCTGGAGAAGAGGAAGTTCAGGGGAGACCTTATTGCTCTCTACAACTACCTGAAGGGAGGTTGTAGACAGATGGGGGTTGGTCTCTTCTCCCAGGCACCCAGTGCCAGAACAAGAGGACACAGTCTCAAGCTGTGCCAGAGGACGTTTAGGCTGGATGCTAGGAAGTTCTTCATAGAAAGAGAGATTGGCCACTGGAATGTGCTGCCCAGGGAGGTGGTGGAGTCACCATCACTGGAGGTGTTTAGGAAGAGACTGGATGGGATGCTTGGTGCCATGGTTTAGTTGATTGGATAGTGTCGGATGATAGGTTGGACTCAATCTCAAAGGTCTCCTCCAACCTGGTTAATTCTATTCTATTCTACAAATGGTGACCCCAAGGTGCACCCTGAGCAACTACAGAGCATAACCAACAACAGGTACTTGGCTTCACCTGGCTCACCGAGATGCTGCTCGCCGAGGCCATTAAAAGGTCGCCTGGAAGTTGTTGGTCCCTATGGGACTCGCTAGAAGCTGTTTTCCACTGGGAGGAGTGGCCAGTGGCAGTCCCCAACTTAGCTTAAATATAGGCTGGATGTGAACAATTTTTAAACATTTAAAAAAAAAAAAAAAAAAAAAGAAAGCAAGCAAGCAAGCATATTGCTACAGCAGCCCAGCACATGGCTGCCTTCTGGGCTGCCTGTGACCACTGCTGGCCCACCTTCAGATGTTTATCAGCTGACACCCCCAAGTCCTTCTCCCGCAGACTACGCTCCAGCCATTTTCCACCTAGCCTGCATTTGTCCTTGGGATTGCCCCAACCTCAGTGTGGGACATTCCACTTGGCCTTGTTGAGCTTCATGATCTCCAGAGGCCCCTTCCAAACCACACCTCACCAGGACTCTGTGTAAGAGCAGCAGGTCCACACTCCCATAGTGCTGGTTTGCTGCAGCAGCACTTCCCTCTCTGCTTGGCATTTAAAGGCAAGGAGAAGTGAAAGCAATATTCAAATCTGACACTTTCCATCCGCTGCTCTGATTTCCCCTGGCATATTTAGTAGGAAAGAGGAAGTAAAATATTCAAAAGTCAGTCTTCTGGTTTTGTATTACTCAGTGGAATATAACAATATAAAAGTATTTTAAAAGATGCTCTTTTCACACTCTTCTAATTGGATAACTACTTCAGGTGCAGCCCTGAGCCCATGAAGCAGCTTTCTTCACTTCTATAGAATAGAATAGACCAGGTTAGAAAAGACCTTTGAGATTCATAGGAGTCCAACCTATCATCCAACACAATCAACTAAACCATGGCGCCAAGTGCCCCGTTCAGTCTCTTCCTAAACACCTCTGGTGATGGTGACTCCACCATCTCCCTGGGCAGCACATTCCAAATCTCTCTTTCATGAAGAATTTCTTCCTAACATCCAGCATGAACTTCCCCTGGTGCAGCTTGAGATTGTGTCCTCTTGTTCTGTTGCTAGTTGCCTGGGAGAAGAGACCAAGCCCCACCTTCAGGTAGTTGTAGAGAGCAATAAGGTCACCCCGAGCCTCCTCTTCTCCAGGCTAAACACCCCCAGCTCCCTCAGCCTCTCCTCATAGGGCTGTACTCCAGACCCCTCCCCAGCTTTGTTGCCCTTCTCTGGACATGTTCCTGCAACTCAACATCTTTCTTATACTGAGGGGCCCAGAACTGGACACAGGACTCAAGGTGTGGCCTAACCAGTGCAGAGTACAGGGAGAGAATGACCTCCCTGCTCCTGCTGGCCATGCTGTTCCTGATGCAGGCCAGAATGCCACTGGCCCTCCTGGCTGCCTGGGCACACTGTAGGCTCATGTTCAGCCTACCATCAACCAGCACTCCCAGGTCCCTCTCTGCCTGGCCACTCTCCAGCCACTCTGTCCCCAGCCTGTAGCACTGCATGGGGTTGCTGTGGCCAATGTGCAGAACCTGGCACTTGGATGTGTTCAATCTCATGCCCTTGGACTCTGCCCATCTGTCCAGCCTGTCCAGGTCCCTCTGCAGAGCCTCTCTACTCTCCAGCAGATCAACTCCTGCCCTCAGCTTGGTGTCGTCAGCAAATTTACTGATGATGGACTCAATGCCCTCATCCAGATCATCAATAAAGATGTTAAAGAGCATGGGGGAATAAAGAGCATTATTGGAAGCCAGAAATGCCTTCGATCTGGGAAAACTTCCCTTTATAATCCTGGGAAGTTCTTCCCAGAAGTACTTTCAAAAGACAAACCAAACCAAACCAAAAACACATCTTTTGCTTTAAAGTTCACTTCACTCAGGACTTTCATTCCTCTGCACCCTGGGTTCAACCAGGCTAGCAACACAAATTTCTGAAGCATTTCTGTTCAGCTCCTGCAGTGACTAAAATCCCCAAAGCTGCAGACTTATTAATTGTTTAGAATACATCATTTCTTGAGCTGTAGCTCAAGATGGAACACTTTCTTGCACAAGAAAATTCACAGGATGGATGAATCTCGAATTCCAGGTCATCAGTGAAATATTTATAGACCTTGCAATCAACTCCTCATTTCTTTGTACGAAGGATCACAGAGTAAGAGTGGAAACCTGGGAAAGGCATTTTTCAGTGTCCATACCAAAGACATTCAAAGGCTTTGAGTAATCTTTCAGTACCTCTGCTTAAAACACCTTCTGCACCTAGACACTTGCTCAAGGTCAGGCTGGATGGGGCTCTGAGGAACCTGATCTAGTTGAAAATGTCCCTGCTCCCTGCATTAGTTTATGCCCAAAGTAGATTGCAGGCAGGGGGGATTTTCCTTCTACCACTTTGGAACTTTGTTTGGCTAGAATAAGTTTTTCAGTTCCTGAATAAGATCTTCATCTTCAGTATTCAAAACACAGAATCACAGAAAATATGCTGTTGGAAGAGACTTCAAAGCTCATCCAGTCCAACCCTCAAACCAGCACTGAAGGGTTAACAGTAAAACAAGTCCCTAAGTGCCAGGTCCACAGGCTGCTTAAACACCTCCAAGGATGGCAACTCCACTGTCCCGGGCAGCTTGTTCCAATGTTTGAGAACCCTCTCTGTGAAGAAATATTTCCTAGCATCCAGCCTGAACACAGCTTGAAACCATTTCCTCTAGTCCTGTCACTTGACACCAAGGAGAAGTGGCTGCCTGCCCCTGGCTCCAACCTCCCTTCCAGTAGTTGTAGAGAGCAATGAGGTCTCCCCTCAGCCCCCTCTTCCCCAGACTGACAACCCCAGCTCCTTCAGATGCTCCTCACACGTCCTGTGCTCCAGGCCCTTCACCAGCATCATTGCCCTTCTCTGGACACAGTCCAGGGCCTTTCCCTCTCAAACAGGTTTAGGATGGGGATAAGCCACTGTCTAAGTGGTGGTGGGATGGGTGAAAAGATATTCTGACCATGTGACACTTACCCAACTGCTTGGAATGTCCCCATGCACTTCATATGACCAATATGAATCTAGTCTGACAAGCTTGTGTCAGTGCTGAGTATAAACAAAGGTGAGGCTGAAGACCAGTGCATAGAAACCTCACAGGGCTCATCATGGAACCACTTCAGGTCTCTTGTCCTTACCTCAAGCCTCTGTCCCACACTATGGGAACTCAAGTGCTCCCAGAGTTGAGCTCATATGGAAGCCACAGGATTTGTGCTTCTGAAGTTCTACTCTCAGGCTCCTAAAAGTCCACCAAACTTCAACTGGTTTTTAATGAATCTCAGTCTAAAAGCGAAGAGAGGCTACAGAGAACTAGTTGAAAACTTGGGAAGTTCCACAGACTTCTTTGTCCTGAACACCTACTTCTGATGTCTGTGGCTGAAAGCTTACTGCTGTTCCTTCCCACAGAAACTTTCACCATCTGGCAGAGGATGAAGCGAAAGAGAAAATATTGGGGCACCTGGACTTTGGTCCAACAGTATTCACAGCTGTGCACAGTGGCACAGTTTACCCCTTCCCTTCTTACCACCACGTTCATAGTTACCTGACAACGTCCAACTCCCTCCAAAGCAATATATCAAAGTGTTTGATTTTCACCTTGGAAACCCACTGTGGACATCACCACAGAAACATGGTTGATCAACACTGAACTGGAACTAAATTCTGTGATGCAAAAGACTCAACTCCATGTTGCAGCTCCTCCTGTCTGCCTTCGTATCCATAACATCTTTTTATTTTACCCCCCACTACCCAAGCAAGCTCCAGGGAACAGAATTGCTTACATCAAAGTATCAATGAGGGAGTTCAATAGTTGAACAACTTCCTGGGAATACAGCAGACCACGACAGAGCTGATTTGTGGTCTCATTACAGGACTGCCTAATGTACAGACTAAACACACATTGTTTACCCCCTGTGATTTGGAAGTAAGCCATAGATGGCCCTCTGAAGAGAGCTTCTTGCAACAAATCATCCGTCAGTCAAGCCAATAGGAATCAGCAACACAAGATCAAGCATTTTACATTACACCTGGCAAGGACTGGTGGCAGAGATGCAGCCAGGTGAAGAGCATTCTCCCTGCAGATGGTGCACAGTCAAAAACCAGTTGGGAATGAGTGTTGCAAATACTTTACTATCAGCCAAGTCTCAGCAGTGCTAAGTTGTTACACCTGCAACTTGGTACTCATCTACTATGAGCAAGCAGTGAGCACTTGCAGCCAAGAAAGCCAATCATATCCTGGGCTGCATCAAGAGAAGCATAGCCAGCAAGTCAAAGGAGGTGATTCTCCCCCTCTACTCCACTCTGGTGAGACCCCACCTTGAGCACTGTGTCCAGTTCTAGAGCCCCTATTACAGGATCTGGAGGTGCTGGAGCATGTCCAGAGAAGGGCCATGAGGATGAGCAGAGGGCTGGAGCTCCTCTCCTATGAGGACAGACTGAGAGAGCTGGGGTTGTTCAGTCTGGAGAAGACTCCAAGGAGACCCAATTGTGGCCTTCCACTATTTGAGGGGGGCCACAAGAAAGCTGGGGAGGGACTTTTTAGGGTGTCAGGTAGTGATGGAACTCGGGGGAATGGGAAAAAAATAGAAATGGGTAGATTCAGATTGGATGTTAGGAAGAAGTTCTTCCCCATGAGGCACTGGAACAGGTTGCCCAGGGAGGCAACCTGTTTAAGGCCAGGCTGGATGTGGCTCTTGGCGACCTAATGTAGTGTGAGGTGTCCCTGCCCATGGCAGGGGGATTGGAACTGGATGATCCTTGAGGTGTCTTCCAACCCTAACAATTCTATGATTCTACTATGCTGGAATCTATGCTGGGTTTTGTTCCCTTTTCTTCCGTCTCCATCTTTATCACAACACAGTAGGGAGGAACATTTTTGCCATTTTCTACAATAGTTCCAGACATTTTCATAGAATGTTTGGGATTGGAAGTGACCTTTAAACATCATTTAGACCAACCCCACTGCAGTAAGCAGGGACACGTTCAACTAGCTCAGGTGGCTCAGAGCCTCCTCCAACTTGACACACGCCCCAGGGATGGGGCATCTACCACCTCTCTGGGCACCTCCTCCTTCTATCTGGTCTGATTGCCTCTCTTTGAAACCATCACCCCTTGTCCTGTCACTACAGGCCCTGCTAAAATGTTCAACTTCCATCTTTCCTGTAAGCTGCCTCTAAGTACCGAAAGGCTGTTCTAAGGTCTTCCCAGAGCCTTCTCTTCTCCAGGCTGAAAACCGCAACTCTCTTTAGCCTGCTTTTACAGCAGAAGACTTCCAGCCCTCACATTGTTTTTGTGGCCTCCTCTGGAACCATTCCAACAGGTCACAGAATCACAGAAACACTCAGGTTGGAAAAGACCCTCAAGGATCACCAAGGCCAACCCAGAACCCTACTCTACAAGGCTCACCCCTAAGCCTGTTCCAAAGCCTGACCACTCTTGTAGTAATGAAATTTTTCCTCATATCCAACCTAAACCTCCCCTGGCACAACTTGAGACAATTTCCTCTCATTCAATGACTTGTTACTAGGGAGAAAAGGCCAGCACCCACCTCTCTCCACTTTCCTTTCTGCAGAACATGGGAAGGTCTCCCCTCAGCCTGCTTTTCACCAGACTAAACAACCCCAGTTCCCTCAGCTGCTCCTCACCAGACCTGTTTGCCAGACCTTTCACTAGCTTTCACAGACACATTCAGGTTGGAAAAGACCCTCAGGATCACCAAAGCCAACCCAGAACCCTACTCTACAAGGCTCACCCCTAAACCCTAGCCCCAAGCACCACATCCAAACCACCTTGAAACACATCCGGGCTTGGGGGCTCCACCACCTCCCTGCCCAGCACATTCCAGTGCCAGACCACTCCTGTGAAAATGTTTTTCCTATTGTCCAGTCTAAACCTACCCAGTCATAGCTTGAGGCCATTCCCTCTTGTTCTGTCACTAATTACCTGGGAGAAGAGACCAGCAGCAGCCTCTCCACAATGTCCTTTCAGGTAGTTGTAGACAGCAATGAGGTCTCCCCTCAGCCTCCTCTTTTACAAACTAACCATCCCCAGCTGCTTCAGTCACCCTTCAGATTTATTCTCCAAGCCCTTCCTCAGTTTTGTTGCCCTCTTCTGCACTCACTCCAGCACCTCCACACCTCTCTTCTAAAAACTGGGCACAATACTCAAGGAACAATTTCTTGCACAAGAAATTTTACAGAATGGATCTCATACTCCCCAGAGCTGAGTCCCAGGGGACAATCCCCTCCCTGCTCCTGCTGGACACAGCATTTCTAATGCCAGCCAGGAGGCCATTTGCTTTCCTGGCCCCAGGACACGCTGCTTGCTCATATTCAGTTGCCTGTCCATTAGCTCATATTCTGCTGCTTGTCCATTAGCACCCCCAGGTCCCTTTCCAGCCACACTGCTCCAAGCCTGTTGCATTGCTTGGGGTTGTTGTGACCCAAGTGCAGGACCTGGCATTTGGCCTTGTTAAAGCTCATCCCATTAATGTTGGCCATGGATCCAATCCATCCAAGTCCCTCCGTAGAGCCTCCCTACCCTTATGAAGAACAACACTTTCACCTAACATCTTTCTTGGCTGGGGGCCCCAGAGCTGGACCCAGTACTGCAGGTGGGGTCTCAGCAGAACAGAGGGGCAGAATCCCCTCCATCAATTTGCTGGCCACCAGTATTTCTGAGAGGTCTTCCTCTGCTCCACCAGTTTATGCATGCCCTGGTTCACCATCTCAACAAGTGGGATGCTTCAGTCTATGACCATGGATCCGATTCACTGCGTTCACCACTGACTGCTGGAAAATATTTTGGTTAAGAAAAAAAAAGAAGAAAATGTGGCTTCTTTTTCATCCTTATGCACTCCCTACAAACCATGCATCAGCAGAGTAGTTTGTACAAGAGCAGATGCAGCTCCAAGTCAAGCCTACAGATCTTTAAGCGCTGCCTCACAGCTCTTTTAAAAGCTCCCCTCTCACTAATGTAGCAACCGACAGTGAAAGCTCATCAATTTCAGCACGAGGGAAAAGTTGGAAGCACTGGAGGCCCTGCTTCTGGAGCCCATAAAGATGTGCTTTCCTGTCTCTAGACAACCACACACAACATCTGTTTTGGTCAGCAATTAGCAGAGCAACATTCAACAGATCATTTGACTGCAGCATGACTCGCTCTCCCCCTTAATACTGCTTTTTTTTTTTCCCTCCAGCCCCTTCCATCTAGCTTAGAAATCTGAAAGGTTTGGCTCCCCACACACACACCCCCCTCTCCTTCAGTTTTGAGCTGCTTAAAGTGACAGGACTGAGAAGCTGGAGCATTTAAGTAATGATGCCACTTGCATTAAGCAACTAGGAAGAGAAAATGCTGAAGAACCTCTGCTTTTATAGTGGAATTATTTCCCAACACAATTTCAGTTCTGTTCGGCTCACTTCCAGCAAAAGAAAACCATGGCCTGGCACAACTATTTAGGGATACAAATTGGCATTTTATACTTAATCAGATGCATTTCTTCACAGCCATGCCCTCCATTTCTCCCACTTAACAAGCAGAATATAACAACAGCAGGCACTTGCAGGGCAGATCATCTTGTCACCAACAAACAAGGTTAGTCGGACAGACACAAGCGATCCCACTGGTAAAAAGGTTTTGGACATGACTTTTCACTCCTGCAAACAGATCTAGTGGCAGATTTGTTTTCTAACCAATGTGAAGTTCAGGGGTACAATTAAATCTAGACTAGACCCAAACTACACCTTCAGCACTTCAGTTAAAAAGTCACTGCAGCTGCTAAAAAAACTCCCTTTAAGTTCACTATTGGGGAACTGGATCTTTAGAGAGATTTATAGCCATGACTCAGACCATCTTCTTCTCATCCTTGCAGTCAAAAAAAATATGCAGCACTGGGTGTTCCAGAGAAAACTGTCTACTAGAACAAATCCCTAAGCTGATTTCTGTGCTGGCAGGTAGCAAACAATTCCCTTGCCTGACGTAGCACTACGCTCACACCAGCCAGATTTTTGCATGACAGAAGTGCTGCAATAGGCTGGAATGACTTTTCCCTTCTTTTTCATCATCCTGCAGTAAAATACCCGCAGGGTGATTAGCCCCTACAAGGGATCTTGCAAGCCCGTAACAGACTTTGAAGCTCAGATAACACAGTGAAAGAGGATGATTTGTTATCAGCGTTGGATCATCTCGATTTGACTGCAAGCCCTGAGCCAGACGCCTCGGCGCAGGGTCCTCCTATTTGCAGGGCACACAGCAAAACAATACCTCGGACTCTGTCACGGCCTTAACACTTACAGTAACATTTCTCCAGCACCCCTACAAACATCCCACTAGCTTAAACTAAATATTTACTCGACTGGAACATCCTATAATTGATGAGTCAGTTTCTGCTGCTACAAACTCCTACAGAAATTTCTGCTCCTAGGAAAAGGGGAAAAAAAAGCCTGTGTTTTGGTCTCACTCGCACAGACGAAATCCAACCACTAAGAACTAAAGCTCCTCCCTGCAGCGTTTATTTGCTTGGTTCTTGCACAAGCCTGAGAAAGAATAAACCCAAAAGTTCAGCAGGCAGAAGGCCACTCTTGATTTCCTGAAGGATCCACTGCTCCCTGTGTAGTTCATCCCAAGCAGTGCTCATGTTTATTACGTTCACTATCACAGAGCAGGCCCACATTTAGAACAAGTATTTGCACAGCTCCAGCCGCCGAGGGCCATCTCCACTCCCTCCCTTTGCCCAGAAGTGGATGCCTGGTAAGCCACGTTTATCTGAGGAGCAGTTAGGTCTTCATTTCAACTTGGCACCTATTGATTTTTCCTCTAGTAACTCTTCCTTTTCACGACTGGTAACATGCAGCTCAAGTCCACTCAATAACATCGACCGCACCAAGGCAGCAAACCCAAACTCTGAGCCCAGACTCACATCTTGAAGTACTTCTACAGCAAGGGATGTCTTTGCTAGGGAATTATATCCCCCCCCTCCCACCACCACCACTATTGTTGAAGCTCCTGAGCAATTAAAGTCACTGCCTGCATGAGGCGAAAGGGCACTGACTGAGTTCGATAGGGATTGCTAAACCCTCACGCAAAGCCTCGACTTCCTCACCTAACCTTGCTCCTAACGCTCTCCAAAATTAAAACAACGGGACGGTTGCCCAGTAAACCAAAAGCCAACTATCAGCAAACAGGAAAAAACACAGAGTTAGCTGAAGGAAGGATGTGATGGGGATGGAACATTTCACCACTTTTCAGAACAGGCTCCGATTTAACTGCGCTCACACCCCTCCCCCCCGCCCCATCCCAGCAGGGGAGGAGAGGGCACCCCCAACTGCTCCCACCTCACCCAAGCTTACGGCAAATTTATCTGGGTGGTATCGATACATACTGCAACTCCCAGCTTTTGTTTGCACCCAGCATCTCTACAGGCATAGAAGCAGCCTCTCAGGAAGAGGAAACCCATCCCTTCACCCCTTGACTCTCCTGTGCTGCCGGAAGAGGCACACAGACCCCTGCCCCATGTAAAGGGGACCTCACTCTCTCATCTTCCCACCAGACTAAGAGGAAGGGGCTCAACTCCCCTTGCCTCATGGACCCGCATTCCAACAGTGCAGGGACCTGCCTCAGACAGCCCCATGCCTTGAGGGACCACTCCCCTTACAGCTTAGGGAGCATCTCTCTACCTCCTCACCTCAGGGGGCACACACGCTCCACCCCAAGGAGTACTTTCTTTTCCTCTCAGGAGACACCATATCTCAGGCAGCAGCCTCCCTGGGACACCTCACACCTCAGTGCACTCACAACCCCCAAGAAACAACCTTTCACCTCTCAGGCCACACCTCATCTCAGAGAAACCCCTTCTCCACCTCAGGGAACACCTCCGCCCAAGGAAGCATCCCCCTTCATGCAGAGCATCCAACACCTTCAGGGAGCACCTCCTCCATACCTCAGGAGCACCTCTTCTTCATCTCAGAGCATCCTACACAACAGGGAGCAAACCTCTATACCTCAGGGCACCTTCCAACCCCAAGAGTACCCCCTATAGAGACCAGCGCACCCCACATGTCAGCCCAGGGACGCCACCGTCACCCTTTTCCCCCCGGGGCCCATCGTACCTGCTGCGAGGGCAGCTCTACATGCAAGGCCCGGGTGGCGGAGCCCGGGGGTAAGGCGGCGGGGCCGGCGACCGAACTCATCCTCACGGCAAGGCAACGGCCGGGGAACGGCTGCAACGGCCGGGGAACGGCTACAGCGCCCGAGCATGAGCACTGCGGGCCGCTCGCCCCGCGCCGCCACCGCTGCCGCCGGGCACCGAGGGGTTAATGGCGGCAGTAGCACCGGCCCAGACCGCTGGCTACGGAGCCATATTACCGCAGTGCTGGGGGGCGGGCGGCAGGGGGCGTTCGGCCCGCTCATTGGCCAGTGTTCCACGGAGGCAGAACACCAAGCGCACTATTGAGAAGCTACTGGCTAAGCAGAACGTCAATCAAACTCGCTGTCAAACCGTTGGCACAGCAGCCAGCGTCCATTGGAGCGCCGACTTCCGGAAGGCGGGACGACGCCCGAAGGAGCGGCTGACGATTGGAGAAAAGCGGGTTTGATTGAAGTCGCCGTGTTCCGTCACGTGTGCGGGGGGGGGGGGGGGGGGGGGCTGTCTTGATCACGTGGTGGGACGAAAATATTTTGCTGGGCGGGGGTGGGGGCGCTGTCGCCATGGCAACGGCAGCGGCCTGGCAACGGCGAGCGACCCGCGCCCTGCGGAGGGGCGCCCGGGACTGCGGTCCCGCCAGGCTGCAGCCCCTCAGCTGCAGCCTCACGGAAGGGCGGTCGTGCCAGCCCGCCCTGCCCGTCAGCCGGTATGCCCCACGTCAGGTCCACCTGCCTTGCATCTCACCGGCCTGTTTCACATCACGGCCGACTGCCTCACATCTCGCCGAGCTGCCCCACTTCACATACCCCTACCCAACGACGCACCAACCTTGTCAGCACTGCACCAGTCTGCACCCCAACACATCCACCTGCCCCTGTGGGGCTGACCTGCCCCACAGCAAACCAGCCTTCCCCACAATATATCCACCTGCCTCATGTCACACCACCCCGCCCCACATCCCATTCTCCTTCCTCGCATCACACCAATGTGCCAAATAACAGACCAGCCTGCCCCACATCCCTTCCTCCTTCCTCACATCACACCAATGTGCCCCATAACAGACCAGCCTGCCCCACATCCCTTCCTCCTTCCTCACATCACACCAGTGTGCCCCACAACAGACCAGCCTGCCCCACATCACTTCTTCCTTCCTCATATCAGGCCATCCCAGATGCCAGACTACACTGATAAGCTAATAAGGTACCCACTTCCATCCCACCCAGGCAATATCCAAACATGCTTCCCAGCCAGAAGGACCACCCCCATCAGGCTGACACCATCTTCACATACCACACAGCACCAGGAGCGCCAGTCCTGGCTCCGCACCCAACCTCGGCCACTTTTCCCCGCAGTGCCCTGCAGCACCGGCCTGCTGTAGGTGGCTGCTCTGGAGACACCTGTCCCCATCCCAGTGCCGGGGAGCAGCTCAGGTTGTGCTGCAGCACCTGCCTGCACTCCCAGGAACGCCCATCCCACTGCCCCGGCAGCAGCACTGCAACTCCTGTGCCCAGCATGTGCTGTGACACTGGAAATGCCTGTTCCCACCAGCCCGGAAGGCTCTGGGAAGGCTGTGTTTTGTGCACTGCTGGAAAGCCCTGTCCTCCTCTCCTGCTCCTGTCTTCCTTTCCTCCTGTCCTCTTTTCTTCCTATCCTGCTCTCCAGTTCTCTTGCCCTTCTCTTTTCCTGTCCTCAGCCCCTTGTGGCTCCCGTGCCATGGAGACCTTCCCTGCAGCCAAGCTCACCAAGCCCATCCTTCACCTGCAATACTGATCATAGAATCACAGAATCAGAGAATGGTCTGGATCAGAAGGGACCTCCAAATCTCATCCAGTCCGATCTCCTTGCAGTCAGCAGGGGCATCCTTCTCAGCTGCTAAGCAGACTCTGTCTGTCCCCTCATCAATGTCATTGATGAACAAGAACGGACCCAGCACCAATCCCTAAGGGTTTCCACTGGTCACAGTTCTCCAGCTGGACTTGGCACCATTGACCACCACTCTCTGGACTCTATTTTGTAACCATTTCCTAATCCATCTCACTGTCTGTTCTCCTATCCCACACCTCCTGAGATTACTCACAAGGATGCTATGGGAGACAGTGTCAAAAGCCAGTGTTTAGAAAAGCCAGATGAGTTCCTTAACATAGCAGCTCACATGCCCTAGATATGGAGATTGAAGTTAATTTGCTGCTTAATGTAGACTGAGAGCTCTGAGCAATAATTCAGGGACTAAAAAGAAGCATTTTCCCCAGGGGACAATTCAAATATGATCCTAAATCCCATGTTAATTTATGAACAATTTTGTAGCAGTGGAACTGATAGAGCTCCAGAGAAGTCCCTGGATGTTTCCAGCTCATGCTTGTTAAGGTTTTGACCTCATATTCCAAACTTCAGATTTATCTTGGCATTTTGCTGTCTTAGTGTGAGGAGGAACTGTTTGCAAGAGCATTATACAATATGGAGATTCTAGGAATAAAGTTTCAGTTTTACATTCGATTTTCATTAGCTTTGAGAGGTTACTTCCATCCCTTGAACATCCCTTAATTCACCACAGGCCACTCAACATGAGGAGAGTCATCCACATCCAGCTGGAGGCCAGTCACTAGTGGTGTCCCCCAGGGATCAGTGCTGGGCCCCATCCTCTTCAATATCTTTATTGATGATCTGGATGAGGAGATTGAGTCCATCACCAGTAAATTTGCAGATGACAACAAACTGGGAGCAGATGTTGATCTGTTAGAGGGTGGAAGGGCTCTGCAGAAGGGCCTTGAGAGGCTGGACAGATGGACAGAGTCCAATAGGATGGCATTCAACAAGTCCAAGTGCCAGGTGTTGCACTTTGGCCACAACAACCCCATGCAGAGCTACAGGCTGGGGTCAGAGTGGCTGGAGACTGCCAAACAGAGAGGGACCCAGGGGTGCTGATTGACAGCTGGCTGAACATGAGCCAGCAGTGTGCCCAGGCAGCCAAGAAGGCCAATGGCATCCTGGCCTGCATTAGGAATAGTGTGGCCAGCAGGTGCAGGGAAGTCATTGTGCCCCTGTACTCTGCTCTGGTTAGGCCACACCTTGAGTCCTGTGTTCAGTTCTGGGCCCCTCAATTTAAGAAGGATATCGAGACACTTGAACGCGTCCAGAGAAGGGCAACAAGGCTGGGGAGAGGCCTTGAGCACAGCTCTGTGAGGAGAGGCTGAGGGAGCTGGGGTTGTTTAGCCTGGAGAAGAGGAGGCTCAGGGGTGACCTCATTGCCCTCTACAACTGCCTGAAAGGAGGTTGTAGCCAGGTGGGGTTTGGTCTCTTCTCCCAGGCAACCAGCACCAGAACAAGAGGACACAGTCGCAAGCTGTGCCAGGGGAGGTTTAGGCTGGAGGTGAGGAGAAAGTTCTTCACAGAGGGAATTGTTAGCCATTGGAATGTGCTGCCCAGGGAGGTGGTGGAGTCACCATCCCTGGAGGTGTTCAAGAGGGGATTGGATATGGCACTTGGTGCCATGGTCTAGTCATGGGTCTGTGGTGACAGGTTGGACTTGATGATCTTTGAGGTCTCTTCCAACCTTATTGATTCTGTGATTCTGTGATTACCCAAATTCAGCCTGAATTGACAGTTGGCTGAAGATGAGCCAGCAGCATGCTCAGGAGGTCAAGAAGGTCACCAACATCCCAGTATGGATCAGGAATAATGTTGCTCAGCACTAGTGAGGTCATACCTTGAGTACTGGGTTCAGTTTTGAGGTCCTTGCTACATAAAGGACATTGAGGTGCTGGAGAGTGTCCAGAGAAGCACAACAAAGCTGTATTAGAAATGCTGTGTCCAGCAGGAGCAGGGAGGGGACTGTCCCCTGGGACTCAGCTCTGGTCAGGCCACACCTCCAGTGCTGTGTCCAGCTCTGGACACCTCATACAAGAGAGATGTGGAGGTTCTGGAGCCAGGGCAGAGGAGGGCAAGGAAGCTGTGAAGGGCCTGGAGAACAAATGTGATGGAGAGCAACTGAAGGAGCTGGGGATGGTTAGTTTGGAGAAGAGGAGGCTGAGGGGAGACCTCATTGCTGTCTACAACTACCTGAAAGGAGGTTGTGGAGAGGCTGCTGATGGTCTCTTCTCCCAGGTAATTAGTGACAGAACAAGAGGGAATGGCCTCAAGCTATGACTAGGTAGGTTTAGACTGGACAATAGGAAAAACATTTTCACAGGAGTGGTCTGGCACTGGAATGTGCTGGGCAGGGAGGTGGTGGAGCCCCCAAGCCCGGATGTGTTTCAAGGTGGTTTGGATGTGGTGCTTGGGGCTAGGGTTTAGGGGTGAGCCTTGTAGAGTAGGGTTCTGGGTTGGCTTTGGTGATCCTGAGGGTCTTTTCCAACCTGAATGTGTCTGTGAAAGCTAGTGAAAGGTCTGGCAAACAGGTCTGGTGAGGAGCAGCTGAGGGAACTGGGGTTGTTTAGTCTGGTGAAAAGCAGGCTGAGGGGAGACCTTCCCATGTTCTGCAGAAAGGAAAGTGGAGAGAGGTGGGTGCTGGCCTTTTCTCCCTAGTAACAAGTCATTGAATGAGAGGAAATTGTCTCAAGTTGTGCCAGGGGAGGTTTAGGTTGGATATGAGGAAAAATTTCATTACTACAAGAGTGGTCAGGCTTTGGAACAGGCTGCCCAGGGAGGTGGTGGAGTCACCATCTCTGGAGGTGTTCAAAATCCATGTAGGCATGACACTTTGGGACAGGGTTTAGTGAGCATGGTGAGATTAGGTTGTTGATTGGAGTCCATGATTGTAAAGCTCTTTTCCAGCCAAAATGTTTGTATGATTCTGCTACATGATAATGCCTTTGGGGCTTCAAATAATGAGTGAATTAATAAGGAGCATTGCATTATTTTAACCAGGGCATTTGCAAGCTGCAGGAGGGCAGGGCTTTGTCTTCTTTTATCACTGGTGGGCCATGAGGATGATCAGAGGGCTGGAGCACCTCTCCTATGAGGACAGACTGAAAAATTTGGGGCTGTTCAGTCTGGAGAAGAGAAGGCTCCGAGGTGACCTAATTGTGGCCTTCCAGTATCTGAAGGGGGCCTACAAGAAGTCTGGGGAGGGACTTCTCAGGATCTCAGGTAGTGATAGGACTAGGGGGAATGGAATGAAGCTGGAGGTGGGGAGATTCAGGCTGGATGTGAGGAGGAAGTTCTTCACCATGAGAGTGGTGAAGCCCTGGAATGGGTTGTCCAGGGAGGTGGTTGGGGCCCCATCCCTGGAGGTGTTTAAGCCCAGGCTGAATGAGGCTCTGGACAGCCTCATCTAGTGTGGGGTGTCCCTGCCCATGGCAGGGGGGTTGGAACTAGATGATCTTTGTGGTCCCTTCCAACCCTGACTGACACTATGATACTATGAAAAGTCACTTGGAGCAGTAATGCTGTAGCTACATCATCAAGCTCTGCTGTATGCATGGCATTACCTAGGACCCTCTGTAATTTACTGCTGCCCAAGGAAATTATCATTTGAATTTGCTAACCACATAAAAAAAGGCTGATGTTATCCACCTGCATCATTTTGAAGATGACAGCATGACTCTTGTTACATCTCAGTGGATGTTCCTGGAGCTGATTATCATAAAAGATGAAATTCCACCTGTTGCAGTAAGTGCATGGATGCACAGTGCTCTCCCACCTCCATGACCTGCCCATCTGACCAAGCTGAGTGGGGTGCTGGATACTCTAATGGGAAGGGATGCCATCCAGAGGGATGTGGACAAGCTTGAGAGTTGGGTCCATATAAACCTCATGAAGTTCAAGGCCAAGTGCAAATCCTGCACCTGGGTCAGGGGAATGCCCAGTATCAATTCATGCTGGGGGGTGAGGAATAGAAAGCAGCCCTGTGGAAGAGGACTTGGGGGTGCTGGTGGGTGAAAAGCTGAACATAAACAATCAATATACACTTGTAGCCAAGAACCAACCATGTCCTGGGCTCCATCACCATCAGCAGGGAATTCTGCAGCCTGATGCACTCTGCTGAGACCCCAACTGCAGTGCTGGGGTCAGCTCTGGCATCCTCAGCACAGCACAGACAGGGTCCTGTGTGAGCAGGGCCAGAGGAGCCACAAGAATTATGGGAGGGCTGGAAGCTCTCTACTGTGAGGCTAGGCTGAGACAGTTGGGGTTATTCATCCTGGAGAAGGGAAGGCTCTAGGGCAAATTTCTTGGGGCCTTTCTATGGGCTGGTCAGAAAGATGGAGACAGAGTTTTTATCAGGGCATGCAGTGACAGGACAAGGGTTGATGGCTTTAAGATGAAAGAGAGGAGATTAAATTAGACAGTAGGAAGAAATTGTTTACTATAAGAGTAGTGAGACACTGGCACAGATTACCGGCATCCCTGGAATGTGCAAGGCCATGTCGGATGAGCCTTTAAGCAATGAGGGCTAGTGGAAGGTGTCCCTGCCCATGCAAGGTTGTTGAACAAGATGATCTTCAAGGTTCTTTGCAACCCAAACCATTCAATGATTCTATGATCTTCAGATTTCTTCAAATTAATCCAGCAGGCAAAGAGTGGGGAAAAAAAAGAAGGGGGGGGGGGGAGTGGGATGGAAAACATCCTCTGGTTACTGAGAATGTCTTGTATTCCCATGTGATAGTTCCTCACTTTGACCTTGTGGAAAGCCAGAAACAGGTTTTTTTGTGAACATTGTTTGTTGACATCAAAGCTAGAAAATCATTAAAATGATTATTAAAGAATTAATAATTTTCCTCAATAGCCCAACCCTTTCTGGTTGGAGGATGAGCAGAGGGCTGGAGCTCCTCTCCTATGAGGACAGGCTGAGAGTTGGGGTCATTCAATCTGGAGAAGAGGAGGCTCTGAGGAAACCTAATTGTGGCCTTCCAATAGCTGAAGGGGGCTACAAGAAAGTTGGGGAGGGACTTTTTAGGATGTCAGGGAGTGATAGGACTGGGGGGAATGGATATGGCTCTGGACAACCTGATGTAGTGGAAAGTGTCCCTGACCATGGCAGCTGTTTGGAACTAGATGAGTCTTGAGGTGCCTTCGAAGCCTGACAATTCTATGATTGTATGATTCTGTGATTCTATGAAAGTACAATTTTAACAAGATATGGTAAACCGTCACCATAATTTTGAAAAACCTTTAAAGAAAGGTGGATAAAATACCCCTCAGAAATTGTCAGAAGTGCCATTTAGTCTGGAGAAGAGCTGACTGAGAGGAGGTCTTATTAATGTTTATAAATATCTGAAGGATGGGTATCAAAAAAAAGGGGCCAGGGTCTTTTCAGTGGTGTCCTTTGATAGGATAAAGGGCAATGGATACAAACTGGAACCCAGGAAGTTCCACCCCAACATGAGGAAAAACTTCTTTCCTCTGAGGGTAATGGAGCACTGGAACAGGTTGCCCAGAGAGTTTGTGGAATCTCCTTCTCTGGAGACTTTCAAGACCCATCAGGAGGCATTCCTGAGTGACCTGCCCTAGGTGGTCCTGCTTTAGCGGTTTGGGTTGACTCAATGATCTTTGGAGGTCCTTTCCAACCCCTAACATGCTGTAATTCTATGATTTCTTCAAGTACTGCTCTACCAGTGGCCTTCTTGCTTGGTGGAACTGACTTTGAGGCACAAGGTCTAGTGTCCTTTCAGATAACATGCCTTGGGGAGATACTGCCTGCAGGTCATTGTAGGCACTATCTAGTAGAGTTTCTTGCAAGTTTTGGCAAGCTAGAACCTTTGGGAAAGGACAAAGTGACCTTGTGGCTAACGGTAATTCCTACTTCTTCCACAGATCAGGTCAAATATGCTTCTTACTGTGGTATGAAATCATTGCAAAATCACTCAAATGAGCAAACACACTTCAGTGATGGATGGCAGGATGCCAAGTGCAGGGCAAAATTATCTCAGTTTGTGAGTTGTTTACAGAAGACAAATTCAGTTTTGCCACTGAATGCCTCTTCAATAATGTCATTTCAACCACAGATGTGGGGTTAAAAGAGTTTATTTAGCTTCATCTTTAGAGAGATCAAGCTCAAGTAACAGAAAGCAACAGAATATTCTGGGTTTGTGGGAACTAAACCCTTGACACTTTTATGTCTGAGGTATTTCTGAGTGTATTTCTACTTGCAGCTGAATGTGTGAAGCCTGCTCTGTCCCAGGATACTGTTTTAAACTGCTGTGAGACCTCTGCAGCAGCAATAGACTTTCTAGTAATCCCTTTGCAACAGAACCATACAATCATAGACTTGTATTGGTTGGAAAAGACCTCTATAATCATCAAACTAAGACCATTATGACCATTAAACCCTGTCCCAAAGTGCCATGACCACACATTTCTTGAACACCTCCAGGAACACTGATTCCACCACTTCACTTCCAGTCTCTCACCACCCTCACGGGGAAGAACTTCTTCCTAACATCCAATCTGAGTCTACACATTTCTATTTTTTTTTCTATTCCCCCTAGTCCTATCATCACCTGACACCCTACAAATTCCCTTTTATCTATTCTGGATTTCCCCCTCTCAATTTAAACCCATTTCCCCTCACCCTTTCACAACAGGCCCTGCTAAAAAGTCTGTCTCCAGCTTTCTTATAGAATCATAGAATCAATAAGGTTGGAAAAGACCTCAGAGATGACCAAGTCCAACCTGTCACCCAACACTTCATAACTAACTTAAACCAAGGCTCCAAGTGCCACATCCAATCCCCTCTTGAACACCTCCAGGGATGGTGACTCCACCACCTCCCTGGGCAGCACATTCCAATGGCTAACAACTCTCTCAGTGAAGAACTTTCTCCTCACCTCCAGCCTAAACTTCCCCTGGCACAGCTTGAGACTGTGTCCTCTTGTTCTGGTGCTGGTTGTCTCAGAGAAGAGACCAACTCCTTCCTGGCTACAACCACCCTTCATGTAGTTGTAGAGAGCAAGAAGGTCTCCCCTGAGCCTCCTCTTCTCCAGGCTAAACAATCCCAGCTCCCTCAGCCTCTCCTCATAGGGCTTGTGCTGGAGGCCTCTCCCCAGCCTCGTTGCCATTCTCTGGACACATTCACAAGTCTCAATGTCCTCCTTAAATTGAGGGGCCCAGAACTGGACACAGTACTCAAGGTGTGGCCTAACCAGGTCTTCTAGGCCCCCTTTAAGAACTGAAAAGGCACAATAAGGTCTTCTTGGAACCTTTTCTTCTATTGGCTGCACAAACCCAACTCTCTCAGCCTGGCCTCACAGCAGAGGGGTTGCATACCTCTCATCATTTTTCTGGCCGCCTCTGGACCCACTCCAACAGGTCCATGTTCTTAGTGGCTGTGGATGGGATTCACCTAATGCCAAGACACCATGATACAACTCAGTTCATCAAACAAATGCTGAAGCAGTAGTTGTCCCTGAATTAGCTGTTTCAATCATTTCTCTCCATCCTATGATGGAATCAATCTGTCCCAACCTTCTTAACTATCCCAGTTTTTCTCAAATAGTAAACCATAGAATCATGGAATATTTTGGGATGGAAGGGACCTCAAGGATCACCCAGTTCCAACCCCCTGCCATGGGCTGGGACACCTCACACTAGAGCAGGTTGCTCAGGGCCACATCCAGCCTGGCCTTCAAAACCTCCAGGGATGTTTACTCCTGTGAGAAGGTTGCCAGCTAGTTTAAAAGTTGTTTGAATTAAGCTTCTTGAAAAATCTAGACAAAAACCTGATTGTCCAAAAAGAGCTGGATCTGGGGAGTCAAGTAGCAGGGGGTTGTAAAAACTGCCTTCAGAAGGATGCTATTACCTCAGCACCATAAAGAAAAGCTTTTAACAAGTTCAAGAAAGGTTCAAAGAACCTCACAAAAGCTTCTTGGTATGTAAACAACATGAACTGTTTCTGGATGTGTTGTGTTTGCTGTCGTGCTGTGATCTTCCCAGGTTTCTTGAGTGAAGCAGAAATAGGCCAAGGTAATTTGGGATGAGGATGTTTTTAAAAGGCCTCCTGAAAGTAGCCTTTGGGATCAAAACCATGATCCCATAGTTTGCTTACTCAGGGACACGTCTGCATTAAGCACAGGAGGGGTTGGCTTCGTGGGGATTGTATCTGAGCTTTGAGTGAGGGAGTGCTCATATCCTGTTTAATAAGGCTTGGAAAGGTGCCCTTTTGCCCTCTGAATTGCTGTTGTGATAGTTGGGAAAATGCTGGTTTGGATCAGATATAAGAACAAAACCCAAAGGCAATAAATGTGCTCTAAAATGGACAACTCTGTACAAATACACATGATGGTGAGGCCCCACCTGCAGTGCTGGGACCAGCTCTGGAGTCCTCAGCACAGGAGGGACATGGACCTGTTGAAACAAGTCCAGAGTAGGCCACAGCAATGCTGGAAGGACTAAAAGCCCTCTGCTGTGAGAGAGTTGGAGTTCTTCAGCCTGGAGAAGAGCAGGCTCTGGGGAGACCTTACTATGACTCTCCAGTAGCCTAGAAGAAAGGTGAGGACAGACTTTTTAGCAGGGCCTGTACGCCACAGCAAAGGATGGTGGTTTTAAGCTGACAGAGGGAAGATTTATACCAGACAGAAGGAGAGAATTTTCTGCACTGATAGTTGTAGAACACTGCCCCAGGTTGCCCAGAGAGGTGGTAGAAGCCCCATCCTTGGAAACTTTCTAGGTCAGGTTGGAATGGGCTCTGAGCAGCCTGATCTAGTCGTAGATCCCTGTTGACTGGGATACCTTGAAAGGTATCTTCCTATCCAAAGCATTCTGTGATTACTGAAGACACCTTCTCAGTGAACAGAGGCAGCTGAAGCAATTTATTTAACCACACAGTCAATGATGTAAAAGGCAGAGCAGGGGAAAAAAAAATTATAATTAAACAGTTCAGGATAAGGAATAGGATTTTCCAGTATCCCCCCCCCCCCCCCAAATCCTCACAGAATCATAGACTCATAGAATTGTTTGGGTTGGAAGGGATATAAAAGACCATTTAGTTCCAACTCCCCCTGCCATGAGCAGGGACACCTCCCAGGTTGCTGAAGGCCCTGTTCAACCTGACCATGAACACTTCCAGGGAGGGTTAGGATTACATCAGATATAATCATTACAGGTCTAAGTCCAGGTACCAGAGTGTTGCTTATTATAAGGCCTGTCCTAAGGGTATGCTGATAAAAGTGGGTCACCTCTGAAATTCCCTCTCTTAACACAGATGCCTTGTCTGCTGTTGATGTTACTTCTTGGACTGTTGACTACATGTCTACATCTCCTGTGTTGTTTGGAAGGAGTTGGAAAAGAAATTAGAAAACCCATTCTAAGATCATTGAAGTATTAACCTCCCATAAGGACTGGAGGCTGCCCTATGAGGAGAAGCTGGGAGACCTGGGGCTTTTTAGTCTGGAGAAGAGAAGACTGAGAGAGGATTTAATAAATGTTTATCAATATCTGAGGGTTGGGGGTCAAGAGGGAATGGACAGGCTCTGCTCATTTACACCCTGGGATAGGACAAAGGGTAATGGATAGAAACTACAGCACAGGAGGTTCCACCTCAGCATCAGGAGGAACTTCACTGTGAGGGTCACAGAGCCCTGGAACAGGCTGCCCAGAGAGTTTGTGGAGTCGCTTTCTCTGGAGACTTTCAAGCTCCATCTGGATGTGTTCCTGTGTGATCTGTGCTAGGTTCTATGTTCCTGCTCTGGCAGGGGGGTTGGACTCAATGATCTCTGGAGGTCCCTTTCAACCCCTCATATCCTGTGTTCCTATGAATAGCTTAAGTACAAGCATAAAAATAGTTCAAATGCTCATTTTCACCCTTGGGATCATTATTCCTTACTTGAAAGTTTCTCTGTATCTAAGTTTGAAGGCAGAAAAGTGATTGCTCTGGAGAAGGAACTGACAACAAACAGCTTCTGTGTTCTGAAAGTGATTCCATAACCACAGATCAATCACTGAAGCAACTTTTCTGTCAGGGAAATTAAAGCATTTACAGCTCTGTGCTTGCTCACAGGTCTCTACACAGAACCATCCACAACAAAGCAGCTCACTAACCTTTTAGCACATGGGCTCCATCACACCCACCCACCTCAAGCTGGCCGTCACCAGTCACTCACTCTCACTAGAGACTACATAGAAAGCTGATGCAAAACAAGAAGATGCTTCCTGGTGTCAGTGGACCATGGCTACTCAGTCTGGAGAAGAGAAGGCTCTGAGGAGACCTTATTGTGGCATTCCAGAATCTGAAAGGGGCTACAGGAAAGCTGGGGAGGGACTTTTGAGGGTGTCAGGGAGTGATGGGACTGGGCGGAATGGAACAAAAAATGAAATGGGTAGATTCAGATTGAATGTTAGGGAGAAGTTCTTCCCCATGACGGTGGTGAGACACTGGCACAGGCTGCCCAGGAAGGTGGTGGAAGCCTCATCCCTGGAGGTTTTTAAGGCCAGGCTGGATGTGGCTGTGAGCAGCCTGCTCTAGTGTGAGGTGTCCCTGCCCATGCCAGTAGGCTTGGAACTGGATGATCCTTCCAACCCTAACAATTCAATGATTCTAATTCTATGATTCTAAACACTGGCTGGTGCTTCCCCACTGAAGAAGAACTGGGTCAGCAAGTTGCTGCAAGAATTTTCTCCCAAGCAAGATGCATAAATTCTAAGCTTCTGATGATACCTCTGCTATGAGGACAGGCTGAGGGAGTGGAACTGGGGGAGTTCATCCTGGAGAAGAGGTGATGCCAGGGAGACCTAATAGGAGCCTTCCAATATCTGAAACGGGCTACAAGAAGGCTGCAGAGAGATTGTTTGCAAAGGCCTGCAGGGACAGAATGATGGGCAATGGTTTCAAACTAAAGCAGAGCAGATTTAGACTGGATGTGAGGAACAAGTTCTATACCATGAGGGTGGTGGGACACTGGAACAGTTTGCCCAGGGAGGTGGTTTGGGCCCCATCCCTGGAGACATTCAAGGTGAGGCTGGACAGGGCTCTGGGCAACCTGAGCTAGCTGAGGATGTCCCTGCTAAGTGCAGAGAGGGTTGGAATAGCTGCCCTTTGGAGGTCCCTTCCAACTCAGACCATTCTATGTCTCCTTTAGAGAGAAAGGCCTCATATAACTGATCTGTTGCCATATAACTCCCTTTTCGCCTTGGATCATTTTACAGTGTGGAGCTTAGGAGCATTTACACTTGCATTTGGTATTCCACCTGGTGCTGCTGCTTGGGCTATATTCTCCAAATATTTATCCAGAGGGTAATGCATACCTTTCTGCTCTGGACCTCCTCCTCATGCAACGTCGTTCCAGTCTGGGTTAGTGGGGTTTTTTCCCGGCTTTTCCCTAAAATGCTTTTTTTTCTTGTCATGGAGCTCCTGCCAGGCACCTCACGAGGGCAGCACCTCCTCTCTTTTTCTTTCTTCCCACTTCCTTCGTTAGATCTTACTCTGCTTCCAGGCTGTATTAAAAAACCCCAACCTGTGTTCACACTGCAAATGGCACCATTCTGATTATACGACTGTAATTAACCATGGTCTCAAAGCAACCTGGCCCAGAAGGCCAAAGGCAGCCTGGGCTGCATCCAAAGCAGCACTGGCAGCAGAGCCAGAGAGGTGATTCTGCCACTTTGCTCTGCTCTGGGGAGATCTCACCTGGAGTGCTGTGTGCAGGTCTGGAGCCCTCAGCACAGGAAGGACCTGGAGCTGCTGGAGCAGGTCCAGAGGAGGCCATGAAAATGCTCAGGGGTTTGGAGCAGCTCTGCTCTGAGGCCAGGCTGAGGGAGCTGGGGGTGTTCAGCCTGGAGAAGAGGAGGCTCCAGGAAGACCTAACACCAATCTTCCAGTACCTGAAGGGGGCTACAAGAAAGATGGAGAGAGACTGTTTGCAAAGGCCTGCAGGGACAGGACATGAGGCAATGGCTTCAAACTAGAGCAGAGCAGATTTAGATTGGATGTTTAGAACAAGTTCACTACCATGAGGGTGTTGGAACACTGGAACAGGTTGCCCAGGGAGGTGGTTGAAGCCACATCCATGGATATATTCAAGGTGAGGCTCAGCAGGGCTCTGGGCAACCTGATTTAGTTGAGGATGTCTCTGCTGACTGCAGGGGAGGTGGAGTAGATGGCCTTCAGAGGTCCTTCCAGCCCAGGCCATTCTGTGATCATCCAGTCTCATCTTTGACCCAGCACTGCAGGCTAGTGCAGAGGAAAGGACATTTATCAGGACTCTTGCAGGTATAACAAGGAATATAAGGAGGGCAAAGATGTCTTCAAGCACTGGAGAAGTGCAAATGCACTTGATGTCAAACTTAGCAACACTAGAACAGGAGGCTGCTGAGCTAAAAGCAAGGTAGATCCACAGGAAAGCAAAGAACTTCATAGAATCATAGAACTGTTTTGATTGCAAAAGACCTTTATGATCATCAAATCCAACCATTTTCTAACTCTACCAAGTCTGGTGATAAAGCATTCATAGAAGCACAGACCATTCATAGTGTCATTTTCAGAGCTGGTCTATTGAGGGTGACACGGTTGAATGTGGCAGTGCTGGGTCAATGGTTGGACTCAATGGTCATTAAGGTCTTTTCCTGCCTAAATGATTCTATGGGCAGGAGCCTACCTCTTGTTATAGCAAACAGAAGATGCCTGGACAGCAAGGCAAGAGTTTAGTGACACCATCCTGACACTGTCCCAGCAACATTCAGTGTGGCAGCCACTGCGTCAGTGGTCATAACTTCAACTTCTATGAACACTGAGGTTATTTGCAATGTGATCTTTTCTGGATGCATCAAAGCCTCTTCCCAAGAAGTCCTCACTTTACATAGGGGAGAGCATGAGGTGGAAAATCATAGAATGGTCTGGGTTGGAAGGGACCTCCAAAGGTCATCCACTCCAACCCCTTCTGCACTCAGCAGGGACATCCTCAACTAGATCAGGTTGCCCAGAGCCCTGTCCAGTCTCACCTTGACAATCTCCAGGGATGGGGCCCCAACCACCTCCCTGGGCAACCTGTTCCAGTGCTCAACCACCCTGTAGGCACAGGGGAAGGTAATTTCATGACAAGGATATCCCCAGTGAGTCTTTTGCTAAATCAAAGCCATTAAACACTCTGCAAGCCTAAGATGAATTTTAGATAAGGTTCTTATCTCTGTGATCCTTAGATTAGCAAGAGAAGCATAGAATCATAGAATTAACCAGGTTGGAAAAGAACTCAGAGATTATCAAGTACAACCTATCACCTAATACCCAACACCTCCTGACAACTAAACCATAGCTCCAAGTGCCACATCCAATCCTGTTGTAAATACCTCCAGGGACAGTGACTCTAACCCCTCCCTGGGCAGCACATCCCAATACCCAATCTCTCTTTCTGGGAAGAACTTTCTCCTCACCTTGTGCCTAAACTTCCCCTGCACAGCTTGAGACTGTGTCCTCTTGTTCTGGTGCTGGTTGCCTGCCTGGGAGAAGAGACCAACCCCCACCTAGCTACAACCTCCCTTCAGGTAGTTGTAGACAGCAATGAGGTCTCCCCTGAGCCTCCTCTTCTCCAGGCTAAACAACCCCAGCTCCCCCAGCCATTTTTTCATGATTTCAGCTCAGAGGGATGACTGAAACTTGAGTGTAGGGAACTAGCACATCCTGGGCTGCTACCTTGGGCACAGGATAAGATCAAAGGAAAATTCCCCTATTATGGGCTGCTGGTAAGTAGGGAGGAAAGAACAATATTCAGAAGCAATCTCATGTTGGCCAGCAGGTCCAGAGAAGTGATTTTGCCACTCTAGTCTGCTCCAGCGAGACATCACCTGGAGCATTGCATCCAGCTCTGGGGCCACTGACACAAGAGAGACATGGACCTGCTGGAGTGGGTCCAGAGGAGACCACAAAGATCATCAGAGGACTGGAGCAGGTCTTCTATGGAGGCAGGCTGAAAGAATTGGGGTTGTTCAGCCTGGGGAAGAGAAGTCTTTGGGGAGACCTCAAAGGAGAAGTTCAGTATCTGAATGGGACCTGCATGAAAACTTAGGGAGGAAACTGTTTAGAAGAGCCTGGGGTGATAGGATGAAGGGCAATGGTTTGGTATAGTTAGGTTGGACATTAAGAGGATGTTCTCTGCAATTCTGGATGTTCTCTCCAACCTGATCTCTTTCTTCCAACCTGATCTCTTTCTTCCAACCTGATCTCTTTCTATGATCAGGTGACCCGCCTGGTGGATGTGGGGAGGCCTGTGGATGTGGTCTACCTAGACTTCAGCAAGGCCTTTGACACCGTCCCCCACAGCAAACTGCTGACTAAGCTGTCAGCCTGTGGATTGGACCACTACACTCTGTGCTGGGTTAGGAACTGGCTGGAGGGCCGGGCCCAGAGAGTGGTCGTGAACGGTGCCGCATCCAGCTGGAGGCCAGTCACCAGTGGTGTCCCCCAGGGATCAGTGCTGGGCCCTGTCCTCTTCAACATATTCGTTGATGATCTGGATGAAGGGGTAGAGTCAGTCATCAGCAAGTTTGCAGATGACACAAAGTTAGGGGCAGATGTTAGTCAATTAGAGGGTAGAAAGGCTCTGCAGAGGGACCTCGACCGACTGGAAAGATGGGCAGAGTCCAATGGGATGGCTTTCAACAAGTCCAAGTGCCGAGTGCTGCACTTTGGCTATGGCAATCCCATGCAGAGCTATAGGCTGGGGTCGGAGTGGCTGGAGAGCTCCCAGACAGAGAGGGACCTGGGTGTGCTGATCGACAGCCACCTGAATATGAGCCAGCAGTGTGCTCAGGTGGCCAGGAGGGCCAATAGCATTCTGGCCTGCATTAGGAATAGTGTGGCCAGCAGGAGCAGGGAGGTCATAGTGCCCCTGTACTCTGCTCTGGTTAGGCCGCACCTTGAGTACTGTGTCCAGTTCTGGGCTCCTCAGTTTAAGAAGGACATTGAGACACTTGAGCGTGTCCAGAGAAGGGCAACAAGGCTGGTGAGAGGCCTTGAACACAAGCCCTATGAGGAGAGGCTGAGGGAGCTGGGATTGTTTAGCCTGGAGAAGAGGAGGCTCAGGGGTGACCTTATTGCCCTCTACAACTACCTGAAGGGTGGTTGTAGCCAGGAGGGAGTTGGCCTCTTCTCCCAGGCAACCAGCACCAGAACAAGGGGACACAGTCTCAAGCTGCGCCAGGGGAGGTTCAGACTCGAGGTGAGGAGGAAGTTCTTCACCGAGCGAGTCATTCGGCATTGGAATGGGTTACCCAGGGAGGTGGTTGAGTCATCGACCCTGGAGGCGTTCAAGGGGAGATTGGACGTGGCACTTGGTGCCATGGTCTAGTCATGGGGTCTGCGGTGTCAGGTTGGACTCGATGATCCTCGAGGTCCTTTCCAACCTGGGTGATACTGTGATACTGTGTGATACTGTAATGAGGGTGGTAAAATACTGAAACTGGTTGCCTGGGGGTGTGGTTGAGACCCCATCCCTGGAGACTGTGAAAGACTAAAAGTTTGTCTCTCTTGGTGTGACTCAACAAAGATAAAATCACTTGGTGCTTGCCCAGACAATACCTGATATGTGTTGGGCAGAGCCACTGGAACAACTCTTGGAAGGTGCAAAGATAACATTGCTCGCTGGGCCACAGCTGGCCTGACAACAATGGACCGAGGCCACCTTCGGGAATATGCATGAGAAAAGATAATCTCCACCCATCAAGTACCCTGGAAAGGGTGACACAATGGATTCACCACCTGTTTCCTGATGTGTAGTGAGTGTGGGGGCTTGTCTGGATGGAGACGGAGGAGCCGGAGGGCCCCCCCCACCCCCAATCTAGACCTCTTGCCCAAACACACAGAAATACACAGAAAGATTTCCGGGGGAACATTTACCTAAGGATGATTTTCCTGGCCCTGGAATTCCTGAGGGACAATACTTGGACACATACCTAAGGACTAAAAACTATATAAAAGACTTGAGCCACTACTGGCTACTCAGGAGAAAAACGGAGATGAAGGAAAACACAGAAGACGGACCATGCCGCTGAGAAGGACAATGCTGCTCCGGAGAAAAGAGGCCGTGGAGCTGCCCAGAGGACCACATCTCTTCTCCAGCCAAAGCTTCAGCACCCTTTCTCTACAGACCCAGGCTGCCCAGAGGACCACAGCTCTTCTCCAGCCAGAGCCTCAGCACCGTTCCTGTACCAACCCAACATCTCCTGCAGCACCTTTCCTCCACAGACTCAAACTGTCTTGGGGGGGTGAGGGGTGTGGTAATATAATTCCTTTCCTCTTCTCTCTCTCTTCTCTCTCTCCCTCTCTATTTTCTCCCTCTCCCCTTATTTCCCCTTAATTTATGTAATAAATAGTCTAGCTGTTGATACTTTGGCCTCGTTTGTGCCTCTAATTTCACAACATGGGAATATTTAAAAGAACTGTGTCTCCGGACCGAGACAGAGACACACAAGATCAGATTTGATGTGGCCCTGGGCAGCCTGATCTAGTTGGAGGTGTCCCTGCTGACTGCAGAGGGTTTGGATAAGATGGCTTTTGAGGGTTCCTTCTAACCTGATGCAACCTGTGAATCTGTTGGATCTTAAATGACAGAACTTCCATCACAGCCAAGAGTCTTGGGCAGAACTGGTCTGACCTTGCAGAATGGACAATTACAGGCATTCATTAGTGCAGCCCTTCACAGGACTTACTATTAAAACATTATTTGATTCCCTTGCTCTGCTTTAGAGGGGGATATGCAAGCAGCTGCTGTGCTTTGATAGAAAACCTGATCCAGTGAAAACACTGCTTGGAATAAGCTCTGTAAAAACTGACCTTCCCCAGTTTGTGCCACTTGTGGTTTCCAGTGACTTATCTGGTCACAAACTGTCAGAAGTGGCTTGGGCAGAGGCCTTTTTTTTGGTGCAATGCCAGAGAAGGCACTGGAAACCCAGACAATGTTTGCTAACAGAAAAGAGAGAAGCAAATCAATTCTACTAAGGTGAGGAAAAGGGGAAGCGAGCAACACATGAAGTTTATCTTCTGGAACAGGAGACTTTCCAATTCCATCAACCAATCCTGAAAAGGGCAAAGAGTAAGTCTGGCTTTCACCTTGAAGAGCAGCAGTGTCAGCCTGTGAAAGTCAGCCAGCACTGATGGACCATTTCCATAGCCCCAGCCCAACAGACAACAGGTTAAACCCTCACTTGTTACTAAAAGAGTCCACATGAACTTTAGAGCAATCATGGGCTATTTCTGGAGCACTTCACACCTCCAGCAGCAGAAGGCTGAGGGCTCTGACAAGAGCTGGAAGGGTTTCCTCAGCTGAGGACCTGGATCCTGCTCTTTGTGTGCTAGGCAGCAACAAAACCCTAAGTGATTTGCTGAAAAGCTGCAGCAGGATGCAGGCTTTCTGTATCTGCTCAGTGAAGGAGGTCCACAGATGTGGGCTTGTCTTAGCCACTTTATACAGGTAGGCAAAAATCAGCCCTAAACCCACAACAATTTGCACGGCCCATGCAGGGATAATGCAGATCCATGTGAGTCTGCTTTAGGATGAAGAAAGCAGTTTGCTTCCCATAGAGCTGAGGCCTGGCTTCAATCATTGATTCAATGATTGATTGGTGCTATGATTCATTGATTGATTCAGTCAACCATAGCATCAATCATAGAATCAAATTAATCATAGAATGCTAGAAATTGGAAAGATACCTCTGAAGAATGAGTCCAACCCTCCTGCCAAAGCAGGGTCACTGAGGGCAGGTCATACGGGAACGCATCCAGATGGGTCTTGAAAGTCTCCAGAGAAGACGACTCCACAACCTCTATGGGCAGCCTCTTCCAGTGCTCCACCACTCTCACATTAAAGAAGTTTCTCCTCATGTTGAGGTGGAACTTCCTGTGTTCCAGTTTGTCCCCATTGCCCCTTGTCCTAGTCACACAGAATCAACCAGGTTGGAAGAGAACTCCAAGATCATCAAGTCCAACTGATCACCCAACCCTAACTAATCAACCAGACCATGGCACCAAGTGCCTCATCCAGGCTCTTTTTAAACCCCTTCAGGGATGCTGACCCCACCACCTCCCTGGGCAGCTCATTTCAGTGGCCAATCCCTCTTTCTGTGAAGAACTTCTAAGATCAAGCCTAAACTTGCCCTTGTGCAGCTTGAGACACTGTCCTCCCATTTTGTTATTGGTTGCCTGGGAGAAGAGACCAACCCCCACCTGGCTCCAACCTCCCTTCAGGTAGTTGTAGACAGCAATAAGGTCTCCCCTGAGCCTCTTCTCCAGGCTGAGAGGACACCACTTGAAAAGAGAGTGGCACCTTTGATGGACTGAATTTAGGGAGTAGAACCTCAAGCAATGCTCAGCTGGTAGAAGGAAATGTTTTAGCTCTTGTAGGCCACAAACCTTGGGAGCAAACTGTGGCTGTGTAGAGAGAAAAAAAGCATTTAGCTGATTACCAACGGCCATTGTGACTCAGGGAAGCCACACAATAAGCTGAGAATAGGAGCTGGTAAACATTGCAAGAGAGTCTTTTGTCTTCTGTCTGAACTTAGATAAGAGATGTATGATCATTTCTCTTTTGTCTAACACCTGTCTGAGCCTTGCCAAGGGATGTGTGTTCCCTGGCATTTCCTCAGCAGCCAATCATGAGTCTGTAACTGTTGCAGGGGCACATCTAATCACCACTCACGAGTTGCTTTTGATTATGTTAGCCTAGATAAAGAAAAGACTTCATACAATAAAGTAGACACTTTGTTTGCATCAAGCTTTGTCCCACTGGACCCCCCCTGCCGCTGAGTCTTGAAAGTTCTCCAACATATTTTGATTGTGGACAGAAGGGACATTCTCAGTTAAAAGATCACAACTCAGTTTTGAGACTATGTTAAGAATGAAAATTAAGATTGAACAAGGTGACAAGGCAGTGACTTTTGCTCTACCTAAACAACCACAGAAAGAGAACAAAAAGGACAGCAGGAGACAAAACAACAATTAAGTTCAAATCACTGCTGTTACTAACTGTTGATATAGCCCTGCCTTTGAGGAAAGGCTAACTTCAGCTGTGAATTTGGCAGCAACCCCCCACTTCTCTGTACCGATGGTGGCTTTGCTGAGACAGCCACCCTTTCCCCTCCTCCTTCTCTTTCTGATAAGACTGTAGTTTATGAAAGTTGTGTTCTGATTTAAAGCAACAGTACTAATTTCATTATTACTGATTGTAATGTGCTTTATAGATTTGTTATTTTGATGTTAAGTTTTACCAGTAAGCATTTAGTACTCATAAGTACTTGCCAAGGGATGTGTGTTCCCTGGCATGACAGCTGTGGCTCAGTTGGTAGTGCATAAGACCCTTAATGGGAAGGTTGTGAGTTCAAGCCTGCAGTGGGCAGTAGTGTCCTCCCTACTCTAGTCATGAGGTGTGTGGTGACAGGTTGGACTCGATCTCTGAGATCTCTTCCAACCTTGGTGATACTGAATACTGAATTTCCTCAGCAGCCAATCATGAGTCTGTAACTGTCACAGGGGCACATCTAATCACCAAGCATGAGTTGCTTTTGATTATGTTAGCCTAGATAAAGAAAAGACTTTGCACAATAAAGTAGATACTTTGCTCGCATCAAGCTTTGTCCCATCTCTCAATTGCAGTACACCTTCACACCAACCTCCTGTCTGTAAGCCAGGCCACACAATCCCAGCGACACCAAGGAGACCAAAAGCAGGCCACTTTTTTGGTTCTTTTTGCCCAAATTTATTTCTAGAAATTTGTACAAAAACCAAAAATGAGTATTTGATACTTGGTAAATACAAGAATCTATCAAACGTGACAGATGGACATTCATTTGTAGAGGCAAGACTCCAGGAATGTGAAGTACCATCATCTCGCACGGAAGGAAGGCACATTTTCGAGCTCCAAAACACACCCAGCTGGACCATTGTAAAGGCAGACATGCAAGTAGTGCAACTTCTCAGGTTTGCACATGAACACCTTGTACTATGAAGAGCAAAAAGCTCACTACAAGCAGTGCTAACAGCCACGTAAACAGTTTGCAAACACTTCAGATCCTACGTGTGGGATGGCTACTCCTCAACATTCACTGGACTGGAATAGTTAAAAAGCCAGCTCTGGGCAGAAATGATTCCTAGCTTCCCCCAAATGGGATCCAAAACACTTCCATCCATAGCTCCCAAAGCATTTAACTCTACAGGTTACACCCTAAGGGTCTGCAGGATTGCACCATCCCATCAGTCTTTGGAGTTGTGTGGCTATGGAGGAGCCTCACGGCTCCAGCCTGATGTCTCCATGCAAGCCCAGGACAAACCTGTTTCTAAACTGACATTCATCACATAGGTGGTGAAGTTCCAGCCACCAAAGCATCCACCACCACTATGTATATCAAGGCCCACCAGACCTATACATCCTTTGGTTTCCTGCATCACCCACAGCAGGGAGTTTGGCATTCTCCTTGTGCTTTCAGAAGAGGCTTTCCCAAAGCAGAAACGCCCTCGTGCGTGGCCCTTGTGCACCACACCTGCAATACTGCAGTCCTGCTCACATCAACCTGCTGCTTGGCCTGCAAACCAGCTGGCTCCTACTCTTCCCAAACACACCTTGTGCTGTAGGACTGCCTCCTAAGTCCATTGCTGGTCATGCAGCAGCACTGCAGAGCAGACTCCAAAGGCAATCGTTTCTCCCTATCCAAATCCTCACAGCAATGGGGAGTTGTGCTTTTGTGTTTTAGTTTCCTCCTGATACAGAGACATTTGTCATGGGATTTATCCAAAGTAAAGCCTTTTTTTTTGTTTGTTTGCTTGTTTTGTTTTTTTTATTGAGTGATCTAGCAATACTTGAAACACTTTCTTTGAAGGACACACACACCCACACATGCTTTCAAGTACAGAATGACAGTTTGGACTCCTGGAGATGATGTGTTGATTCTGAGAGAAGGAGGTGTCTGCTGAAACAGTCCTTTCAGTTGACTTCCAAGACTTCAGTGTCTGGCAGGCCAAATTTGCTCTTGTACTTGTCAAAGAGTTTGATCAGGGAGTCCACATACATGCTGTGGTAGAAGTCCACTTCCTTCTGGGATGGGTTATCAATTTTGGGGATGGTGATGGGCTCCCCAACTGATTAAAAAAAAGAAGGGAAAGATCTATGTTAGGTTGAATGCTCTGCACAGCCTGGAGAGTTGTCTTCTACGGCCACAGCTATGGCAGTTCAGCACACCTTGGCATAGCACAGCTTGGCCTTAAAGCAGAAGTTTGCCCAAGTCCTCCCTGTCTTGCCACCAGCAAGACACTCATCACATCTGCAGCCATATCCAGACATGTTTTATCCACATAAAAGCCAACAGTGCTCTGCTGTACAAAGTGCTTGGGAACTCTCATTTGCTTCTCTTTACAGCAGAGTGATAAATCCCTCCTCATTCAATGATAGGCACAGAATGGTAGGGGTTGGAAGTGACCTCTGGAGATCATCCAGTCCAGCCCTTCTGCTAAAGCAGCATCACCCACAGCAGATCTCACAGGATCATGTCCAGCTGGGCTTAGAATCTCTCCTAAGAAGGAGACTCCACAACCTCTCCACGCAGCCTGTGGCACCCTCACAGGAAAGATTTTCCCTTGTGTTTAGGTGGAACTTCCTGGATTCCAGTTTGGGCCTCTCATCCAGTCACTGAGCACCACTGAAATGAACCTGGCCCCGTCCTCTTGAGATCTGCCCTTTAAATGTGGGTAAGTATTAAGACAATACAAGAGGAACCAAGAGTAATAGCTGCAGCTCTAGTATACTTCCCTACACACACAAAAGCAAGGCAGCACTTTTCCCCTCTATTCCCCAAAGCCTTACTGCTTTGGGTTGGAAGACTCAAAAGCAAATTTTGGAGTAGGCTTTTAAGACTCAGCTGTCAGACAACATCAAGCTGCCAGTCCTAGGAGTGTGGAGAGCCAGGCTGCTTTTGACTTGAGCCACATAAAGACCAGAGAAGGTTCCAGCTACAGCACTCTATAGAGCTCACTTGGGAGAGCTGGCTGGCAGTAGAGCACGATGAGAGGCTTGTAGCCTATGGAAACTTTTCTAGCTCATGATGAGCTGTGCTGGAAGGTTTTAAATAGAAGGAAAAAACACAGTTTTATAGTCAAGAGTAAGGGTATGGCATAAACTCAAGTATTCTACTACCTAGAGGAACACATGCAGCACGTTTATAGCAAGAACTTACCAACAGTAGTGATGGGCTTGGAATAAGGTAACAACCCCCAGGTGTTGGAAGAGAAGAGGCCACGGCCATGAAAGATACATGGAGCAAAGCCAATGTGCTTCTGGAACTTCTTCTGCACCCATCTTCCCCAGGAGCCCTCCTCAAAGATCACCTGCTTGTACACTTCATTCTCCCCAAAGGAGTAGACAGGAACCAAGTCCGCACTAGAAAGGAGGAAAAATGTTAGGACTCCAACCAGCCCTACAGCACCACACTCCCTGCTGTGTACTCTGAGCGTGATTATTCAGATTCTACTGCCCAGACATTTGTTGGCAGCACAAGGTACTGACATGTGGTAGAATGCTGGAACAGGTTGCCCAGGGAGGTGGTTGAGGCCCCATCCCTGGAGATTTTCAAGGTGAGGCTGGACAGGGCTCTGGGCAACCTGATGTAGTTGAGGATGTTCCTGCTGAGTGCAGAAGGGGTTGGGCTGGATGACCTTTGGAGGTCCCTTCCAGCCCAGACTATTCCATGATTCCGTGCTTCTCCCATGCAGGTTCCTGATACATTGCTTCTTTATCCTGGAATCCTCCTGGCATCCTAAGCGTCTTCCTATCTCTGTGCCCTACTCAGGAAGAGAAGCCAGAGGTGACACTCACATGTCTGATGTTCTGGCCATACCTCCCCACAACACAGCAAGAGTGCACAAAGGAGAAGCCATCCAACAGCTGCTTGAGGGGATGAGAGACCTTCATAGAATCATAGAACTGTTAGGCTTGCAAGGGACCTTAAGGATCATCGAGCTCCAACCCCAATTTGATAGGGGCTGAAGCCCCCTGCCATGGGCAGGGACACCTCACACCACAGCAGGTTGCTCACAGCCACATCCAGCCTGGCCTTCAAAACACCCAGAGATGAGGCTTCCACCACCTCCCTGGGCAACCTGTGCCAGTGTCTCACCACCCTCCTGGGGAAGAACTTCTTCCTAACATCCAATCTGAATCTACCCATTTAACTTTTTGTTCCATTCCTCCCAGTCCTATCATTCCCTGACACCCTAGAAAGTCCCTCCCCAGCTTTCTTGTAGCCCACTTCAGATACTGGAAGGTCACAAGAAGGTCTCCTCAGAGCCTTCTCATCTCCAGACTGCACAACCCCAACTCTCTCAGTCTGTCCTCACAGCAGAGCAGCTTCAGCCCTCTGCTCATCCTCATGGCCTTTCTCTGGGCACATTCCAGCACCTAGAGATCCTTCCTGTAATAGAGGCTCCAGAACTGCACACAGTGCTCCAGCTGGGGTCTCACCAGAGCAGAGGGGAAGAATCATCTCTCTCAACCTGCTGGCTACGCTTCTCTTCCTGCAGCCCAGGCTCTGCTTGTCTTTCTGGGCTGCAAGTGCTCCCTGCTGGCTCCTGTTGAGCTTCTCCTCCCCCAGCACCCCTAAGTCCTTCTCTTCAGGGCTGCTCTCCAGCCAGTCCCTGCCCAGCTTATGTCGGTGCTTGGGATTGCCCCAACCCAGATACAGGACCTTGCACTTGTTGAACCTCCTGAGGTTCCACATGCCAGCAGTGGTGCTGGGGCATTGTCTCTTACCCATGCCTTAGGGCCAGTTTGACAAATCCCTTCCTGTTCTTCAGCGTCACAGAATTCTTCCCTGGGGTGCAGTTCAGGGACTCCGCTGCTCCTCCAACCACGATGATGATGGCATTGCCACTGCCATTCTTGGACAAGATGTAATCTATGCTGTCACGGTTCACAGGACATATACCTGCAGATCCAAGAGGCAGATAAGGGTCAAGATATGAGATTAAGACCATCCTGTGGGCATCAGGAAAACCTCCTGCAAGATATTGGTGGGGAAAAGTTTGTGCTTTGGTTGCAAAATTGAGTTGTCCAACTTCCTTCAGCTCCTAGAAGGTTGGGTTTATTATCAGGCATCATGTTCCTCAACTAAACAAAGCTGGACAGCACTAGACTTGGTCATAAAAATCTAGCTCTCAAAATTTTGCCCTTAAGCTCTCAAAGGTCCATCCCAACCCAAACTGTTCTATGACTCTTCCTTCCCAATGATAAATGAGCTTCAGGCCTGGGGAGGGACTTTTGAGGGTGTCAGGGAGTGATAGGACTGGGGGGGATGGAACAAAACTAGAAATGGGGAGATTGAGATTGGATGTTAGGAAGAAGTTCTTCAGCATGAAGGGTGGTGAGACACTGGCACAGGTTGCCCAAAGAGGTGGTGGAAGCCTCATGCCTGGAGGTTTTGAAGGCCAGGTTGGAAGTGGATCTGGGCAACCTGATGTAGTGTGAGGTGTCCCTGCCATGGCAGGGGGGTTGGAACTGGATGATCCTTGAGGTACCTTCCAACCCTACCAATTCTATGATTTACTGAGGTCTTAAACCAATCTCCTTTGGCATCACCAAGCACAGAAGGAGATCCTTGCTGAAGCCTTTTGTATTATCTAGTCCAACATCCATGCAGTGAGCAGGGGCATCTGCAACTAGATCAGGGTGCAGAGACCCCTAGACAACATGACCTGGAATGTTTCCAGACATGGAACATCTACTACATCTCTGGTCAACCCATGTTAGCATTCCACAATCCTCAGTGTAGAAAATTTCTACTCCACTGCTCAGGTTGTCCAGGGAGGTAGTAGAAGCCTCATCTGTGGAGGGTTTTAAGGCCAGGCTGGATGTGGCTCTGAGCAACTCGATCTAGTGTGAGGTGTCCCTGCCCATGGTAAGGGGGTTGGAACTGGATGATCCTTTGGTTCCCTTCCAACCCTGACAATTCTGTGATTCTAAAAATGCCATGAACCTTGATTCTCTGCTCCTGAAACTTATTGTCAGAGCTTGTTTATGCTTCACATCTTTGGCCAGGGTAAGCCAAGGAGAAATGAACTGCCATCATGTGTGTTCCCATCCACAGAACATGTCTGAGCTGGGTTGAACGCTAAGGTCACTGCACCAGGAAGGGCACTATGAGGCCATTTAATTTTAGAAGTTTATTCTGCACATCTCACCACAGTGATCACTTGACCCAAGAGCTAAATGATGAATGGATCTTGTGGAATCACACAGGATAAGTTTGCAAAGCTCCATGGGTATCTGGGCATGAAGGTCATCACTTAATCAGCTCCAGACCACAGAAGAGTAGACCTCACTTGAGACAATCCACATGGATGCCCAGGTGGCATGCAAGGCCAAGGGCATCTTGGCTTGTGTCAGGAATAGTGTGGCCAGGATTAGTCCCAGCAGGACTAGGGATGTAATTCTACCCCTGTACATGGCACTGGTGAGGCCCCACTTTGAGTATTGTGTGAAGCTCTGGGCCGCTCACTTCAAGAAGGATACTGAGGGGCTGGAGTGTGTCCAGAGGAGATTGGTGAAGGGACTGGTGGGAAAGCCTTTTGAGGAGAGGCTGACTGAGCTGTGGCTGTTCAGCCTGGAGAAGAGGAGACTTGAGAGGGACCTTTTCACACTCTGTAACTACCTGAAAGGAAACAAGGTGGTGGTTGGGCTCTCCTCCCAGGCAACTTGTGACAAAATGAGAGGGTATGGCCTGAAGCTGCACCAGGGGAGGGTTAGGTTGGATGTTGGGGAGCATTTCCTCACAGAAAGGGTGATTAGACACTGGAATGACTGCCTAGGGAGGTGGTGGAGTGGCCATCCCTGGGGGTGTTTAAGGCGAGATTGGATGTGGCACTTAGTGACATGGTCAATGTGGCGGTGGTTTAAGGTCGTAGGCTGGACTCGATCTCAGAGGGCTAGTCCAACCTCAGTAATGATTCTGAGACATATACATTAGTCATTCCAGCATAGTTCCATCTTTCTGTCCATGTTTCCTTTGAAAGGCTCAGGCCATGCTTGCTGCTCTATAGGACAGCAGAATGACAGAATGGCTCAGGTTGGAAGGGACCTCAGATCATCCACCCCAACCTCACCACCATGCCCAGAGACACCTCTCAACTAGACTCAGCTGCTCAAAGTCTCATCCAGCCTGGCCTTGAACATCCCAAGGGAGGAGGCATCCGCAGCCTATTCCAGAGTCTCCTCATCCTCAAACTGAAAAACTTCTGCCTCAGCTCCATTCTAACCCTGCTCTCCCTCAGCTTCAAACCATCCCTCCTTGTACTGTCTCTAGACACCCTTAGTAAAAAGTCTCTCTGCAGCCTTCCTGTAGGAAGTAAAACTAGTAAAAAAGGCAAGTAACTAGTGGATAAAAGTTGATTTCAAGTCTACACAGTCTCTCTCCATCCTTCATGTAACCCCCCTTCAGGTACTGGTAAGCAGCTCTAAGGACTCCCCAGAGCCTTCTCTTCTCCAGGCTGAACACCCCCAGTCCCCCTCAGCTGGTCCTCACAGCAGAGGTGCTGCAGCCTTCATGCTTCTCCTCCTCTCCCCACCAAGGCTCACTCGTACACAGCCCTGGCTAACAAAGCAGCACAGTTTCCTGCTCAGCCATTTCACACTTGTTAGTGGAAGGAGATTAGAGCTGCTCATAGCACTGAGCATGGAAATCCTTCCTCCAGAAAAAAAACCCATGAGGCATGCAGACAAGTGGCAACTGCTGAGCTGCCCCTCAGCACATTTCCCCACTATACAGTATTTTCTGGCCATCTCCTCATGCCTTCAAGGATCCATGGTATAGCTCTAATTTCTAGTAGGCCATAAAATAGAATCATCTAATCAATTTGGTTGGAAAAAACCATTAACCCAGCACTACCAGATCAACACTAAACCATAGCCCTCAGCACCACATCTGCACAGTCTTTAAATCTCTTCACAGATGGTGACTCCACATCCCTAGGAAGTTTTTAGCAGGCCTTCACTACCACTTCAGGGCCAAATTGTTATTTCCTAATACCCAATACCATGAAATGCAACAGTTTGCTGGAAATCAGCTCAGTATGGGTATCAAAGCTGTGATATTTGATAATCTTTCACTCAAAGTGATTCATCCCCACATAAAAGGATTGAGGGAACTACCAGCACTTTCCAAGGGATGTTAAAACCTTTGTAGTGACTCCACCCCCTTAAGGTCTAGTATAGGAAAGTGAAGACAGATGATGGCTTTCAGAAAGTTAACATAGCCTAAGAGCTCACATGTGTAGTCTTGCTCAAATCTTCAGTACAGAGGATGCAGAATTCCCCTCTGATTTAACTGTGATGCTCAGGGAATCACAGAATCTCAGCATGGGGGAGGTTGGAAGGGGTATCTGGAGGTCAAATCCAAACCACTGTTAAAGCAGGGTTACCCAGGATCACATCCAGGCAGGTTTGGAGTCTCTCCATAGATGGAGACTCCACAACCTCTCTCAGCAGCCTGCTCCACTGCTCTGGTACCCTCACAAAGAAGTTTCTTCTCATGTTTAGGTGTAACCTCTTGTGTTCCAGTTTGTGCCCACTGCCACTTGTCCTGTTACTGGGCACCACTGAAAAGAGGCTGGCCCCATCCTCTTGACCCCTACCCTTTAGATATTGATCATCATTGATAAGATCCCCTCCAGTCTGCTCTTCTCCAGGCTGGATAACCCCAAGGCTCTCAGCCTTTCCTCCTCATAGAGAGATATGCTCCTATCCCCTCAGCATCTTTGTAGCCTCTGCTGGACTCCAGTAGTTCCCTGTCCCTCTTGAATGTGGGAGCCTAGAACTGGACTCAGTCCTCCAGACAGAGCCTCACTTAAGGCAGTCCTAACACTCCAGGAGACCATTGACCTTCTTGGCCACAAAAGCACATTGCTGACTCACATTGATCTTCTCAATCAGGACTTCCAAGTCCCTTTGCCATGGAGCTGCTTCCCAGCAGGTTAACCCCTAACCTGTACTGGTGCAGGGGTTATTCCTCCCCAGGGGCAGGACTACCCAAGCCCACCCTGTCAGCAATTTCATCACTAAGGTCTATTCTCACCTTTGCCCTATAAAGTGAACAAAAAGAGGGAAGCAGCTGTGGTTGGCCCCAAGATGTGTCCATCAGGAATCTTGAGCAGAGTGAATGTTTTTAAATATAAAAAGGCTGAGCTATGTGGAAACTTAAGCAACACATGAACTAAGTTCCTAAAACATGATAAACTGGAAAGACAGCTGGAGCACCTCTGCTGTGAAGACAGGGTAAAAGAACTGGGGCTGTTCAGCCTGGACCAGCTAAGGGAGCTGGGATTGTTTAGCCTGGAGAAGAGGAGGCTCAGGGGAGACCTTTTTGCTCTCTACAACTACCTGAAGGGAGGTTGTAGCCAGATGGGGGCTGGTCTCTTCTCCCAGGCAACCAGCACCAGAACAAGAGAACACAGTCTCAAGCTGCACCAGGGAAAGTTTAGGTTTGAAGTGAGGAGAAAGTTCTTCCCAGAAAGAGTAATTTGCTATTGGGACGTGCTGCCCAGAGAGGTGGTGGAGTCACCATCCCTGGAGGTGTTAAAAAAAGGATTGGATGTGGCACTTGGTGCCATGGTTTAGTTGTCAGGAGGTATTAGGTAATAGGTTGGACTTGATGATCTCTGAGGTCTTTTCCAACATGGTTGATTCTGTGCAGAAGGCTCCAGGGAGATCTTAGAGCAGCCTTCCAATACCTGAATGGGGCTAAAGGAAAAGTGGGGAGGGACTGTTTAGAAGAGCCTGTGGTGAGAAGACAAAGGTAAATGGTTAGAAACTAAAGCAGAGCAGATATAGAATAGAACAGAATTTAGGTTTGACAGAAGGAGGAAATTCTTTACTATGAGAGTGGAGAAATACTGGAACAGGTTGCCCAGAGATGTGGTTGAGGCCACATCCCTGGGGACATTCAAGATTAGATTCTGTGGTCCTGGGCAGTCTGATCTAGTCGGAGATGCCCATGTTCACAGAAGATGTGTTTGACAAGATGACCTTTGAGAGTCCCAACCTGATGCAAACTGTGAATGATCTCACCTTCTCACCCTGCACTGGGAATCTCATCCTACACCAGGACAGACTAGCGGTTAACCTGCTGAAATTCTCATCCTGCACTGGGAATTTTGTGCTATACACAAACATCCTCTGGTGCCAGAGGATGGAAGCGGGCTCAAGATACTGAACATGAGCCAGCAGTGTGCCCAGGTAGCCAAGAGGGCCAATGGCATCCTGGCCTGCATCAAGAACAGTGTGGCCAGCAGGAGCAGGGAGGTCATTCTGCCCCTGTACACTGCACTGGTTAGGCCACACCTCGAGTACTGTGTCCAGTTCTGGGCCCCTCAGTTTAGGAAGGAGGTTGACTTGCTGGAAGGTGTCCAGAGAAGGGCAACAAAGTTGGTGAGGGGCTTGGAACACAGCCCTGTGAGGAGAGACTGAGGGAGCTGGGGTTGCTTAGCCTGGAGAAGAGGAGGCTCAGGGGTGACCTTATTACTCTCTACAACTACCTGAAGGGAGGTTGTAGGCAGGAAGAGTTTGGTCTCTTCTCCCAGGCAGCCAGCACCAGAACAAGAGGACACAGTCTCAAGCTGTGCCAGGGGAGGTTTAGGCTGGATGTCAGGAAGAAGTTCTACACACAGAGAGTGATTGCCCATTGGAATGGGCTGCCTGGGGAGGTGGTGGAGTCACCATCATTGGAGGTGTTCAGGAGGGGACTTGATGGGGTGCTTGGTGCCATGGGTTAGTTGTTTAGGTGGGTTGGATTGAATAAACCAGAATAAACCTAGAATAAACCAAACCGTGTTGGAAGAGACCTTCAAGATCATCGCATCCAACCCATCAACCAATCCAAACTGGTTTATTCTATTCTACTGCCCTTCCTAGGCAGGACAAGCACTTTTTCCTCACCAGATTTGGTTGGTGGCATTCTCCCTCACCAAATTTAGGGCAGCAATGTTGAAAACTGTTAATCCTAGCAGGTGAGAGCCAAGTGCAGCTAACTCTAGTCTCCTCCCCAGCCATGAGTCAAGATCCAGCCAATATACTACACTAAGGTACTTGTTCCACAAAGAGCAAACAGGACACTGGACTGGTCCCGTTTGTGATCTTAAAACATTAAATTCCTCATCTTTTCCAAACCAACAGGAATCCTCACTCTGAAAAGGAAGTTCAGGCCATGCAAAAAGATCATTTCCTTGAGGTGGTCAGCACTGCTTCCTCTGCCCAGCCAGAACCTACCAGCCCTCACCACTAGAATCCATAGGAAAAAGAGAAGGCTGAGGGGAGACCTCATTGTTGTCTACAGTTACCTGAAAGGAGGTTGTGGAGAGGTTGGTGCTGGTCTCTTCTCACAGGTCATTAGTGACAGAACATGAGGGAATGGCCTCAAGCTGTTTCTGGGTAGGTTTAGACTGGACAGCAGGAAAATGTTTTTCATGGCAAGAGTGGTCTGGCACTGGAATGTGCTGGGCAGGGAGGTGGTTGAGTCCCCAAGCCTGGATGTGTCTAAAGGTGGTTTGGATGTGGTGCTTGGGGCTATGGTTTAGAGGTGAGCCTTGTAGAATAGTGGTCTGGGTTGGCCTTGGTGATCCTGAGGGTCCTTTCCAACCTGAATGTTTCCATGATACTAAAGCCCTTCAGCACACTTATCAGTGTCTGTTCCCTGTCAGCCATCTTCTCTAACAGGAGGCTCTTCTGAAGAGCTGAAACCATGCAATCCCTTAGAGCCTACTCCTGGCAGATATCTAATACTGAGGCTGGGTGAAGAGTGCATGTGTAATCACCATCAGTGCACAGCAACTCCTGTGGCAGTGAGGCCAGGGGCAGCTCTAGCATTCACTTTTCAAAGGCTTATGAACAGTTGGTGTTTTCAATCAGTGTAACTTCTTTCTCCACCAGGACCTCCTAGTGCTAAGTAGGACATCTTACTTCCCTGTCTCCATCTCCTACACCCACAACTACAGATCATAGAATGGTTTGGGTTGCAAGAGAGATTAAGGTCATCCAGTCTAACCTCCAGGGACAGCACAGGGACATCATCTAGAGCAGGTTGCTCAGAGTCCCATCCAGCCTGGCCTGCAATGGTTCCAGGGATGGGGAATCTACCACCTCTCTGGGCAACCTGGACCAGTGTTTCACCACCCTCAGTGTGAAAAATAAAAATTTCAGGTAAGAGACAGGGAAGAATCTCTCCTCTTTGTGTTTCAAGCCATCATCCCTTGTCCTGTCACAACAGGCCCTGCTAAAACAGTCTGTCATCATCTGGCCCCCTTTTAGCACTGGAAAGTCACCAGAAGGTCTCCCTGGAGCCTTCTCTTCTCCAGGCTGAACCACCCCATCTCTCTCAGCCTATCCTCACAGCAGAGGTGCTTCACCCCCATGATCACTTTTGTGTCACTCCATGTCCATGTCTTTCCTGCTTTGAGGACTCCATAGCTAGACACAGTACTACAGGTGGGGTCTCACCAAGACACCACATCTGTTTACTATGCCTTTGGACAAGGGTAACCTTGAGTTAAGGACAAATGCAGAGGAGCAGCAGTCCCCACAACCCAAGCTAGGCACATTCCTTCACAGCTTCCTTCCTCTTGACAGCTGTATGAAAGCAATGTTTGTGTGATGCTACCAGAGACAAGTGGTTACAGGAGCTTCTACCACAGCTTTTCACCTGAGAGGAGGACAGCTCAGGGGCAAGGGCATGAGAAGGAACAAAGAGCTCTTGCACTTACCACCAGACATTAAGTAGTCCCTCAAAATGGGCATCCTAAAGTTTCCAGCCAAGGTAGCAAGGTATGGTCGGATTCCAGGGAATTTCTGGCTGACACCTGTGGCCTCTGTGCTGAAGTTGCAAAAGGCACCCAAGCCCATGATGCCATGCGGATGGTAGCCAAAGATGTAATTCCTGGTTGTGAGTAGGTTGTGGGTTTTAACCAGCTAGGAAAGAAAAGAGTGAGCTCAGATGAAGACAAACACTTACAGGTAAGAAGAAAAATGTTGAAGTCCTCAGCTTGTGTGCTCATCCCACCAAGGGGAACAGCCCCCAGGTTTTGGCTGTGCACTACCCTGGATTTCAGAGCTCTGGGCAACTTGATTTGGTTGAGGATGTCCCTGCTGACTGCAGAAAGGGCTGGACTGGATGACCTTTGGAGGTCCCTTCAAACCCAGACCATTCTGTGATTCATGTAGACTTCAGTTCTGCCAGAAGAGGAACCAGAATAAACAGGCTGGCTTTAGCTACAAGATGAGTGCCAGCCAAGCAGGAACAGGGTTTGGGCTGCAGTACCCTGGGCCCTTTGTTTCCCTACTCTTCCCAAAGGTATTCTTGCACAGCTCTTGTCCAAACCAACCACATTCTTCGTGGCCCTGTAGCCACAGCTACGCCTCCTCTCAGGCAGTCTCTCTCAGCACATTAGTGGCTCAGGTCCCAGGATGAGGGAGTAAAAAAACATTTAAAACCCACCCCACAATCAGGGCCCCATAACAGAAGTAAGTTTGCTTAATACCTGAAAAAGACACCAAACCACTTCATTTGCCTGCTGGCCACATTTCAAGAGGGAAAAATGTACATAAGAGTGGCTTACCACTGGAAACCAGCCCTCCTTTCAAGGGCTTCTGCTCTTGAGCAACAGAGCACCCCAAGCCATCCACAGCAGTGCTCCAGTTTCTGCAGGACACACACTCCATGATCACAGTGGTTTAGTGTTGAGCTATATTCCTGACCACTTACTCATCTGTTTGCACAGCATGGGCACTCCAAAGCTATCTTGGCTGGGCAGAGCACTAACCATGCATCCTGGTTTGAGTTAGAACAGAACCAGTTCTGGTCAGGGATTTGGCTTCTCAGCCTAATATCTGCTCAGTGAGGACACTTTCTGAAGCCCAGGGCATGTTTGCACAGGCAGTAACTGCTTCTAGCAGTGAGAAAGCTGATGAGAAGAGTTACTGCCAAGGGTTGGGCTGCAGATAGGCTCTGCCTGAGACTTGCCCCTGTGCAGACCAAGGGCACTGCTAAATCTTGTGCCTCACACTGGAGTGCAATAAGTAAGAGGTGGCATCTGTGGGGAAGAGTGGAAAGGACAGGTGACCCTGAAGTGACCAACAAGGGATTCCACAGCCTACTGGACAGCTGAGGGGTAAGAAGGTCTCTTCCTCAATGTCCAAGCAGGACTCTGTCCCTTCCACCTTCAGTTCTGATCCCTGTGCTCCTGAATCCATCTCCCATCTGCCACTGAGTCCAGTCAAAATCAGTGGTGACAATGACATCATTGCCACCAGGGGATGGGTTTAATACTGGGTTAGTATCTTTTTATTTCACTTTATTCTTGTTATTTCCATTAAAGCTGGTCTAACTTTCATTTCCAACCCATCATTTCCTCTCTTAATCCTTTTCTCTTCCCTTTAGGAAGGGAGAGGGTTTAGAGAGCCTCTGTCACTTGTCTAGCCTTAAACCTTAACACCAGGCCCTGGTACCACCAGGTCAGTACCTGCTACTGGCCCTTGCTACCTGGCCAGAAGCTTTTTTGATGTTGCCAGTTGCAGAGGTGTCACAGCATGGTAGAGGCTGGAAGGGACATCTGAAGATTGTCAGGAGAGTTGGACTCAGAGTAGGATCAGCTAGAGCAGATGAGACAGGAAGATGCAGTTTGTAATCATTAAGATTCGCCTTAAGCCTCCTACCATACACCAAAGCAGCTTTCCCTGATTGGAGTGGAAAACTTCTGACTTTGAGTGGGACAAGAAGGGATTGGCCCCTTTGCAGGCTCCTAGTTCACAGGATCAGGAGGTGCTGCTGCTCAGGAACATCCTTTTCATCAGTCAGACATTGGAATGGCCCAGGAAGGTGGTTGAGTCCCCAAGCCTGGATGTGTTTCAAGGTGTTTTGGATGTGGTGCTTGGGGCTCTGGTTTAGGGGTGACCCTTGTAGAGTAGGGATCTGGGTTGGACTTGGTGATCCTGAGGGTCTTTTCCAACCTGAATGTTTCTGTGGTTCTGATTGGACCACAAGTGGTCTGAGCTGTGTAGCTGCACAAGAGAGCTGCTGCATCACCCTACATAGAATCGACCAGGTTAGAAAAGACCTCAGAGATCATCAAGTCTCACCTAATACCTAACCCCTCCTGACAACTAAACCATGCCTCCAAGTACCACATCCAATCCTTTTTTGAACACCTCCAGGGACAGTGACTCCACCTCCCCGGGCAGCACATCCCAATGGTCAAGTTACTCTTTCTGAGAAGAACTTTCTCCTCACCTTAAGCCTACACCTCCCCTGGTGCAGCCTAAGACTGTGTCCTCTTGTTCTGGTGCTGGTTGCCTGGGAGAAGAGACCAACCCCCAGCTGGCTACAACCTCCCTGCAGGTAGTTGCAGAAAGCAAGAAGTTCTCCCCTGAGCCTCCTCTTCTCCAGGCTAAACAACCCCAGCTCCCTCAGCCTCTCATCACAGGGACCTCTCCCCAGCCTCATTGCTCTTCTCTGGACATATTCAAGTGTCCCAATGTCCTTCTTAAATTGAGGATTACTGGACACAGTACTCAAGGTGTGGCCAAGGAGAAGCAGGGGGTTGGGACCAAATGATCTCTAGAGGTCCCTTCCAAACACTGCATTCTGTGGCTCTCTCCAAGCAGGGATCAACAGTTGAACTCAATGACTCTTAAAGCTCTTTCCCAACCAAAACGACTCTCTGAATATTTCTCACATTGTTTTCCTGACTGCAACATCTCAATAGACTTGGGCAGGACCCACACAAGCCCCAGCTGCACCTTCAAGCACGAGGTACTAAACAACTGCACCCCTGCAGAGGTCTCTCAGAGTCAGCTCCCAGAGGTAAAAGCACAGCTTGCCAAGACATCACATCCACCTTACCCACCCCACTGCCTCAGCCAAGCAGAGATTTAGCAGCCAGTAAGTCCCTTTCTGTTGACTCATGCTACAAGGGGAGCTGAAAGTGTCATTGCAGCACATTGAAGAGCCTGGCCAGAAATTTGATTCCCTCCTCCCCATGCCCCTCCTCCCTCCACCCCCAACTGCTGTCCCTAGCTGAGGCTATGGCACTTGAGCTATTTCAGACAGCAGCTGGCACCCAGGCGTGACACAGCGGAGGGTTAAGCAAGTTGACTGCCCCTCTTTACACTTTCCTTTGGCTCTGAGGACAAGTCAGGCTCCAGGAAGCATGTGCAAGGTGGTTGTAGCAGCTCTGCAGGGTATGTGTCACACCAAGTCATCCTTTCTCCTCTTTCCTGTGCCCAATTAGATGATGGCTTTGATTTCACTCTCCAAAGGGGGACGGCTCTCCCTTGAGCAGTTATGGCTTACAGACTGCAGGATGGAATCATAAAGGTTGGAAAAGACATCTGAGGTCATTGAGACCAACCATAGAATCATCAGGGTTGGAAGGGACCTCAAAGAGAATCCACTTCCAACCTCCCTGCCATGGGCAGGGACACCTCACACCAGAGCAGGTTGCTCACAGCCACATCCAGCCTGGCCTTAAAAACCTCCAGGCGTGAGGCTTCCACCACCTCCCTGGGCAACCTGTGCCAGTGTCTCACCACCCTCAGCCATCAACCCAACACCGCCATGCCCCCTAGTGCCACATCCACACATTTTTTTGAACACCTCCAGGGATTGTGACTCCACCACCTCCCTGAGCAGCCTGTTCCAACCCCTGACTGCTCTTGCAGCAAAGGATTTCTTCCTAATGGCCAGACTAAACCTTCCCTGGTGCAACCTGAGGTCATTTCCTGTTAGTAATGACAAGATTTCAAGCCCCACCTCACTCCAAACTTCTTCCAGCTAGTTGTAGAGAGCCAGAAGGTCTCCCCTCAGCCCCTTCTTCTCCAGGCTAAACAATTCCAGTTCCCTCAGCTGCTCCTCATAAAACTTGAGAAAATGGTGCCTGAAAACCAGGCAGGGGGGCAGGGGTGGGTGGAGCAATGATATGGAAAGCAACCCCTCCATCTGTGATCTCTTGCTCAGTTCTAGGAAAGATTCAAAGCCAGGTAGCTACAGACACGCATCTTGGCTGGACCAAGGCTGAGAGAGCTGGAATAGCTTAGCCTGGAGAAGAGAAGGCTCAGGGGTGACCTTATTGCCCTTTACAACTACCTGAAGGGAGGTTGTAGTCAGGCAGAGGTTGGTCTCTTCTCCCAGGCAACCAGAAACAGAGCAAGAGGACACAGTCTCAGGCTGCACCAGGTAGGTTTAGGCTGGAGGTTAGGAAGAAATTCTTCCTAGAAAGAGTAGTTGGCCATTGGGATGTGCTGCCCTGGGGGGTGGTGGAGTCACCATCACTGGAGGTGTTCAAGAGGGGATTGGATGTGGCACTGGGAGCCATGGTTTAGTTGTCAGGAGGTATTAGGTAATAGGTTAGACTTGACAACCATAGAGGTCTGTTTCCAGCCTAGTTGATTCTGTGATTCTGTAGCTAGTGGCAGACACAGCTCCTTTAGAGCTCTTCTCAGAGCAAAGTGGTGGTTTCCAAGCTCCAACCCTCATCCTTCCCCTGCAGCAAGCACAGCTGATGGCAGAACCAGAGGGGTTGTCCTTGTCATTCTGGAACAAGAAGCATTTGTGAGCCAAGCTTGGCAGAGCCACACATCTGCCCTCACACAGATGACACGCTGTCCTGCTGCAAGCCATGGCAAACACCCTGCTCCAGTCCTTCCACCATGTGCAAAGAGACCCAGCTCCCAGGACAGCCCATAGATTGCAGGCCTTGTACAAGCCTCAGCCAAGCTGCAGCCTGTTCTCTTTGTCTTTGCTTTCCAAGAACTCCTGTTATGGAGGCACAGAGTTAGTGATACCCACCACCCTCATCTTCATCACTTCACTTTTAGTCCTAAGATTGAAACTTTCCTTTGTCACCTTGACAAGCAACCCCTGAATTCCTGGGCTAGCTTATTAGGTTGCCCTAAGGACTTGCTGCAGCTGTCATGGACATTTCTGCTACTCTGTTCTGAATATCCAATAGTTTTTTTTCCTTTTGCCTTCAAAATCTTCTCCAGCTCTCAATGGCCTGAAGACTCAGTGCTCCCATGAGCACTGAATTTGGCTCCCTAATTCAAGAGACTGAGAGCTGCTGGAGAGAGTCCACAAGGATGGTTAGGGGAGATTCTGTGATTTTCTTCTACATCAAGAGAAGTGTGGCCAGCAGGGCCAGGAAGGTTCTTCTGCCCCTCTGCTCTGCCCTGCTGAGACCACAGCTGCAATCCTCTGTCCAGTTCTGGGTTCCCCAGTGCAAGAGAGAGACCTGCTGGAGAGAGTCCAAGGGAGAGCCAGGAGGATGCTTAGGGGACTTGAGCATCTGCCCTGTGAAGGGAGACTGAGAGGCCTGGGGCTGTTTAGTGTGGAGAAGAGAAGGCTGAGAGGGGATCTGATCACTGTGTACCAATCTCTGAGGGGTGGGTGTCAAGTGGAGGGGGCCAAGCTCTTTTGGGTGCTGCACAGCAATAAGCCAAGGAGCAATGGATACAAACTTGAACATAGAAGGTTTCAGCTCAACAGGAGGAGAAACCTCTTTACAAAGCCCTGGAGCAGGCTGCCCAGAGAGGTTGTGGAGTCTCCTTCTCTGGAAACTTTCCAAACCCACCTGGATGCCTTCCTGTACAGACTACCCTGAGTGATCCTGCTCTGGCAGGGGAGGTTGGACTCAATAACTGGGGGTCTCTTCCAACCTCTAACATTCTGTTATGAGACAGAGCAGTATGTCCCTGCTGCATCCCAGATGGATGATCAGTGCTGGGATGGAAGCTGGACCTTCACCCCCCTGCACTAACACGACCTATTCAAAGCTGCTACCTGGGAACAAACCTGTTTCACTGGGAGCAAAGGTCCAGCCATCTGCTCCAGAAGAGGGGATTACTTTACATAGACTCAAACCTGCCTGCAGGAGCAATAAAGTTGTGCAATGATGGTAAAAAAAAGTAATGTGTATATAAAATCACTGTTAGTAGCTGAGTGCCAGATACACCCAGAGAAGAGGATTGCCAAATTTGTTTGAAGGAACAGCATCAGCAGAACATTTAAGCATGGAGAAAAAGGACTGCAGAGACACTGATGCTTAATGCCAGAAGCCAGCAAAGAGCAGGATGAAAGTGAATAGGTGAAATGTGTAGAGCACCAATCACAGGAGGAGCAGCTGAGGGAACTGGAGTTGTGTAGTCTGGAGAAAACGAGGCTGAGAGGAGACTTCATTGCTCTCCATAGTTGCCTCAGGCTGGAGTGAGGGGGGAGTTGGTCCTGTCTCCCCAGGAACAAATAAGAGCATGAGGAGAAACAGCCTCAGGCTGCAACAGGAGAGGCTTGGTTTGGACATTGGGAAAAGTTTCTTCCCTGAAAAGGTTGTGAAGCCCTGGAGCATTCTGCCCAGGGCAGTGATGGACTCCTCATCCTCAGAAGGACTGAAAGCTGCAGAGACCTGGTGCCGAGGGACATGGTTCAGTGGTGACCTGGCAGTACTGAGTTAATGTTTGACTTGGTGATTCTAAAGGTCTTTTCCAGTCAAAATGACTCTGATTCTGATAGTCTAGTCTCGCTCAGCTGCCTGCAAGATGAGCAGCAGTGGCCATAGAAGCAAGTAGAAAGCAGAAGATCTGAGCTCATCCTGCAGGATCCAAGCAGCATCAGGGAGCACGAAGACTTCGAAACAACTGAATGACTGCAATTAGCTACATCCCACTCAGCAGCACAATGGAAGGAGTTATCTCACCTTTGCAGCAAGGCAGGCTAGGACCTGAAGACGCCTCCAGGCTCTTAGTATTAGCACTACACAATCATAGAATCATTTTGGCTGCAAGAGGCCTTTAATAAGATCAAGTCCAACCATTAACCCAGCACTGCCAGTTTACCACAAACCACATCCCTCAGCACCACATCTACAAAGCTTTCAAGTCCCTCCAGGGATGGGGAATCCATCACTTGCCCAGGTAGCCTGTTCCAGGGCTTGACAACCCTTTGGGGGAAGAAATTTTCCCCAGTACCCAACTTAAGCCTCCCTCGGTGCAAAAGGAAGCAAAGAAAGACAGAGGCCTCCATTTCCATCCTGTAAATCATCTAACACAACAAAGGAGAAGCTTTGCCAGGCAGGCCGGCAAGTCACAGAGTGCAAGACAGATGCTGTAAGAGTCACAGTCTTGCAACAGTCCCTGCTCTGGCACGCTACTGAGTGTCCCATGACAGGAGCAGACCAAGGTGGTCTCACAGGACAGATCTGAAAGGTGATCCAAAGGCCTTCACTCCTTATCTCAAGTGCTATTGCCTACAGAGATAAGCAGAGGTGCTCACATGCTCAGGGGCTTATTTACCTAAACCACAGACTCACAGTACATTAAAAGTTGGAAGGGACCTCCAGAGCTTGAGTCCAACCCTGATACCAAAGCAGGGTCACCCAGGGTAGTCCACACAGGAATGCATCCAGAGAAGGAGACTCCACAACCTCTCTGGGGCAGTCACCTTCAGATAATAAAACACTCTGGATGGCTCCAGGGCTCTGGTGCCGTCACTGTGAAGAAGTTTGTCCTCATGTTGAGCTGAAACCTTCTGTGTACCAGTTTGCATCCATTGCTCCTTGGCTTATTGCTGTGCAGCACCCAAAAGAGCTTAGCCCCCTCCACTTGACAGCCACCCCTCAGAGATTGAGAGACATTGATCAGATCCCCTCTCAGCCTTCTCTTCTCCACACTAAACAGCCCCAGGGCTCTCAGTCTCTCTTCACAGGGCAGATGCTCAAGTCCCCTAAGCATCCTCCTGGCTCTCCCTTGGACTCTCTCCAGCAGGTCTCTGTCTCTCTTGAACTGGGGAGCCCAGAACTGGACAGAGGATTGCAGCTGTGGTCTCAGCAGGGCAGAGCAGAGGGGCAGAAGAATCTCCCTGGCCCTGCTGGTCACACTTCTCTTGCTGCACCCCAGGATCCCATTGGCTCTCTTGGCCACCAGGGCACATTGCTGTCCCCTGCAGCACTTGCTTGCCCACCAGCACTCCAAGGTCTTTCTCCATGGAGCTGCTCTCCAGCAGGGCAGCCTCTAACCTGTCCTGGTGCCTGCTGTTACTCCTCCCCAGGTGCAGGACCCTGCACTTGTCCTTATTGAACTCCATGAGGTTTGCCTGCACCCAGCTCTCAGCCTGTCCAGCTCTTGTTGGATGGCAGCACAGCCTGACAAGGTGAAGAACTCTAGATTGTGACACTCCCTCATGACATCCTCAGATCAGCAGGAAGTGACTGAGAGGCTCCTAGGACCTTGTTTGCCTCTGTAGCAGTGGCACTGAATGCAGGCAGGCACACAGCACTGTACTCACCTCTGCTTGGGCTTTATCTGAGAATTGAGCACCAGGATTTAGCCCACTGGAAGCTTCAGGCACTGCTTAGCTTAAAACACTATTTGTAAGGCCAGCCACTAAGCAGTGGACAAACATAAGCTTCTAGTTTCCTAAAATAGCTTCTTAGTGTCAGAGCACCTGCACAAAGTTCCAGTGAACATGGGCAGCCTGTGCTCATCCCAAGGAACTGACCCAGATTCAGGCTGGTTCTTAAATCCAGTGTCTTACCAAACATGACCTGGTATCTCCAGGTAGAGCTGTCAAGGGGATGAAGCCACACTCAAGCTTGGGGCAGTGTGGCTGGAAAGCTGCCCAGCAGAAAGGGACCTGGGGGTGCTAATGGACAAGCAGCTGAAGAGGAGCCAGCAGTGTGCCCAGGTGGCCAAGAAAGCCAAAGGCCTCCTGGCTGGCATCAGCAATGCTGTGTCCAGCAGGAGCAGGGAGGGGATTGTCCCCTGGGACTCAGCTCTGGTCAGGCCACACCTCCAGTGCTGTGTCCAGCTTTGGGCACCTCAATGCAGGAGAGATGTGGAGGTGCTGGAGCCAGGGCAGAGGAGGGCAAGGAAGCTGTGAAGGGCCTGGAGAGTAAATGTGATGGAGAGCAACTGAAGGAGCTGGGGATGGTTAGTTTGGAGAAGAGGAGGCTGAGGGGAGACCTCATTGCTGTCTACAACTACCTGAAAGGAGGTTGTGGAGAGGCTGCTGCTGGTCTCTTCTCCCAGGTAATTAGTGACAGAAGAAGAGGGAATGGCCTCAAGCTGTGCCTGGGTAGGTTTAGACCAGACACTAGGAAACCTTTTTTCATGGCAAGAGTGGTCAGGCACTGGAATGTGCTGGGCAGGGAGGTGGTTGAGTCCCTGAGCCTGGATGTGTTTCACCGTGGTTTGGATGTGGTGCTTGGGGCTATGGTTTAGGGGTGAGCCTTGTAGAGCAGGGTTCTGGGTTGGCCTTGGTGATCCTGAGGGTCTTTTCCAACCTGAATGTTTGTGATTTTATTTCAGAGGTGGCTAAGCAACAGGGCAAGGGGCAATGGGCACTAACTAGAACACAGGAGGTTTCAGTTGAACATAATGTTAAACTTCTTGACTTCATGGGTGCCAGAGCACTGGACCAGACTGCCCAGGGAGGCTGTGGAGTCTCCTTCTCTGGAGAGATTCCAAACCCATCTGGACATTGTGATCCTGGGCAACCTGCTCTGGGTGACTTGCAAAGCAGGACCACTTGGCACAGGTCACAGGAATGCATCCAGCTAGGTTTTGAAGGTTTCTAGAGAAGGAGATTCCACAGGCTCTCTGAGCAGCCTGCACCAGGGCTCCAACAGCCTCACAGGAAAGAAGTTTTTTCTCATGTTGAGATGGAATTTCCTGCGGTTGAGTTTCTTTCCATTGTTCCTTGTTGTATCAGCTGGGGATCACTGAAAAGTGCCTGCCTCCATCCTCCTGACAGCCACCCTGCAGGTATTTCTAGACACTGATCAGATCCCCTCTCAGCCTTCTCCAGACTAAACAGCCTCAGGTGTCTCAGTCTTTCCTCATAAGAGAGATGCTCTGATCCCTCATAGCTCTGTTGAACTCTCAACCTAGGACCATTTTGGACATTAAACCATGTCCCAAAGTGCCATGTCCACAAGATTTTTGAAGACTTCCAGGGATGGAGACTCCACCATCTCCCTGGGCAGCCTGTTCCAATCCCTGACCATTTTTTTCAGCAAAGAAATTTTACCCAATTTCCAAGCTAAACCTCCCCTAACACAATTTCAGGCCAATTCCTCTTGTCCTATCACCTGGCACTAGAGAGGAGAGACCAACCTCACCTCACTACAACCTCCTTTCAGGGAGTTGTGGATAAAGTCCCTTGTTTACAGACAGACACCTCTAGCACATCACAACCCTGCAGCAGCTTTTAACCACCATGCAACCAACTGGCTCTTGCTCCCTGGCAGGTTCAGGAGTTACCCCACAGCTGTCAGCCCTCTGATACCATTTACCTGTGCGAGCCAGAAACCTTCCACAACTCTATCCCAAGTGATAAAGGATTTCTCACAAATGGACCTCATGACCTAGTGTTTGTCCAAAAGCATCAGAGAAGTTCAGCTTATCTACTCCATCTGATCTCTAAACCTACTTGAACAACCCAACTGTTTGTCCACCTTCTACTATCTGCAGTGGATCTGACCCACATGGCTGGTGCAGAGCAGGTTTCCATGCAGACAGACTAATTTAGCCATCCCATGATCAACCTTATCTAGCAGAGGATGCCCCTGCTCACTGTGGGGGTGGCTGGACAAGATGACCTTCAGAGGTGCTTTCCAACCCAACACATTCCACAGTCATCACAGAATCATAGAACAGTAAAAGTTGGAAGGGACCTCCAGAGATTGAGTCCAACCTCCCTGCCAGAGCAGGATCATTCAGGGTAGTCTGCACAGGAAGGCATCCAGGTGGGTTTGGAAAGCCTCCAGAGAAGGACACTCCACAACCTCTCTGGGCAGCCTGCTCCAGGGCTCTGTCAAGAATTTCTCCTCCTGTTGAGCTGAAACCTTCTATGTTCAAGTTTGTATCCATTGCTCCTTGGCTTATTGCTGTGCAGCACCCAAAAGAGCTTGGCCCCCTCCACTTGACACCCACCCCTCAGAGATTGAGAGACCTTGATCAGATCCCTTCTCAGCCTTCTCTTCTCCACACTAAACAGCCCCAGGGCTCTCAGTCTCTCTTCACAGGGCAGATGCTCAAGTCCCTTAAGTATCCTCATGACTCTCCATGAGAGAGATTCTAAACACAAAGAAGTGGTGAAATAAGGAGAGCAGCTATTGCTGGTGACCCTCTTGAGTCAAGTCTCCAGGAGGAGCAAACCCATTTTAGCATTACCAGGAAAGGGGAGTTTATTGCAGTACTGAGGACTTTGTACCAGAAAATTCATTTGAATTCCATCTTCAGCACTGGAGCACTCTGTTCTCCATTAGCTGAGACCTAGGCTAGCCAGGCTGTGCAGCTGGGGTGTATTTTTCCATGTACACCTGTACTTGCCAAAGAATTGCCTCTTCAAAGCAGCAAGAGTGTGGCAAGAGGTTTGTTCCCCAGAGGCACCCTGAGACTTTAAATGACTTGGCAAAAGGAGGACTTTTGGGAGGCACTTTGGCTTCCTGCTGGAACTGGCTCTCCCAATGCTTTCAGAAGCTGGACTGCCTTAAGGACAGGTAGCTCAAAAATGCATGACAAGGTTCCTCCCTTTTGCTCAGGCTGAGTGAAACTTGCCAACAGCTTTGCATAATAGTCCTTTCAGCTGTGTGCCCTTCCAAAGAGGATCAGGTTCCCTCCTAAGCTGAATTTGGCCCCTGTTGCCTTCCAAGTCCTTCAGCTAATTCTGCAGTCCCCAGAGCAGACTGACAGCCCTGGCCCCTGTCAGCAACCCATCTAAACTAGCAGGATATGGACAAGCAGAAGTTGAACAAGTTTGAGAACTAGAGCTATTCCCATGGCTGGAAAGTCCCCTTTCTCAAAAGCAGCTAGACCCCAGAGCTGGTTTCACTGCTCCCTCTGAAGTGCAAGGATTTTTGGTGCACCTGGTTCACAGCCGGTTTTGCCTAGGTGTAACTGGAAAGCAGCAAAACTGAGCTAGATTTGCAAGAGGAGAACAGGGGTAGAAGAAGGAACACCACAGGACTACTGCAGCACAGAAGTTGGAGAGGTGAGCAGGGAGCCTTGCTGCTGGGGAACAGGAGGCTCAGGGGAGACCTTATTGCTGTCTCCAACTACCGAAGGGAGGTTGTAGCCAGGTGGGAGTTGGTCTCTTCTCCCACATAAGCAGCACCAGAACAAGAGGACACAGTCTCAAGCTGCACAGGGGGAAGTTTAGGCTTAATCTTAGAAAACAGTTCCTCTCAGAAAGAGAGGTTGGCCATGGAAATGTGCTGCCCAGGGAGGCAGTAGGGTCAACGTCCCTGGAGGTGTTTAAGAAGAGCTTGGATGAAGCACTTAGTGCCAAAGTCTGGTTGATTAGACAGGGTTGAGTGATTGGTTAGACTTGATCTTGGAGGTCTCTTCCAAACAAAACTACTCTTTGGTTCCATGGTGCCACTACTCACAGTATCACCAAGGTTGGAAGATACCTCAAAGATCATCAAATCCATGATGCATTTGACTTCACAAGAACAGTTGTTCCAAGCAGTAGTATGGCAATAACAAGTAAACCACGTCCTGTTAACAGGACTAGTGTAAGTACCTCATCTCCACAGAATTTGTTGCTACACTAGCTAAGTCTCAGTGCACAGAATCATAGAACGGTCTGGGTAGGAAGGGACCTCCAAAGGTCATCCAGTCCAACCCCCTCTGCACTCAGCAGGGACATCCTCAACTAGATCAGGTTGCCCAGAGCCCTGTCCAGCCTCACCCTGAATATCTCCAGGGATGGAGCCTCAACCACCTCCCTGGGCAACCTATTCCAGTGCTCCACCACCTTCATGGTAAAGAACTTGTTCCTCACATCCAATCTAAATCTGCTCTGCTCTAGTCTGAATCCATTGTCTCTCATCCTGTCCCTGCAGGCCTTTGCAAACAGTCTCTCTCTTTCTTGTAGCCCACTTCAGGTACTGGCAGGCTGCTATTAGGTCTCCCTGGAGCCTTCTCTTCTCCAGGCTGAACATCCCCAGCTCCCTCAGCCTGGCCTCAGAGCAGAGCTGCTCCAACCCCTTGATCATTTTTTTGGCCCTCCTCTGGACCTGCTCCATCATATCAAGCACAGAGTTCAGCTGTTACTTACTCTTATTGGAAAATAATCCCTGAAGTACCTCCAAATAGCCCAGTTTCTCACCCACTGGGATCTTCTTCCACCTGAAGAGAAAAATACAAATAAATATGTCTTTAAAGCTCTTTTCACATGGAGGGTCTTTTCCAACCTGAATGTTTCTGTGATGCTGTGGTTTCTACAGGGTGTTGTCTGAAATGAAGCCTTCTGCTTTATGTGCAGCAATACTGACACCTTACAAGATCACAGGATGTTAGGGGTTGGAAGAGACCTCCAGAGATTGAGCCCAACCCCCCTGCTAGAGCAGGGCCATAGAATCTAGCAAAGGTCACACAGGAACACATCCAGATGGGGCTTGAAGGTCTCCAGAGAAGGAGACTACACAACCTCTCTGGGCAGCCTGCTCCAGGGCTCTGTCACCCTCCCAGTGAAGAAGTTCCTCCTCATGTTGAGGTGAAACCTCCTGTGCTGCAGCTTACATCCATTGCCTCTTGTCCTATCCCAGGGCACAGCTGAGCAGAGCCTGTTCCCTCCCTCCTGACCCCCAGCCCTCAGATATTTGTAAACATTTACTAGATCCCCTCTCAGTCTTCTCTTCTCCAGACTAACCACCCCCAGGTCTCTCAGCCTCTTTTCACCAGGCAGTGTTCCAGTCCCTTCAGCATCCTTGTAGCCCTCCCTTGGACTCTCCCTCATAGATCCTACCAGTGTCACCTTAGGGAAACCATGTCTTAGTAGTCACACCATAACCTGAACCTTGCAAGAGCTAGAGAGGCTTGCAAGATCTTCAATCTTTATGTAGATCTTTCTGACCTACAGGAAGACTCTCAGCCTTATAAAGGGTGTTAAAAGCCAGTGGTTACCTGGGATTAGTGAATGGCATCTTGTAGCACCCTCAGAGTCAATAAAACCTGCAGTCCCCACTTCTGCTGAGGGCTCTTCAAATAGTGCTGCTGGTTAGTGATTCAGAGAATCATCTGGGTTGGAAGAGAACTCCAAAGCCCAACCCCCCACAGTTATCAGGGACATTCTTCACTAGATCAGGTTTTCCAGAGCCTTGTAGAGCCTGTCCTCCATCCCTTTTGTAGGTCCCCTTCAGATACTAGAAGGGTGCTATTGGTCTCCCCAGAGCCTTCTCTTCTTTCTATTGAGCACCCCCAGCTCCTTTAGCCCGTCCACCTAGGAGAGGTGCTCCAACTCCCTGATCATTTTCATGGCTTTCCTCTGGACCCAATTCCATCAGGTCCATGTCCTTCCTGTGTTGATGACTCCAGAGCTGGACACAGCACTGCAGTGAGGTCTCACCAGAGCAGAGTAAAGCAGCAGAACCACCTCTCAATTCAGCCAAGCCCCACTACAGAGGGAAGTCACCCTAAGGAGGAAATGCTTCTTTGTCCAAACAAGAGGATAGGGACAGCTGAACAGCAAGGATCTGTTCTGCAATATTTACCTTTCTTTGGTGTGTTCCAGTCAAATACCAGCCAGGCTAAATACAGAGCAGCAATGGCCCAGCAGTCTGTGCACAGTATGTACATCAGGATTAAAGTGCAAGCAATACCTGGAGAGGACCACAAAAGAAGAAAACGTGGTTGGGTCAGGTTTTGGTCTGCATTTTACAGTTGCATAAGGAGCCCCTTGCCTTTTGACCCTTCTGTGCTGCAGTCTTAGGCTCAATCTGATGTCATTAATCCTCAAACAAATCGGATTTAGCTAAAAATCCCTTATGTAGGGCTGAGACTGCTACCTGCTTTGAAGTCCCTCAACCTCCCCCTCATAGACTCCCCAGGTCTCTCTTCTCTAATACCTCCAGACAGGGCAGCCTGCTTCACCAGGCATGAGTAACACTAGGCAAGCATCAAGATTTCTTTGTGGCCCACACCAAGGAGGTTTCTTCCATGCCAGGTCTACACCTACCAGGGTCCCACAGATCCCACCCACAAACGTTGCTATTTTAGCACCAACTAAACTGGGAAGGGAGCAGCAAGGCTTCTTTGATTGCCTGCAATAAGCATCTTAATTATCAGCAACACCACAGAGCAGAGCAGCCTGAGGCTTCACATAGAAGTAACCAGAGACAAAGACTCTGTTCTACTTTACTGGGATAAAACACACACCTCAGAGAACCATTTTGGTTGGAAAATACTTTTAAGATCACCAAGCCCAACCATTGACCAGGCACTGCCAGGTCACCACTGACCTATAGAAGCATAGGGTTGGAAGGCACCTCAAGGATCATCCAGTACCAATCCCCCTGTCATGGGCAGGGACACCTCATGCTAGATCAGGTTGCTCAGAGCCACATCCAGCCTGGCATTAAAAACCTCCAGGGATGAGGCTTCCACCACCTCCCTGGGCAACTTGTGCCAGTGTCTCACCACCCTCATGGGGAAGAGCTACTCCCTCACATCCAATCTGAATCTACCATGTCCCTCAGCACCGTATCTCCATGGCTTTTCAATCCCTCCAGGGAAGGGGATTCCACCACTTGTTCTGGGCAGCCTGTTCCAGGCTTGGCAACACTTTCAGCAAGAGCAACATCTTGCCCATCTCTTGGAAAGAGACCAAGTCAAAATTAAGTTCTGTTGCAAACAGTTGCATTAGTTGCCAGCTGCTTCTAAGAAGATGTTTCTTTGGGAACTAGCTGGGGTGGTTTAGTCTGGAGAAGAGGAGGGTGAAAGGAGGCCTCATTGCTCTCTACAGCTCCCTGAAAGGAGCTTGGAACCAGGTGGGGATTGGTCTCTTCTCCCTAGTCTCAAGTGATAGGAGAGGAAATGGCCTGAACTTGTGGCAGAGGAGGTTTAGATTTAAGTGTAGGAAAAATTTCTTTGCTGCAAGAGTGGTCAGGGATTGGAACAGGCTGCCCAGGGAGATAGAGTCACCACCCCTGAAGGTGTTAAAACCCCCCAACCACCTATAGGCTTATTGGACATGGCAGTGTTGGGTTGACAGTTGGTCTTAAGAGGCCTCTTCCAATCTTAATGATACTATGACCTGTAGGAGTTTCCATAGCTTCTGTAGTTCTCTAGTGCCAGGTACAGCCATTTATTGCTAATCATATCAACATGTGCAGTTATGACATCCAGAGGAACCCAGACAGGCAAAGTGGGCTCCAGGGAGACCTCAGAGCTGCGTTTCAATATCTGATGGGGACCTACAGGAAGGTTGGAAATTAACTGTTTAGAAGGGCTTGGAGAGACAGAATGAGGGGCAATGGTTTGAAACTGGAGCAGGGTACATTTAGGTTGGACATCAGCAGGAAGTTCTTCACAATGAGGGCAGTGAAATACTGGAAAAGGATTCACAGGGATAGAATAGAATAAACCAGGTTGGAAGAGACCTTCAAGAGCATCACATCCAACCCATCAATCAACACCATCTAATCAAGTAAACCACGCACCCCATTAAGTCTCCTCCTGAACACCTCCAGTGATGACGACTCCACCACCTCCCCAGGCAGCCCATTCCAATGGGCAATCACTCTTTCTGGGAAGAACTTCTTCCTAACCTCCAACCTAAACCTCCCCTGGTGCAGCCTGAGACTGTGTCCTCTTGTTCTGGTACTGGCTGCCTGGGAGAAGAGACCAGCCCCCACCTGCCTACAACCTCCCTTCAGGTAGTTGTAAAGAACAACAAGGTCACCCCTGAGCCTCCTCCTCTCCTGGCTAAGCACCCCCAGCTCCCTCAGCCTCTCCTCACAGGGCTGTGCTCTAAACCCCTCCCAGCCTTGCTGCCCTTCTCTGGACACCTTCCAGCATCTCAACCTCCTTCCTAAACTGAGGGGCCCAGAACTGGACACAGGACTCAAGGTGTGGCCTAACCAGTGCAGAGTACAGGGGCAGAATGACCTCCCTGCTCCTGCTGGCCACACTGTTCCTGATGCAGGCCAGGATGCCATTGGCCCTCTTGGCTGGCTCCATCCCAGGAGGCATTCAAGGTCAGACTGGATGGGGCCCTGAGCAATCTGATGCAGTTGGAGATGCCTCTGCTGACTGCAGGGGTGATGTAGAAGATGACCTTTGAAGGTCCCTTCCAACCAGATGCATTCTGATTGTGCTTTACATCATCCACACCCCCAGGAGCTGCCCTGCTGCAGTGCACTTTCAATAATTAATGCTTACATAAAAGTTAGTATTTTTTCCTCCAGTTTTTAGGCAGAAAAGCTTCACTGCAGGCCAGAAGCCTCTACTCACCCATGACAAGGAAAGTGAGGACCCATTGCAGCACAGAGATGATCTGGAGTTGTTTCTCTACTTTGGATTTAGACAGCCAGAACAAATCCTGCAGAGCAGAAAGGATGTTTGATCCTGTGCCTAGAAAGAGAAAAAGAAATCCAAGTTAAGGATACTTTCACACACTGAGCAACAACAGAACAGCATTTTCCTTTCAAATAGGAGGTTTTAACCCAAATCTCCATGCAGTTTGCTTTTGGAGAAAGACTTGTCAAAGGCTGAGACTTCCCATGGACTTAAAGCATCCTGTAAGGGGAAGGGCTGCTATCTGCCAACATGCAGCTGGTTGGGGGATACTGGAGAGGATTAATAGGCAGCATCAGCTCCCACCCAAACATGCTTCTATTTACTTGACCATAGCTCAGCATGAGCCACTAGTGTGCACTTGAAGCCCAGAAAGCCAACCACAGCCTGGGCTGCAGCAAGAGAATTGTGGCCAGCAGATTGAGAGAGGTAATTTTCCCCCTCTACTCTGGTGAGATCCAACCTGGAGCACTGTGTCCAGTTCTGGAGCCTCTATTACAAGAAGGATCTGGAGGTGCTGGAAGGTGTCCAGAGAAGGGCAACAAGGATGAGCAGAGGGCTGGAGCTGCTCTGCTATAGAGACAGAGGTGGGGTTGTTCAGTCTGGAGAAGAGAAGGCTCTGAGGAGACCTAATTGTGGCCTTCCAGTATCTGAAGAGGGCTACAGGAAAGCTGGGGAGGGACTTTTCAGGGTGTCAGGGAGTGGTAGGACTAGGGGGCAATGAAGTAAAACTAGAAATGGGTAGATTCAGATTGGATGTTAGGAAGTTCTTCCCCAGGAGGGTGGTGAGACACTGGCACAGGTTACCCAGGGAGGTGGTGGAAGCCTCATGCCTGGAGGTTTTTAAGGCCAGGCTGGATGTGGCTGTGAGCAACCTGCTGTAGTGTGAGGTGTCCCTGCCCATGGCAGGGGGGTTAGAATTGGATGGTCCTTGAGGTCCTTTCCAACCCTGACATCTCTGATTCTATGGAAGTGCAGAAGATATTAACACATGGTCCTAACATGCTGCTTTAAGCTGCCAGGTCCTGGGAGTGGTGTTAGATACGAGGGAAATCCACAAGTTCACCGTAGGATAAAGATCAGGCAGCTCAAAACCACAGGCAAGAACACACCAGGTTGTGGGTCCGAGCTGTTGCTCAGCTACCCTCCACCAGCTCTGTTGCACAACTCCTACATGCCTGTTCAAGGCAAGCTCTGCGCTCCAGAGCTTACACAGCACAGCTCAAAGGCTGGTTGTGCAACACCTCAACCCACAGCTCCAGGGATCTACCGCTCCAGTGGGGGTTAGGAAAATCATCACAGCTCTTCAAAAGCAGGAAACATGGGATGAAGGAATTGAAAGTCACTCTTTTAGAAGCCTAAGCCCTCCAAGTGGGTAGAAAAATCAAGTAAAAAAAAAACTGAAGTGAAAGACTTGACTTCTATATGAAGAACCACCCACTGAAGTGTTGGCTGAACAGGCTTAGCTTACAGGTTGGAATTTTCCCCCCAAAGCAGCACTTACAGGTGGGTTTTCCTTCTTTTACAAGCACCACAAAACCTGGCTGAAAGGCAGATCAAGCTGCTGTCCACCCATGAAGTGTTCACAGGTTTGTTTTCCTGTTTGAGGATCAGCCTGTTGCTAGAAGGGAGCAGATGTTGCTAAGCAGCTATCATATGGAATGGGTTTCATCCTTGCTGTTGCTGGCAAGACCTGAGTGTACTGGTGGGGATGCCATAGCAGATGCTCACATTTAGACTGCTAGAATCATAGCATGCATCATAGAATGGTCCAGGCCAGAAGAGACCACAAAAGTCATCCAGTCTGACCCCCTTTGCAGTCAGCAGGGACATCCTCAACTAGATCAGGTTGCCCAGAGCCCTGTCCAGCCTCACCTTGAATATCTCCAGGGATGGGGCCTCAACCCTCTCCCTGGGCAATCTCTTACAGTGTTCCACTGCCCTTACAGTAAAGAACTTCTTCCTAATATCAAATCTCAGTCTGCCCTTCTCTAGTTTAACACATCCAAGTGCCAGGTTCTGCACATTGGCCACAACAACCCCATGCAGAGCTACAGGCTGGGGTCAGTGGCTGGAGAGCAGCCAGGCAGGGAGGGACCTGGGGGTGCTGGTCAATGGTAGGCTGAGCATGAGCCTGCAGGGTGCCCAGGCAGCCAAGAGGGCCAATGGCATCCTGGGCTGCATCAGGAACAGTGTGGCCAGCAGGAGCAGGGAGGTCATTCTGCCCCTGTACACTGCACTGGTTAGGCTGCACCTTGAGTCCCGTGTCCAGTTCTGGGTCTCTCAGCTTAGGAAGGAGGTTGGCTTGCTGGAACGAGTCCAGAGAAGGGCAACAATGTTGGTGAGGGGTTTGGAACACAGCCCTGTGAGGAAAGACTGAGGGAGCTGGGATTGCTCAGCCTGGAAAAGAGGAGACTCAGAGGTGACCTTATCACTCCCTACAACTACCTGAAGGGAGGTTGTAGACAGGCAGAGGTTGGTCTCTTCTCCCAGGCAGCCAGTACCAGAACAAGAGGACACAGTCTCAGGCTGTGCCAGGGGAGGTTCAGGTTGGATGTTAGGAAGAAGTTCTATACAGAAAGAGTGATTGCGCTATGGAATGGGCTGCCTAGGGAGGTGGTGGAGTCACCATCATTGGAGGTGTTCAGGAGGAGACTTGATGGGGTGCTTGGTGCCATGGGTTAGATGTTTGGGTGGGTTGGATTGGTTGATGGGTTGGACACGATGATCTTGAAGGTCTCTTCCAACCTGGTTTGGTTTATTCTAAATAAATAAATGGTTTATTCTAAATAAATAGTTTGAAGCCATTGCTTCTCATCCTATCACTGCAGGCCTTTTCAGACAGTGTCTTTCCATCCTTCTTGTAGCCCTCTTCAGGTACTGGAAGGCTGCTATTAGGTCTCCCTGGAGCCTTACCCAGACTGTGCAACCCCCCTTCCACCACCAGATCCCTCAGCCTGTCCTCATAGCAGATGTGCTCCAAGCTTCTGATAATTTTTCGGCCCTCCTCTGGACCCTCTCCATCATGTCCATGTCCTTTGCATATTGAGGGCTCCAGAGCTGGATGCAGTACCCAGGTGAGGTCTCACCAGAGCAGAGCAAAGTGGCAGGATCACCTCTCAGGATCTGCTGGCAATGATGCTTGGGATGCAGCCCAGAATGTGATTTGCCTTCTGGGCTGCAAGCTCACACTTTCTGCTCATGTCCAGAACCACTGAATACTAAGCTGGAAGGAACCTCATAGAATAAGAGTTCAAATGGAACCTCAAGGATCAACCTTTCTTAGCAAAGCATCAGACAAAATGATCCGGCACCCTGCCCAGCTGATTCTTAAGTGTCCAGTACTGGGGATTCCACCACTTTCCTGGCTGCTTGTCCTTGTGCCATTTTCTCTTGTGTCCAACCAGGCTCTCCCCAGGAGTCACCAGTACTCATCACCCCTCATCTTTTCCATCTGATTTTTCATCACAAGGCAGTCTTAATTTTCTTTATAGCCACCCTTTAAATACCCAAACATGGTGAGAAGGTCTTTCCTGAGCTTTCTTTCCTCAAGGCTAAACAAACCCATTTCTCTCAGCCTTTCCTCATGGCAGCTTCCCAGCCCTTGGATGGACCTTTTCTGGACCATGAGGATGAGCAGAGGGCTGAAGCATCTCTGTGAGGACAAGCTGAGGGAGTCAGGGTTGTTCAACCTGGACAAGAGAAGACTCCTAGGAGACCTTATTGTGGCCTTCTGGTATCTGCAGGGGGCTACAGGAAAGCTGGGGAGGGAGTTTTTAGGGTGTCAGGGAGTGATAGGACTTGGGGGGATGCAACAAAACTAGAAGTGGTGAGACACTGGCACAGGTTGCCCAGGGAGGTGGTGGAAGCCTCATCCCTGGAGGTTTTGAAGGCCAGGCTGGACGTGGCTGTGAGAAACCTGATGTAGTGTGAGGTGTCTCTGCTCATGGCAGGGGGGTTGGAACTGGACCCCTCGCAACCCTACTGGTCCCTTCCAACCCTAGCAAGGACAAAAACTTCACACAACATTCCAGGTGTGGCCTTGGTTAGTGCAGTGTGGGATGACTTCCGTATCTCTGTTGGTGATGCCCTTAGTCAAATGTGACTGCAAAGATCTTCTCTGGACGTGATGATCAGCAGCCTGGAGCACCTTCACTGTGAAGACAGGCTGAGAGAATTTGGGCTGCTCAGGCTGGAGAACAGAAGGTTCCAGGGAGACCTCAGAGAAGCTTTTCAGTACCTGAAGGGGGCTACAGGAAGGCTGGGGAGGGACTTTTGACAATGGGTTGTGGTGGTAGGACAAGGGGCAATGGATTGAATCTGGAAAAGGGGAAATTGAGACTGGAGATTAGGAAAAAATTCTTGCCAGTGAGGCTGGGGAGATACTGGAACAGGCTGCCCAGGGAAATTGTGGATGCCTCCTCCCTGGAAGTGTTCAAGGCCAGGTTGGATGAAGCCTTGAGCAACCCAGGCTAGCAGGAGGTGGCCCTGCCTGTGGCATGGGGATTGGAACTGGATGAGCTTTAAGGTCCCTTCCAACCCAAACCATTCTGTGATTCTATGACATTCAGGTATCAGAAGCTCTGTTAGTTTCTACAAAGAAATAGTCACCAATGCATTTTGTAAATAAGTGAAGCATCTCTGTTGTCCATGTTGGTTGTCTTGGCAATAGGACTAAACACACAGTAGTTGCACCCACAGAACTGCTGTGGTAGTTTTACAGCCCCTCTTAAATGACATTTAAAGTGAAGTTTGCACATGGACCCTACATAACAGCTAGGTGTCTTCCTGGGCTTTTTTCCTAGTAGAAGATTATCAATAGAGAGCCAAACCACAAACTGCAACCTGAATCTAGAACCAGCTCACACAGAATCACAGAAACATTCAGATTGGAAGAGGCCCTCAGGATCACCAAGGCCAACCCAGAACCCTACTCTACAAGGGTCACCCCTAAACCATAGCCCCAAGCACCACATCCAAACCATCTTGAAACACATTCAGGCTCAGAGACTCAACCACCTCCCTGCCCAGCACATTCCAGTGCCTGACCACTCTTGCTGGGGAAAAAGTGTTTCCCACTGTCCAGTCTAAACCTACCCAGTTGCATCTTGAGGCCATTCCCTCTTGTTCAGTTCACACAGTTCAGACCCTTGACTCTGATTAGCCTACACTGAGTGAATAACCCTGGCAATGGGTTATGCATTAACTACCTCAACCAGGCTAAGCTTTGGTTAAGAACAGGTCACTTGAATGAGCCAGCAGTGTGCCCAGGTGGCCAAGGCATCCAACAGTATCCTGGCTTAAATCAGCACTAGTGGGGCCAGCAGGACTAGGGTAGTGGTTGTCCCTCTGTTCTCAGCACTGATGAGGCCACACCTTGAGTACTGGCTTCAGTTTTGGGATCCTCACTACAAGAAATACATTGAGGGGCTGGAAGAAGTCCAGAGAAGGACAAAGCAGCTGGTGAACAGTCTGGAGACTAGGGCTTGTGAGGAGCAGCTGAGGGACCTGGGGTTGTTTGATCTGGAGAAAAGGAGGCTGAGGGGAGACATTCTGGCTCTCTACAACTCCCTGAACGGAGGTTGGAGCAAGGTGGGGGCTGATCTCTCCTCCCAAGGAACAAGTGATTTCAACAAGAGGAAGTGACCTCAAGTTGTACCAGGGAAGGTTTAGGTTGGATATTAGGAACCATTTCTTCCCCAAAAGAGTTGCCAAACTCTGGAACAGGCTGCCCAGGGTAGTGGTGGAGTCACCACTCCTGTTGGGACTGAAAAGCCCTGGAGATGTGGTGCTGAGGGACATGGTTTAGCAGTGACCTGGAAATGCTGGATGAATGGTTGGATTTGATCTTAGGGGTCTTTCTCCAGCCTAAAAGATGCTGGGATTCCATGTCATTGCAACTGCCAACAAGCTGAAGCCTACAGCACTAATGCAGTCTGGGTTGAAAGCAGCTCCTCACAAGATAACACAGAACAGTATTAAGAGTCCATTCAGCAGGTAATTATCTCTCCCATTTCCAAGATGAGCCAGGAGAACATCTCGAGCTGAGCTGTCACCACACACTGATTGGCAACCCTGGAATACCTAAGCAGGAAGACTCAGAAATCCCATGCTGCTGAGTCACACCTGGCAGTCAATCCCCAAACCTGGGCCGAGTGCTAAACTCCATCCCATGTTTCACAAAGCCACATTTTCCCTGCCAAAGGGTAAGGGAAATCTGTGGCTCTTGCTCAGGAGGCACAGCCTCAAGCTAGCCTCCTCTGCAGCTGTGGGAACTTGCTGGCCCCAAAACCTGAGGAACAAGATTGCCCACAGACAGACCTCACTCTAGATGCCAGTTTAAAGGAAGCTCTCAGCAGTTGTGGAGTGGTGGCCACACCTCCACATCCTCAAAAACAACCCAAAAGCCCTAGAATGGCCCAGGCCGGAAGGCACCTCCAGAGCTCATCCAGTCCTACCCCTCTGCAATCATCAGGGACATCCTCAACTAGATCAGGTTGCCCAGAGCCCTGTCCAGCCTCACCTTCAATATCTCTAGGGATGGGGCCCCAACCACCTCCCTGGGCAACCTGTTCCAGTGTTCCACCACCCTTATGGGGCAGAACTTCTTCCTGATAAATTTGCCCTTCTCTGTTTTGAAGCCATTGCCTCTCATCTTGTCACTGCAGGCCTCTGCAAACAGTCTCTCTGCAGCCTTCCTGTAGCCCTCTTCAGGTACCATCAGGCTGCTATTAGGTCTCCCTGGGGCCTTCTCTTCTCCAGGCTGAACATTCCTAGCCTGGCCTCAGAGCAGATTCCAACCCCCAGTCATTTTCCCGGCCCTCCTCTGGACCTGCTCCAGCAGCCCCAGGTCCTTCCTGTGCTGAGGGCTCCAGACCTGCACACAGCACTCCAGGTGAGGTCTCCCCAGAGCAGAGCAAAGTGGCAGAATCACCTCTCTGGCTCTGCTGCCAGTGCTGCTTTGGCTGCTGCCCAGGCTGCCCTTGGCCTTCTGTGCTGCAAGCTCACACTGCCTGCTCCTGTCCAGCTTCTCCCCCACCAGCACCCCTAAGGCCTTTTCCTCAGGGCTTCTTTCCATCCCCTCCTCCCCCAGTCTGTATTGATAGTGAGGATTGTTCCAGCCCAGGGGCAGAGCCCTGCACTTGCTCTTGTTCAACCTCATGAGGTTCACCTGGGCTTCACCTCTCCAGCCTGTCCAGGCCCCTCTGGATGCCATCCTGTCCCTCTGGTGGATCCACAGCCCCACTCAGCTTGGTGCCATCTGCACACTGCTGATGGTGCCTGGATCCTGCTGTCTATAGCACTGATACAAATATTAACCAGCACAGGTCCCAGCACAGATCCCTGAGGGACACCACTTGGCACTGCCTCCATCTGGACTTCAAGCCATTAAGCACCACCCTCTGGATGCCAATTCTTTACCCACTGAGCAGTCCAGCCAGCAAAACCATATCTCAAATTTGGCAAGCAGGATGATTTGTGACAGAGGATTTGCAATCCATGACAGCCCAGCCCCATGTAATTTAATCCCTTCAGCAACTGCACTTCACTACCCAAACATGTCTGGGGGAATGAACCCAACCCTCCATGCTTGGATCAGCTAAAGCCTTATCCCCTTCCCCTGAAGACAACTGTCTGCCCCTCCAAATGAAGATCTGTGCTTCAACATTTTCTAGATGCTTTAACAGATTGTAGGCATTGCTAGCCCTGGAAATAGAGTGGTATTGGGTGGCAGGAGTCAACCTGTCAGACTGCTTCCTGAACCACATTAAGCTTTTTGTGGCAAGGTTTTGCTCTGGCAGACAGGAAGAGGGCAGAGGTTTAGCAGACAGCTCTGAGCAGGCAGCTCAGCACCTGCCCTTGGACAAGTGGTGGCCTGGGGTCAGGTATTTGCTGAAAGGAAAAACATCCTTCACACAGCTCAAGATTCCTCTACACCACAAAAGCCAGTAGTTGGTGTGGGCTAAGCAAGATGAACATTTAAATCCCTGTTAAGGACATAATATAAACCCAGTGGCAATGGAAAAAGACTATGGGAATGGGCAGAAATGGCACCTGGCTAGAGTATCTGCCTGGGCATGGTCTACCTTAACATCAACCACCTGCAGACTCCAGATGGACCTAGGCTGTGCAATGATAGGCTTTAGGGCTGAGACAGACATTTGCAGCCACTCCTGAGCTTGCTGTTCATATCAGACTTAACACCTTGTGGATTCAAACCTCCATGCAAGCCTGCCTTCCTTCCTTAGCTGGCATTTTGGGGAAGATCACAGTATCACAGAGTGTCACAATACATTAGGGGTTGGAAGGGACCTCAAGAGATGGAATCCAACCCCCCTGCCAGAGCAGCATCACCCAGGGTAGTCTGCACAGGAAGGCATCCAGGTGGGTTTGGAAAGTCTCCAGAGAAGGTGTCGTGGGGTTGGAAGGGTAAGGCCAAGAAGCCTCCTCCCTTCCCCCTTGTAAGGTAAAGGGAAAGGGAAAAAAAAACTCACAGCTGAATTAGCAAAGCAGTGGAGCTGTATATTTACAAAGCAATGTAGGATATGCAGGGGAATATATACAAATTTACAATATTTACAATATATACAAAGATATACAATAGAGTAGCACAGAAATGAGAGTTCCCCCCCCCCCTTGCTGAGGGGGTTCCCCACCTCCGCTCTCCCCCTCTCTCCCCCTATTCCCCAGAGTGGTTAGAAAAGAGAGAGAAAGAGGGAAAAAAAAAGAGGCAGTTTTGTGTTAATTGGAAAGCAGTTACTACAGGCCTTATATCTTATCGGTTTCAAGGCCGAAGCCTTGGCAGAAAGCCCAGGAGCTGCAAGATGCTGCCTGAAGGACAAGCGGAAGCAAGACTGAAGATAGAAGTGCTGGAGTGCTCAGGATACTCCTCCTGCACTCCCAGTTCAGAAGGTGCTTCCTCCCACTTCACCAATGAAATTAGTTTAGATAGTTCTTTTCGTTTATCAACTTCCGTCCACCATATTCCCTTTCTTAAGGGGACAGCCCCAACCGGTGACAGAAGGACACTCCACAACCTCCATGGGCAGCCTGCTCCAGGCCTCTGGCACCCTCATTTGAAAGAAGTTTCTCTTCCTGTTGAGATGAAACTTTGTGTTCAAGTTTGTATCCATTGCTCCTTGGCTTATTGCTGTGCAGCACCCAAAAGAGCTTGGCCCCCTCCACTTGACAGCCACCCCTCAGAGATTGAGAGACATTGATCAGATCCTCTCTCAGCCTTCTCTTCTCCACACTAAACAGCCCCAGGGCTCTCAGTCTCTCTTCACAGGGCAGATGCTCAAGTCCCCTAAGCATCCTCCTGGCTCTCCCTTGGACTCTCTCCAGCAGGTCTCTGTCTCTCTTGCACTGGGGAGCCCAGAACTGGACAGAGGATTGCAGCTGTGGTCTCAGCAGGGCAGAGCAGAGGGGCAGAAGAACCTCCCTGTCCCTGCTGGCCACACTTCTCTTGCTGCACCCCAGGATGCCATTGGCTCTCTTGGCCACAAGGGCACATTGCTGTCCCCTGCAGAACTTGCTGCCCACCAGCAGTCCAGGGTCTTTGTGGAGCTACTTTCCAGTAGGGCAGCCTCTAACCTGTCCTGGTGCCTGTAATGTTGTGGATAAACAGGCTGGTTACTGGTGACAAAGAAGAACAGCTTTGGCAAGTCAACAAAAATGTGGCTTTGGGAAATGACCATGGCACAATAGCCCAACACTGATACTTGAGTTCAGTTCTCCAAAGAAAACTCTTCCCTTTAACAGCTCACCTGTGGGCCCACACCAAAGCATCATTCAGAGATTTAAAACCCAATGGAGACACTGGCACAGGTTGCCCAGGGAGGTGGTGGAAGCCTCATCCCTGGTTTTTAAGGCCAGGCTGGAGGTGGCTGTGAGCAACCTGCTCTAGTGTGAGGTCCCCCATGGTAGGGGGATTGGAACTGAATGATCCTTGAGGTTCCTTCCACCCCTAACAATTCTATGACTAAGCACAGGAAAGGCAACAACTCAGCTTTCAGGGAGTTCATTAGCCTAATAACCAAGTTTAATAACTCTCATTAGACAAACCTCTCATTAATTTTGAGATAAAGAATGCTGTGCATAGAGTCATAGAATCAGTTTGGTTGGAAGAGACCTTTAAAATCAAGTCCAGCTGTTAACCTCCCACAAGACTCCCCAGCTCTAAGCTGCTCACCAGGTTTGTTGCCCTTCTCTGCTCATATTCCAGCTCCTCAATGCCCTTCTTGGACTGAGAGGCCCCAAAACTAAACCCATGATTCAAGTTGTGACTCAATACACAGGAGCAATCACTTCCCTGTCCTGCTGGCCACACTGCTGCTGATACAGGTTAGGATACTGTGGCCTTCTTGGCCACCTGGGCACACATAGACTCATCTTCAGCCAGATGCTGACCAACCTCCACCAGGTCCTTTTCCACCAGGCAGTTTTCCAGCCACTCTTCAAGCCTGGAGCATTGCAGGGGGCTGTTGTGTCCCAAGCACAGGTCTCAGCACTCGGCCATGCTGAATCTCATACAACTGGCCTTGATCCAGCCTGTTCAAACCCTTCTGTGAAGCCTCTGTACCCTCAAGCAGATCAACAATGCCACCTAACTTGGTGGCAGCTGCAAACTTACACTTAAAAAAGATGCCCTGGATCATCTTGTCTGAATTCTGCATAGCCCAGCCTTTGGTATCCATTTGTATCAGTCTTTTGCTAAGGAAGTACTCTGAATCCTGGAGAAACACAAACTGTAGAAGGCAGTTCCTTATCCTGTGCTGGCCAACTATAGTGTTGTCCATTTGCTCTGTTTTCCAGGGCACCTGTTCCAGAGCTAACCACCCCAAACGTGTGGAGCCACAGCCTTAGCAACCAGTGTCATAGAATCATAGAATTGTCAGGGTTGGAAGGGACCTCAAGGCTCAGCCAGTTCTGACCCCTCTGCCATAGGCAGGGACACCTCACACTACATCAGGTTGCTCACAGCCACATCCAGCCTGGCCTTCAAAACCTCCAAACATGAGGCTTCCACCACCTCCCTGGGCAACCTGTGCCAGGGTCTCACCACCCTCATGGAGAAGAACTTCTTCCTAACATCCAATCTCAATCTACCCACTCCTAGTTTTGCTTCATCCCCCCCAGTCCTATCACTCCCTGACACCCTAAGAAGTCCCTCCCCAGCTTCCTTGTAGCCTGCTTGAGAGGCTAGGTGGCCTTCACTGGAAGGCCACAAGAAGGTCTCCTGCGAGCCTTCTCTTCTCCAGACTGAGCACCCCCAACTCTCTCAGTCTGTCTCCATAGCAGAGCAGCTCCAGCCCTCTGCTCATCCTCATGGCCCTTCTCTGGACATCTTCCAGCACCTCCAGATCCTTGTAATATGGGCTCCAGAACTGGACACAGTATATGTCTACATGGATGAGATCTTAGCAGCAGTGTCAGAGAAGATGCTGAGCCCCTCAAGTCCCACTGCACCTCATGCCACAAGACTACTGATGGGATACTGCCTGCACTAAGCACGCAACTCTCAAGGATACAGCTTGCAAGGTGCCCAGGGTAGTGACTTCCCCAGGAGATCTCACTGCTGCACAGTGACAGCAACTACCTGCAGCCTTTCAAGGAAGCTTCATTTGCTAGCCAACCTCCAACTGTTGAGTGGCTTACTACACTTCTCTTATCTAATTCCAGCAATCACATGCAGTAGCAGCTCCATGGAGAAAGACCAATGACTACCAATCTCTGACGGGTGGGTGTCAAGTGGAGGGGGCCAAGCTCTTTTCCGTGGTGCACAGATATAAGCCAAGGAGCAATGGATACAAACTTGAACATAGAAGATTTCAGCTCAACATGAGGAGAAGCAGAATACCCTGGGTGATCCTGCTCTGGAAGGGGAGTTGGACTCCATGTCTTGAGGTCCCTTCCAACCTCCAATATACTGTGAGACTGTGATGATACCAAGCAGATCTTGAAGTAAATGAATGGTTTAACCAAGCATCTGACTCATGACTGCAACAGACTCAGCTAGGGGCAGCATCTGGTGTACTTCCACACAGTTTATTTCAGATGAAATCCTCAAACCTCATCATTTATCTAAGCAGGGGTGCAGCACCAAAGGTCCTAGGACTGGAATTAAACAGGATTTCACACCTGGACACCAGAGAACCTCATCAACAGCACTCAATTAGGAACCAGCCAAATAAATTAGCCAAGAGGAAGTACAAACATTAGAGAGGTAAAAAAAAGCCACCCTAAAAGCTTGTCAAAGTCAAACTTCATCTGCTAGCTTTTCAAGACAATTAGCATGTTGATTCTTGGCCAAGAATTATACTGCTTCATGCAGCTTGGAGAGGAAAATGAAGTTAGAGCCTCCAAAGCATTAAGGTTTGGAAACTCAAGAGAGTCTGAGGGAGGGCTACAAGGATGGTTAAGGGACTGGAGCACTGCCCTGGGAGACCTGGGGGTGTTTAATCTGGAGATAAGACTGAGAGGGGGTTTAATAGATGTCTATAAATCTGAGGACTGGAGGTCAGGAAGGAGGGAACAGGCTTGGCTCAGTTGCACCCTGGGATGGGACAAGGGACAGTGGATATCAACTCCAGCACAGGAAGTTCCACCCCAGCTTGAGGAGGAACTTCTTCACTGGGAGGGTCACAGAGCACTGGAGCAGGCTGCCCAGAAAGGTTGTGGAGTCTCCTTCTCTGGAGCCTTTCAGGCCCTATCTGGATGAGTTTGTGTGGCCTGCACTAGATTCTATGGTCCTGCTCTGGCAGGGGGGTTGGACTCAATTTCCAGAGGTCCCTTTCAACTCCTAACATCCTGTGAATATTCAAAGTGGCACTAGTGAGGTCACAGCTGGAGCCCTAGGTCCACTTCTAGGCAGAGTTCAACAGAAGCTAGGAAGATGCTAAGGGACCTGGAGCATCTCTCCATGAGGAAGAAAGGCTGAGAGCCCTGGGGCTGTTGAGCCTGGAGAAGACAATCCCAAGAAGGGATCTGATCAATATCAAGAAGATGACTGTCAGGAGGATGGGGCCAGACTCTTTCCAGTGATGTCCAGCAACAGCACAAGGGGCAACAGGCACAATCTCACACACAGCAGGTTTCAGCTGAAGATGAGGAAAAGCTTTTATGCTCTGAGGGTGTTCAGAGCCCTGGAGCAGGCTGCCCAGAGAGGTTCTGGATTCTCCTTCTATGGAGAGATTCCAAACCCACCTGGACATTGTAATCCTGGGCAACCTGCTATGGGTGACCCTGCTTTAGCAGGGGGGTTGGACTGGCTGATGTCCAAAGGTCCCTTCCAACCCCTACCATTCATTGGTTGACATTTTGAGTTACAGAATTAGCAAAGAGCCTGGCAGTGGAGGCTCACCAAGGCCAAGTTAGATCACCTGATCAGTCCAGGGTACTCCTGAGGAGCCATGCAGAAGCAGTTGCCTACAAGGCAAGCTGCTACATCAGATGTGATGTCTGCCAAACCCCTTGAGCAACACAAGTTCTTCTGTGTCTTGGGTTCCCTCAGCTGCTCCAGCTGCAGTGCACAAGCTGGCTCCACTTCCAGTTTTGTTGTTAGTGGTAGTAGACAGGGAATAATTAGTCAGAAACCAACAAATCACCACTGTGGGGTGTAGTCCTCCTGCCCTGGACAATTAATTACCAGGTTGCTCCTGCCCCAGGAGGCTGCTCCATAATCCCATATCATCTGCAGTAAAGAATGACTCTGACTGGAGGTCAACAAGGGAGTTCACAGGGACATGTGACAACAACACTTTTCAGCCCCTTGTGACAGCAGCTGGCATTCTGCAGGGCAAAATAAATGTGTTTTGGCATTTCTCTCGTGTTAGATCTGCAGTCACCTGCAGCACTGAACTTGGTCTTCTCAATACTCAGAGCTGTATGCAGATTAAAGTGATGTCACCATGAGGGTAGACCCAGCTGCAGGAGACCAGCCAACAGTTTTGAGACTTAACTCAGCAGTGCCTAATAGCTCTAGACAAGCATGTCCACTTTGGGACATGGTTTAGTGGCCCGGGTGGTGTCAGATTGAGGATTGGTCACCATGATTTCAGAGGTCTTTTCCAACCAAAACTATTCTATGACTCTCTGATCAAGACAAAGGGAATCATCCAACCAGGAAGGGATGTAGGAGCTCTGAACAAAGGACTTACTCAGGAGCACAAGTCCAGACCTCTGGCCCCCAAGCAGTTCTGTTGCAGGGTGGGTGTCAAGTGGAGGGGGCCGAGCTCTTTTTGGTGATGCACAGTAGTAAGCCAAGGAACAACAGGTTCAAACTTGAACATCGAAGGTTTCACCTCAACAGGAGGAGAAACTTCTTTATAGTGAGTGTGCCAGAGCCCTGGAGCAGGCTGCCCAGAGAGGTTGTGGAGTCTCCTTCTCTGGAGACTTTCAAAACCCATCTGGATGCCTTCCTGTGCAGACTACCCTAAGTGATCCTGCTTTGGCAGGGGGTTGGACCTGATGATCTCTTGTGGTCCCTTCCAACCTCTGATATACTGTGACAGAGTCAGGACATGGAAGGGACCATCAAAGGTTATCTAGTCCAATCTCTCTGCAGTGAGCAAGGACATCTTCCACCAGATCAGTTTGCTTAGGGTCTCTCCTTACCTCACCTGTGATGTTTCCAGGGATGAGGCAGCTACCACCTCTCTGGCCAACTTGGGCCAGTGTTTCACCACCCTCACAGCAAAACATTTCTTCCTTTTATCTGGTCCAAATCTCCCCTCTTTTGGTTTCAAGCCATCACCCCTTGTCCTGCCACAATCCTGGTAAAATGTCTGTCCCCAGCTTTCTTATAGGCCCCATTTAAGTACTGAAATGCCACAAGAAAGGTCTCCCTGAAGCCTTCTCCCAGCTGAACAACCTCAGCAGTCTCAGCCTGTCCTTGTAGCAGAGGGGTTCCAGCCCTCTGATCATTCTTCTCTCCTCCTCTAGATCTTCTCCAACAGGTCTTGTGCTGAGGAGTCCAGAGTTGGACACTACTCCACATGAGGTCTCCCCACAGTGGAATAAGGGGGAGTAGAATCACCTCCCTTGACCTGCTGACACCATAACACAGCTAGCAGTGGTGCTGTACTCCTACAACAGGAGCCCCTCAGGTCCCCCACGAGGCAGAATTTTGGTCTGCCAACCCTCAGGTGAAGCACATGACTAACTCCAAGGGAAAAGTTGAGCAAAAATCTCCCTCACCCCAAACTTCTGTCAGATGAAAGAAGAGCCATGGCAGAAGCCACATCCCTGGAGGTTAAGGCCAGTGTGAGGTGTCCCTGCCCACAGAAGGGGGATTGGAACTGGATGAGCCTTGAGGTCCCTTCTATGAGAAACAAGCTCACTGCTAAATTCTAAATACAAGCAGTTTATCATAAAATAAAAGCAAAACAGTGCTGGGTGCATAGCAGGTTTGCTAGAGGCACACCATAACCTTGGCAGGCTGGAGAGGTGGGCACAAGCCAACCTCATGAGGTTCAACAAGAGCAAGTTCAGGGTCCTGCATCTGGGTCGAGGCAATCCCAGGCACAAATACAGGCTGGGCAGTAACTGGCTGCAAAGCAGCCCTGAGGAGAGAGACTTGGGGGTGCTGGTGGAGGAGAGGCTCAACATGAGCTCTCAGTGTGCACTTGCAGCCCGCAAAGCCAATCAGATCCTGGGCTGCATCAGGAGAAGTGTGGCCAGCAGGTCGAGGGAGGTGATCCTCCCCCTCTAATCAGCCCTGGTGAGACCCCACCTGGAGTACTGCCTCCAGTTCTGGAGCCCCTATTACAAGAGGGATGTGGAGGTGCTGGAAGGTGTCCAGAGAAGGGCCACAAGGATGATCGGAGGGCTGGAGCACCTCTCCTATGAGGACAGACTGAAGGAGTTGGGGCTGTTCAGTCTGCAGAAGAGAAGGCTCCGAGGTGACCTAATTGTGGCCTTCCAGTATCTGAAGGGGGCCTACAGGAAGGCTGGGGAAGGACTTCTCAGGATCTCAGGTAGTGATAGGACTAGGGGGAATGGAATGAAGCTGGAGGTGGGGAGATTCAGGCTGGATGTGAGGAGGAAGTTCTTCACCATGAGAGTGGTGAAGCCCTGGAATGGGTTGTCCAGGGAGGTGGTCGGGGCCCCATCCCTGAAGGTGTTTAAGCTCAGGCTGGATGAGGCTCTGGCCAGGCTGATCTAGTGTGGGGTGTCCCTGCCCATGGCAGGGGTGTGGAACTAGATGATCCTTGTGGTCCCTTCCAACCCTGACTGATACTATGATAACAACAGGAGTGGAAATTTTACAGACGTCAAACAGACCTATTCATACCTTTCCCCAGTAGGTTCCCACCATTCTCCATCAGGGCTGGGACAAAGCCTGCACTTTTGACCTGGCCAGTCTTCAGACATGTCGGCGCCTCACCCTTCCCTCCCAATACACAAGGATTGAACCCCACACAACACAAACTATGACCAGCCAATCAGCCCAAGGATCAAGCCTCACAGTCCCCAGCAATTCCCCCTTGATAAGCCAAATATTGCAGCTTCTCACACTTCCAACCCCAACAATTCTATGATTCCAAGAGTAGAAAAGATGCTTCATGTGAGAGCAACCCTGACACAATCAAGCAGCAGATGAAGCCCCACGTGTGAACCACTGCCCCACATCATCTCTGCCCATCTTTGATCTGCAGGGTCCCACGTCATCATTCCCAAAGCTCAGCCTGAGCTCCTCTGGCAGGCATCTGGACATTTTTGCTTTCAACCAGAAGGCTTTGAAGCTGGTCCTGTGTCATGTTTGCCCATGGCAGGCAACAGATCTGGCAAGGGGTTGCGTTGGTGTATGCTGCAGTCACCAAGGCAACATCTCCCCAGGCAGAAGCAGATGAAGAAATGAGTAAGGAAGCACAAATATCACTGCAGGACCCCCACGAGGTGCCTCAGAGGAAGACTGGCCCAAGGAGAGTTAAGACAGCTTTCCATCCCTAAGCAGGATTAGCTGGAGATGAAGCCAATCACTGTCCCCAAACCACACTCCAGTCTGCATTATGCACATGTCCTAGATCCATCACTGACATGGCAGTGCCAACAAGGTGGCCACTGAGGCCTTGGGCCAGCCCTACATATTTTGTAGGTCTCCTGAATGATTTATTGGCTTGCAGTTAACTCTCAGTTCAGCAGCTCACATGCTATTAACTCAAGTGACCTCCCTCAGCTCAAACGTGTCCTCTGCTTGTTGTGTAAGCAAAGCTAAGTTGCTTTAAGAACCAGGTCTGGGCATGGGAAGCACCATGCAGATGATCTCACTTGGTCACAAGTGATCCTACAGATCCATCTCTGCTCTCAGCAGGTGTCAGATGAGCACCAGCAGCTCTGCATGCAGGACTGGGTAGAAAGAAGCAAGAGTTTAGGGGTTAATTCGCCAGGTTCAGGTCCTCTTAACCCTGATAGTGATTTGCTTAATCAACAAATATTTCACAGGGCTCTTCAGCCCAGGAGCAATCAGCAGTTTGCTTTTGCAGGGCAACAAAAACCCCTTTTGTAACAAGGAGCAACCTCTCGAGGACCCTTCAGGAGGTATAGGGCAAATTGTTGCTCAAGGGCATTTTCCTGCCAAGCCCTCACTGTTTGCAAACCTCGACAAGCATCCTTCCAGGAGGATCTACCAAGCAAAATATTTAGACCTGTTGAATTTATCCCTGTGAGCTCCCTAGAGCTGCTTTTACAAGCACCCAAGGGAGCCTGCACTTTCGGCTTTCCCCATCTCGTTTCCCCACAGAGTTTTCAGCCTGTAAGTTGCAGCCTGCAGCAGCTCTGCCCACTGTGGGTGTCAGCCACCGCCACCCAACCTGCTCCTCTCAGCGAGGAAGTGACTTTAACCACCGTGGAGGGTTGGGGAAGCAAACTCAGCTGTGCTTCCCAACCCCAAAGCTTGCTTTCACACCAAATCCTCAGCCCGCCGTTATAAAGCAACAAGAAACACCAATGCTGGGGTGGTTTTTTTTTCCTCCCCTGCCATATTTTGATGGAGGTGTGGAGATCTCAGCATCACCAGATAAGGCTACCAGCCGCGCAGCGTTGCTGAACTACTACAATTTCCTCCCTCCTACCACGAGCAGGAAGACATATAAAAAACCCAAGATAAAATGTGGTTTTAAGCAAGTGCAAACTCACTTCGGTAAACCAGAGCCTTCTGCAACAGCTCCCGGAAAGCTGCTTGATCTCCTCAAGCTCACCTAAACAAGCAAAACCTGAGCAGGGAGCTGTAATCCTGCCCTCCTCCCCCACCACTAAGAAAAGCTGCAGCCAGCCTCCCCGCCATTGCACACCGCTTCTGCTCTTCCCAACCAAGCATTCCTGCAGGCAGGAAGAACAAGGGGAACATCACATTTGGTTGCTGCTTCCATTCCACCGTGCGCCTTGAACAAACTGGATGATGCTCCCCCGGTCGTGGTATCCTCCCAGTGCCCATCTCTGCATCCCCCTCCCCCCCGCGTCCCATCCTCCATAACCCCCCTGGTACCTCGCAGCACCCCGGAGTAGGCAGCGATGATGGTCTTCATTGTGTGTGTGGGGGGGGAGATGGTCAGGTCCCGCTCAGGGCCATGAGATGGAGAAGGGCACCCAGCTCCGTAGCTCCGGGGCAGCCGGCAAGCGGGAGAAGTACTAGCAGTGCATCCCTATATAGCTCCGTGGAGGAGGAGGAGGAAGAGGAGGGCGGGGAGGGGCGGGTCCCGGCAAGACTCTGGTTCCTCAGCCCAGAGAGGAAGGGTCTTGGTCTCAGTGCTGCAGGTTGCTGCCTGGGATGGGGATTTGGGAGCGGGGAGCAAGAGGGGGGAGGGTTAACCCCCAACTCTCTGCAAGGTGTTTCCGTCCCTGTTTTCCCTTTCCTTATCGCAGGGGGTGGAGGGTGGAAATGCTGCCAAGCCACTGCTAGCAGTGTGCATTTTAAGGCATCATAACCTTGTAGAATGGGTTGGATTGGAAGGGACCTTAGAGATCATTTAGTTCTGACCCCTCTGCCGTGGGCAGGAACACTTTCCTCTAGATCAGGTTGCTCAAAGCCTCATCCAACCTGAATTTGAACACTTCCAGGGATGGGACATCCACAACTTTTCTGTCAATCTATTCCAGCATTTCACCACCCTCACAGTGAAGAATTTCTTCCTAATATCTTAGCTAAATGCACTGTCAGCTTAAAAATTTTATCCCTCATCCTATCACTATATCCCCTGAGAAATGGTCCCTTTTCACCTCCTGTAATTGCCCCCTTCTTGCTCTCCCACCCCATTCTTGGCTGATTTTAGCTTCCTCTTTTAGCTTTAGGTTCCTAAGAGCATCAAAAAATGAATATAAATTGTAGATAAGATAACATTAGGTTTCATTTTCATTAAGACATCCTTCAGGTATGCCCAACTCACTAAGCAAGCCTCACTTTCTTCTCTCAGTGTGAAGCTTAAGGATCTGATTGAGACATCCACAAGAAAGCAGGTGGTATTTAGGTTGGCATCAAGACTTTAATGTAGCTGCAGCTGGCAAGAGATTTCTATAGATGGGAACAGATGAGTCTGTCCCAGCTCTCATGAATGGGTCTGTCCTTGTTCCCATGACATTAAACCAGAACATTTATCCATAGGGGTATGTCTGTCCCAGAGTCACAAAATCAGACCTCGACCCCTTTCCTAATCTCAATTTCATCTTCTGCCATTTGGAGAAAAGAAAAAGAGATCTCTTGAGGAAAATCTCATTCAAAACAGTGAGCATCTCGAGCTCTCCACATGCAGAGGACACTTCCAAAACAGCTCAAAAGCCCTTTAACCTTCACCTGTTTTTTAGGGTGGGAGCATTGGCTCTTCAGTTAGTGGCTATTCAGTCTGAAGAAGAGAAGGCTCCAAGGAGACCTAACTGTGGCCTTCCAGTATCTGAAGGGGGCTACAAGAAAGCTGGGGAGGGACTTTTGAGGGTGCCAGGGAGTGATAGGACTGGGGGGGATGGAGCAAAACTAGAAATGGGGAGATTGAGGTTGGATGTTAGGAAGAAGTTCTTCCCCAGGAGGGTGGTGAGACACTGACACAGGTTGCCCAGGGAGGTGGTGGAAGCCTCATGCCTGGAGGTTTTTAAGGCCAGGCTGGATGTGGCTGTGAGCAACCTGCTCTAGTGCGAGGATTCCCTGCCCATGGCAGGGGAGGTGGAACTGGATGATCCTTAAGGTCCCTTCCAACCCTGACAATTCTATGATTCTGTGATTGCTGAGCCACCAGATTTTCCCTGTTGCTCCTGGAGATGCTGCTGCAACATCCACTTCTTGGCCCAGAGAGCTGCGCCTACCGGCATGTTTTGCAAAACCCCTCATGTTTTCTGCTGTGGTAAGCTTTAAATCTGAGATTCAGAGGTGAAAGAGTGATTTATTTTTCTTCTCACTCCCCTGAGGCATTCCCATCCCCATCTTTTTGAGTCAAGCTGGCACCATGTCCCAGCTGGTCAAAGGGCCTTCTTCCAACTCTTGCTTGTTTAAATATAGATTAAAATGGAAAATTGCAAGAGGCTGTCTGAAGAAAGGGTCTTACCCAACAGCTCTTGGATAAGACCTCCAAAAGGGAGCCCAGAACAGAAATAAATCATAGCAACAATAGAGATGAGTGAAATGGGAATGGTCTCCTGCCTATTCCTGTTCCCCGCTGATATCTCTGCGAGTGAAGTAAGGACTAGGGTAGCCCTTCCCATTCATCATGACTGGGATAGGAACCTGCAGAAAATTATCCTGCCAGGTTGTGACATGATGAGAACTGAGTTCTGAGCTTCCCAGTCCAAGAGAGACAAGGAACTACTGGAGAGAGTCCAGCGAAGGCTGTGAAGATGGTGAGAGCAGTGGAGAGTCTCTGTGAGGAGCAAAGGTTGAGAGCTCTGGGGCTGTTGTGCCTGGAGAACCGCAGCCTAGAGGGGATCTGAGCAGTGCTCAGCAAGAGCTCAAGAGTGATTGTCAAGAGGATGGGACCAGTCTCTGTTCAGTGGTGCTCAGCAGCAGGGCAAGGGGCAGTGGACACAAACTGAAACCCAGGGGATTCTATCTGAACCTGAGGAGAAACTTCCTTGCTGTAAAGGTGCCAGAGCCCTGGAGCAGGCTGCCCAGAGAGGTTGTGGAGTCTCATTCCGTGGAGACTTTCCAAACCCACCTGGCCATTGTGATCCTGGGCAGGCTTCTGTGGGTGCCTCTGCTTTAGCAAGGGGGTTGGACTGGATGATGTTTGGAGGTACCTTCCAACTCCAACCATTCTCTATTAAATTGTGAGATAGATTGATAGAAAAATGTTGATGTGATGGACCATCATCTTTTCAGATCCATCATCTTTCTTTGACCCATAACCAGGTCAATACACCTGATTATAGATACGTGTATACAGACATACTTATATATAAAATCATAGAATGGTCTGGGTTGGAAGGGACATCCAAAGGTCACCCAGTCCAACCCTGCTGCACTCAGCAGGGACTTCCTCCACTAGGTCAGGTTGCCCAGAGCCCTGTCCAGCCTCACCTTGAATATCTCCAGGGATGGGGCCTCAACCACCTCCCTGGGCACCCTGTTCCAGTGTTCCACCACCCTCATAGTAAAGAACTTGTTCCTTACATCCAATCTAAATCTGCTCTGCTTTACTCTGCTCAGAATAGAATAGAATAGAATAGAATAGAATAGAATAGAATAGAATAGAATAGAATAGAATAGAGCAGGTTGGAAGAGACTTTCAAGATCATCATGTCCAACCTATCATCCAACACCACCCAACCAACTAAACCATGCAACCAAGCACCCTGTCGAGTCTCCTCCTGAACACCTCCAGCAATACCACTGTCCTTTGTCCTATCATTCCAGACCTTTCTAAACAGTCCCTCTGAAGCCTTCTTGTAGATCCCCTTCAGCTATATTTATACTTCACCACACATTTGGGTGCAAATTTCTTGAATCCTAATCAGCCTTTTGCTCTGTCTGCTTCAGTGGGCTCCCAGCTTGGAGGGATGCATTAAGAAAATTAATTATAATAAGCTAAATATGAAAACCTCTCAGTGCTTACTAGAGTATTACAACTTGCAGGGCAGAGTCACAGTCATGGAGTTACAGAAGCACAGAATCACAGTCACAGAATCACAGACTGTTAGGGGTCATCCAGTTCAAACCCCATGCCAGAGCAGGACCACATAAGGCAGGTCACACAGGAACACATCCAGGAGGGTTTTAAATGTCTCCAGAGAGAGAGAGACTCCGCAAGCTCTCTGGGCAGCCTGTTCCAGGGCTCTGGCACCCTCACAGTGAAAAAGTTTTTCCTTATGTTCCTGTGGAACCTCCTGTACACCAGCTTGCACTCATTCATCTCTCCAGCCTAGACACATGTCTTGGAGGTACAAATTGTGACACTACCTTTCTTGGGAGGAAGGAAAAACCAAGCATAGCTCCATGAGGCCATGTCCGAGCCCTGGGACAGCCTCTACCTTCACGTGATTTGAGCAGCAGCAGGGAACTGGCTGCCACCCAACACCATCTCACTTGTTTCATCATTACTTGTCCTAAAACTTCTTTTTACCCCCTGTCCAGCTCACTGAATATCAGAAAGCAGCTCCAAATATTAGCAGCTCCCAAGATCAGGAATCTTTCTGAGGATCTATTTTCCCAGCAGGAAGATGTGCCCCACAGTGCTCAGTGGAAATCACAGAATTGTCAAATTTGGAAGGGACCTCAAGGATCATCCAGTTCCAACCCCCCTGCCATGAGCAGGGACACCTCACACTACATCAGGTTCCTCACAGCCACGTCCAGCCTGACCCTAAAAACCTCCAGGGATGAGGCTTCCACCACCTCCCTGGGCAGCCTGTTCCAGTGTCTTACCACTCTCATGGGCAAGAACGTCTTTCTGACATCCAATCTCAATCTCCCCTCCTCCAGCTGGGATCCAATCCCCCCAGTTCTATCACTCCCTGACACCCTCAAAAGTGCCTCTCCAGTTTTCTTTTAGATCCCCTTCAGATACTGGAAGGCCACAATAAGGTTTCCTTGGAGCTTTCTCTTCTCCAGACTGAACAACCCCAACTCTCTCAGTCTGTGCTTACAGGAGAGGAGCTCTAGCCCTCTGCTCATCCTCATGGCCCTTCTCTGGACCTGTTCCAGCACCTCCAGATCCTTCCTGTAATAGGGGCTCCAGAACTGGATGCAGTTAGAAGGAAAGGTGTGCTCAGAGAAGATTTCCAATACCCATGTGTCTGGCATGATTAGTCTGGAACAAGAACATCTTTTTCAAATACCCTACTTCACCTGAGCTAGAAAAAGCAAAGCTTGTGTACAGGTGACATGGATAGGAGGCAGACTTCCAGCTATCTGCAGCCAAGAGTAGTTCACAATGGTTTGAAGCTCTTTTACCTGTGAGTTTAGAATCATAGAATTGTTAGGGATGGAAGGGACCTCAAGGATCATCCAGTTCCAAGCCCCCTGCCATGGGCAGGGACACCTCACACCAGAGCAGGTTGCTCACAGCCACATCCAGCCTGGCCTTAAAAACCTCCAGGCGTGAGGCTTCCACCACCTCCCTGGGCAACCTGTGCCAGTCTCTCACCACCCTCATGGGCAAGAACTTCCTAACAGCCAGTCTCAATCTCCCCACTTCTAGGGTTGCTCCATTCCCCCCAGTCCTATCACTCCCTGACACCGTAAAAAGTCCCTCCCCAGCTTTCCTGTAGGTCCCCTTCAGATACTGGAAGGCCACAAGAAGGTCTCCTTGGAGCCTTTTCTTCTCTAGACTGAACAGCCCCAGTTCCCTTGGGAGTTGCTAGCAGCAGAGCTCACAGTAAAGCAACAGAGCTCACAGTAAAGCAGCAGAGCTCATAGTAAAGCAGCAACAAACCCTTAAGCTGTCACTACTATTTTATTTATTATTTTTAATCAACTGCAATTTGGGGTTTCAATGAAAAGGTCCCTTCCACCCCAAATCATTCTATGAGTCATAGAATCATAGGGTTACTCTGGTTGGAAAAGACCTCCAAGGTCATGAAGTCCAACCATCAACCTAAGACCACTAAAGGCCACTAAACCATGTCCCAAAATGTCACAGCCACACATTTTTGTAACACCTCCAGGGCTGGTGACCCCACCAGCTCCCTAGGCAGCCTGTTCCAACCTCTGACCACTCTGACAGCAAAGACATTTTTCTGCTTGTCCAACCTAAACCTCCCCTAGCACAATTTGAGGCCATTTCCTCTCCTTTTGTCACCTGGTACTATGATTTTCAGAGTGCTGCTGCTGCTGATCTTAGAGAGCTATTCAAACTTTCATGATTACTTCATTTTATGATTCTCTGATTATTATCATTCCATGATTCTATGAATAAAGCTTTTGAAGACACATTCATTTTGCACCCCCTCTTCAGTAGGGTTGAACCAGAAGACCTCTAAAGGTCCCTTCCAAGCCAATGCATTCTATGATTTTTCTCTTTCTGCTGCTATTAAGGGACATGAGGAAAGTTTGCAAGGTGTGGGGCAGGGTACACAATCATAGAAACTTTAAGGTAGAAAAAGACTTCTTAGATCATCAAGTTCAGCTGGCAACCCAACACCACCATGGCCACTAAACCATGTCCCAAAGTGTCATGTCTACACATTTCTTGAACACCTCCAGGGATGGAGACTCCACCACCTCCCTGGGCCTCCTAATCCAATCCCTGACCCCTCTTTTAGGAAACAAATTGTTCCTAATGTTTAATCTAAACCTCCCCTGATGCAGCTTGAGGCTATTTCTTCTCATCCTACCACCTGGTTTGGGAGAAGAGAAAAACATCCACCTCACTTCAACCTTGTTTCACAGAGCTGTAGAGAGCCAGGAGGTCTCCCTTCAACCTCTTCTCCTCCAGCTGCTCCTCATAAGATGTTTCTGCATCACTTTAATGCAGCTGTTTGTGCCCAGCTCTGTGGCTTTGTCTCCTTAAGGTTATTTAGCAGCAGCAAATTCCTTCACTGTTCAGTGTCTTCAGCCAGGGCCAGGTGCATGGAACCACCTGTGTCAGGTGTGCTGGACTCATAATCCAGTTGGGATTATCTCTCTTTGTAATTGTCCTTCTCTGTCTTAAACATGTAGAGTCATTGGCCTGCCTGTGGTTAACCACCTCTTTATGGATTTCTAAGTCCACAGGGACCTGGACAGGCTGGAGAGGTGGGGCCCAGGTGAACCTCTGGAGGTTCAACAAGAGCAAGTGCAGGGTTCTGCCCCTGGGCTGGAACAATCCTCACTATCAATACAGACTGGGGAGGAGGGAATGGTAAGCAGCCCTGAGGAAAAGGACCTAGGGGTGCTGGTGGACAAGAGGAGACAGTGTGAGCTTGAAGCCCAGAAGGCAAATGGCAGCCTGGGCTGCATCAAAAGATGTGTTGAGAGCAGAATAGAGAATCACCAGAGAGGTGATTCTACCACTTTGCCTTGCTCTGGTGTACTGTACCAGTCTGGATCCCTCAATACAGGAAGGACATGAAAGATGCTCAGGGGGTTGGATCCCCTCTGCTCTGAGGCCAGGCTGAGGGAGCTGGGGGTGTTCAGACTGGAGAGGAGAAGGCTTCAGGGAGATCTAATAGCAGCCTGCCAGTACCTGAAGGGGGCTACAGGAAAGGTGGAGAGAGACAAAGGCTTGCAATGATAGGACAAGGGGCAATGGCTTCAAACTAAAGTGCAGACTTAGACTGGATGCTAGGTTCTTTACCATGAGGGTTTTGGAACACTGGAACAGGTTGCCCAGGGAGGTGGTTGGGGCCCCATCCCTGGAGATATTCAAGGTGAGGCTGGACAGGGCTCTGAGCAACCTGATCTAGTTGAGGATGTCCCTGCTGAGTGCAGAGGGGAGGAAGGGACATTTGGAGGTCCCTTCCAACTCAGACCATTCTATGATTCTAAGTTGTCAGAGGATTTTTGTTCCCAGGGCTGACACAAGTCCTTAACACTGATAATTTACAATTGCCAGAGTTGTTCACCTCTGTCTGCATGTTGTGTAGCCACAGCATCTAAAAAACTGCTTTTCTCCCCAGTTTCTCCTCCTGAGCCCACTAATATGATGGATTGATAATATTGTGGCCTTCCAGTGTCTGAAGGGGGGCTGCAGGAAAGCTGAGGAGGGACTTTTTAGGGTGTCAGGGAGTGATTGGACTGGGGGGGAATGGAGCAACACTAGAAGTGGGGAGATTGAGACTGGCTGTTAGGAAGAAGTTCTTCCCTATGAGGGTGGTGAGAGACTGGCACAGGTTGCCCAGGGAGGTGGTGGAAGCCTCATGCCTGGAGGCTTTTAAGGCCAGGCTGGATGTGGATCTGGGCAACCTGATGTAGTGTGAGGTATCCCTGCCCCTGGCAGGGGGCTTGGAACTGGATGATCCTTGCGGTCCCTTCCAATCCTGACCATTCTATGACTCTACCTCTCATAGCACAGATGACAACCATGGATTGTAAGCTTCGTAACAGGATGATTAACAGGACTCTGTCTTACAGATTTATAAAGCCACTCTGGGCAAGGCCATCTGCACAGTCCAGGGGTGCTAGCTCATATTTTGCCAGAGTGCAAAGACATCCATCACCATGTCCAGAGCCAGCAAGGGCTGAGTGAGTAAGGAGCAAGGCTTCCCTCCCCTGAAGAGATCAGCAGAGCCCACCCTGAGATACCTGCAAACATCTGAGCACCAGCATGGACATTGCACTGACTGACCCCTATACCTGGAGCTGGATCCACCTTATGTGGCCCAAGACCCTATCCCACAGCTTGGTTTTCAGCCAAGTCATGCTTTACACTCTACCCCTCCCCAGACCTCACTGTCACACTGCCTTGCTATCTCACAGGCATTTACCAGTTTGCCCTTCAAAGAGTTTGCTTAGGAAGGGGATGTTTGTAAGACAAAGCCTTTCAAAGCCTTTCCTCCAAAAGAATTTCTGCACCTCAGGCATGCATCAACATGCCCCTGGGACTTTTTCGTCTGGACATCCTCAGGAAAGAACAAAACATTCAGCCAATGTGGCAAAGTTTTTACACAGTGTTACAATCAAATTTGACTGAAGAGCAGGGAAGGGAAGAGCAGAGGGCCCAATCCCAATGAGCATCCCATAGATTTTCTATTCACCTGTAGGACAATCACCATAAACCCCTAGAAGCATAGAATCACTAAGGTTGGAAAAGGCCTCTAGGAACATTAGGTCAAACCATCAACCCAACACCATCATGGCCATTAAAACATGTTCTGCAATGCCATGTTTTTTGGATACCACCAGGGATGGTGATTCAATGGCCTCCCTGGGCAGCCTGTTACAATGTCTGACCACTCTTCCAGGACAGAAAATTTTCCTAATATCAAACCTAAACCTCCCCTGGCACAACTTGAGGCTGTTTCCTCTCATCCTGTCACTTGGAAGAACAGGGCAACACCCGCCTTACTATAAGTTCCTTTCAGGTTGTTGTGGAGAGCAATGAGATCTCCCTTAAAATCCAATCTCCTTCCTGATCCTAGAGAGTCATAAAATCATAGATGGGTCTGATTTGGAAGGAACATACATAGGTCATTCAGTCCTACCCCCTGCAGTCTGCAGGGACATCCTCATCTAGATTAGGTTGCCCAGAGCCCTGTCCAACCTCACCTTGAATATCTCCAGGGATGGAGCCCCAACCACCTCCCTGGGCAACCTGTTCCAGTGTTCCAACACCCTCATGGTAAAGAACTTGTTCCTCATATCCAATCCAAATCTGCTCTGCTCTAGTTTGAAGCCATTGCCTCTTGTCCTGTCCCTGCAGGCCTTTGCAAAGAGTCTCTCTGAAGCCTTCTTGTAACCCCCTTCAGGTACTGGCAGGATGCTATTAGGTATCCCTGGAACCTTCTCTTCTCCAGGCTGAACACCCCCAGCTCCCTCAGCCTGACCTCAGAGCTGCTCCAACCCCCTGAGCATTTTCCTGGCCCTCCTCTGGACCTGCTCCAGCAGCCCCAGGTCCTTCCTGTGCTGAGGGCTCCAGAGCTGCACACAGCACTCCAGGTGAGGTCTCCCCAGAGCAGAGCAAAGTGGCAGAATCACCTCTCTGGCTCTACTGCCAGTGCTGCTTTGGATGCAGCCCAGGCTGCCCTTGGCCTTCTGTGCTGCAAGCTCACACTGCCTGCTCCTGTCCAGCTTCTCCCCCACCAGCACCCCCAAGTCTTCTTCCTCAGGGCTTCTTTCCATCCCCTCCTCCCCCAGTCTGTATTGATAGTGAGGATTGTTCCAGCCCAGAGGCAGAGCCCTGCACTTGCTCTTGTGGATCCTCCTGAGGTTCACCTGGGCTTCACCTCTCCAGCCTGTCCAGGTCCCTCTGGATGCCATCCTGTCCCTCTAGTATCCACAGCCCCACTCACGTTGGTGGGGCTGATGGTGCCTGGATCCTGCTGTCTATATCATTGATACAAATATTAACCAGCACAGGTCCCAGCACAGACCCCTGAGGGACGCCACTTGGCACTGCTCTCCATCTGGACTTGCAGCGGGTTGAGAAAGCAGGCCTAGCTCTCCCTCCCCCACAAAGAGGAAAAAAACCACAGCTAACTCAGTCAGAAAAGCAAAAGGGATGTTATATTTACAAGCAATGTGAAAATGCAGGTTATTTATATACACAATATATACAGTATTTACAATATATATACAGAAATATACAGCAAAGAAAAATACAGGAATGAAATTCCCTCCTCCGGACAGAGGAGGGTTCCCCCTCCCCCTGTACCCCTTTCTCCCCCCCCCCCTCCCTTTTTCCCCAAAAAGGGTTAGAGAGAGAAAAGGCAGTTGTTAAGGGAGAAAGGTCTTAGCAGGCCTCATGCAAATTAATGCTTATCTGTTATCCAAGGTCAGAACTCTGTCCAGTTGCCCAGAAGCAGACAGGCTGGAAAGGGAGAAGGTAAGGAACTGAGAAAAATTCCAGCTGCACTAAAACTTAAAGCTGTGTTTTACCAATCTACCAATGAAATTTGTTTAGACCTGTCTTTGTTTACAAAGCATTCAGCCAGAGTGTCCCAGCACTGTCCCTTTCTCAAAGGCACAGCCTCGAACTGCCACAGTCCACCCCTTCTAAACATTTTCATTGGCTGTTCACACTGTCCATCCAATCCAAAACAATATTTACAGTTCATGAGTAAAGTTCATAGTCCATTCCAGCTATACTCAGATGTAGATGGTTCAGAAGTCCAAGAAAATCAGGAAACAAGAAAAATGGAAAACAGTTTGTCTCTTCGCAGACGAAGCGAAGAAAAAGGGAAACAGGGATTCTTAGTCGACTCAGGGCTCTCAGGGTTCTCAGGGTTCATGCACCGTAGATTGCTCATAGATTCTTCCTTTGGACGTGATGTAGCTGTACAACAGCCATTGAGCAGCACCCTCTGGATGTGACCATCCAGCGAATTCCTTATCCAGTGAGAAGATGGCTCACCGTAGGTTAGGTGCTCCTCCCCCTCTACTCTGCCCTAGTGAGACCTGGAGTATTGCATCGCGTTTTGGGCTTCCCAGTTCAGGAGGGACAGGGATCTGCTGGAGAGAGTCCAACAGAGCACTACCAGGATGCTGAAGGGATTGGAGCACTGCCTGGTGAGGAGAGGCTGAGAGACCTGGGGGTGGTTAGTTTGGAGAAGACTGAGTTGGGGTTTAATCAATGTTTATTAATATCTGAGGGCTGGGGGTCAAGAGGAAGGGGACAGGCTCTGCTCAGTTGCAACCTGGGATAGGACAAGGGGTAACTGATGTAAACTACAGCGCAGGAGGTTCCACCTCAGCATGAGGAAGAACCTTACTGTGAGGGTCACAGAGCACTGGAACAGGCTGCCCAGAGAGGTTGTGGAGTCTCCTTCTCTGGAGACTTTCAAGCCCCATCTGGATGTGCTCCTGTGTGACCTGTGCTGGATTTTATGCTCCTGCTCTGGCAGGGGAGTTGGACTTGCAGTGTGCCCAGGTGGCCAAGAGGGCCAATGGCATCCTGGCCTGCATTAGGAATGGTGTGGCCAGCAGGAGCAGGGAAGTCATTGTGCCCCTGTACTCTGCTTTGGTTAGGCCACACCTTGAGTCCTGTGTCCAGTTCTGGGCCCCTCAGTTTAAGAAGGACATTGAGACACTTGAACATGTCCAGAGAAGGGCAACAAGGCTGGTGAGAGGCCTTGAACACAAGCCCTATGAGGAGAGGCTGAGGGAGCTGGGATTGTTTAGCCTGGAGAAGAGGAGGCTCAGGGGAGACCTCATTGCTGTCTACAACTACCTGAGGGGTGGTTGTGGCCAGGAAGGGGTTGGTCTCTTCTCTCAGGCAACCAGCACCAGAACAAGAGGACACAATCTCAAGCTGCACCAGGGGAAGTTTAGGCTGGAGGTGAGGAGAAAGTTCTTCACCGAGAGAGTCATTAGCCATTGGAATGTGCTGCCCAGGGAGGTGGTGGAGTCACCATCCCTGGAGGTGTTCAAGAGGGGATTGGACATGGCCCTTGGTGCCATGGTCTAGTCATGGGGTCTGTGGTGACAGGTTGGACTTGATGATCCTCGAGGTCCTTTCCAACCTAAGTTATACTGTGATACTGTGATCTCCAGAGGTCCCTTCCACCCCCTAACATTATGTGATCCTGTGCAGCCTAGGTTAGGAGCACCAATGCTGCAAACCCCCATTTCACAACTTGTGCAGACACTCCCAACATTTGTGGCAGTACTGGGGCAAAGAGTGTGGCCTCTGCAACTCACTGGAGTGTGGCCTCTGCAACTCACTGGAGTGTGGCCTCTGCAACTCATTGCTTGATGGTACAGCCACTTTGGAGCCCAAAGCTGGGATCAGCTATTTCCATAGCACTGGGGGCAATTATTTTTTTTCTGTTCAGGGAATTCAAGGTTATTTAACATGAGAGAATTTGAAGTAGAGACATTTCTTCTCCTTTGTAAGCTGCACTTACACCTCTTTTTCCTTTTCCTTTTCCTTTTCCTTTTCCTTTTCCTTTTCCTTTTCCTTTTCCTTTTCCTTTTCCTTTTCCTTTTCCTTTTCCTTTTCCTTTTCCTTTTCCTTTTCCTTTTCCTTTTCCTTTTCCTTTTTCCTTTTCCTTTTCCTTTTCCTTTTCCTTTTCCTTTTCCTTTTCCTTTTCCTTTTCCTTTTCCTTTTCCTTTTCCTTTTTCTTTTTCTTTTTTCTTTTTCTTTTTCTTTTTTCTTTTTCTTTTTCTTTTTCTTTTTCTTTTTCTTTTTTCTTTTTCTTTTTCTTTTTCTTTTTCTTTTTCTTTTTCTTTTTCTTTTTCTTTTTCTTTTTCCTTTTCTTTTTCTTTTTCTTTTTCTTTTCACATCTGGAAGCAAAGTTCAAGCCAAAACTGTAAGAGGGGCTTGCAGGGAGATTTGTGCTGGAGGGCATTAAAATGAAAATAAAATATCTAAATAAATGGAAAAAAACCCACTAATTTTTATTTTATTTTTTAAAAAAGCCTCAACTTCACTTCTCTTTTTTCCCCCCTCTAGACAGATAGAAAGATTTATGCAAGTCACTGAGCAAAGCCAGATTCTGCCTGCTGGCAGCAAGTCAGGGTATTGCTGCCTAGCTACAGGCTAAAATTAGAGCACCTAAAAATTAACTATAAGGAGAAAGAACTTTGGTCCCTGTGCTGAGTGAGCACTGGAGAATTAGTAATAGACACTTAACCAGCTCCACTTTGAAGCTTATTGTCAGGGTTTTGCAAAACAGACCCACACAATCATAGAATCATAGAATCAATAAGGTTGGAAAAGACCTCAGAGATCACCAAGTTCAATCTGTCACCACAGACCTCATGACCTCATGACACCAAGTGCCATGTCCAATCCCCTCTTGAGCACCTCCAGGGATGGTGACTCCACCACCTCCCTGGGCAGCACATTCCAATGGCTAACAACTCTCTCTGGGAAGAACTTTCTCCTCACCTCGAGTCTAAACTTCCCCTGGCGCAGCTTGAGACTGTGTCCTCTTGTTCTGGTGCTGGTTGCCTGGGAGGAGAGACCAAACCCTCCTGGCCACAACCACCCTTCAAATAGTTGTAGAGAGCAATAAGGTCTCCCCTGAGCCTCCTCTTCTCCAGGCTAAACAATCTCAGCTTCCTCAGCCTCTCCTCATGGGGCTTGTGCTTGAGGTTCCTGTGCTGGGGGGTATTGAGACACCGTGGGACTTACAGAGCGCTCTCACCCATGGGTCCAATGGGTCAGGGTTGGAGAGCATCAAGTCCAAACGCCCTACCGAGGTAGTTTCACCTAAAGAAGTTCACTCAGGAACACATCCAGGTGGATTTTGAATGTCTCCATAGGTAGACTCTCTCAGCCTGGCCTCACAGCAAAGCCCTCCCATCATAGTTGTTGCACCCTCTGGCTTTGCTCCAACAGGTCCTTGTCTCTCCTGTGCTAAGGATTCCAGAGGGCCCAGCATTGTAGATAGAGTCTCTCCAGTCAGGTAGATGCAGCTCCCAAGGAAAAAGCATAAAACCACTGGAACAAACACCTGGCACCTTCCTGACATCTCTCCTCATGCTCTTCCTGCTGCTGAGGATTCTTCTTAGGCACTTGTTACTGAGTCATCAGAAAGCCCTGCTCAGGAGGCTTCTGCTACAAAAAAACCCCAGCAGTCTCTGGGGCTTCGACTCTCCTGCATGCTTGGATATTGTATATTGGCTCCCAAATTACAAAGTCCATCTCCAGAATCCATGCATGGCTGAAAATGGCTTCCCTTGATGAAAGAACAAGGATTTGGAAATAGACAATATATGGAGACAGACTGAGAGAGTTGGGGTTGTGCAGTCTGGAGAAGGCTCCCAGGAGACCTTATTGTGGCCTTCCAGTATCTGAAGGGGGCTACAAGAAATCTGGGGAGGGACTTTTGAGGGTGTCAGGGAGTGATAGGACTGGGGGGAATGGAGCAACACTGGAAGTGGGTAGATTCAGATTGGATGTTAGGAAGAAGTTCATCCCCATGAGGGTGGTGAGTCACTGGCACAGGTTGCCCAGGGAGGTGGTGGAAGCCTCATCCCTAGAGGTTTTGAAGGCCAGGCTGGATGTGGCTGTGAGCAACCTGATGTAGTGTGAGGTGTCCCTGCCCATGGCAAGGGGATTGGAACTGGATGATCCTTGGGGTCCCTTCCAACTCTTGACAATTCTGTGATTCACCTAATTCTATGATTCACTTGCAGTGTGCCCAGGTGGCCAAGAAGGCCAATGGCATTCTGGCCTGTATCAGGAACAGTGTAGCCAGCAGGAGCAGGGAAGTCATCCTGCCCTGTACACAGCACTGGTTAGGCCACACCTTCCTTGAGTCCTGTGTCCAGGTCTGGGCCCCTCAGTTTAGGAAAGATGTTAAGATGCTGGAACATGTCCAGAGAAGGGCAACAAAGCTGGGGTGGGGTTTGGAGCACAGCCCTGTGAGGAGAGGCTAAGGGAGCTGGGGTTGCTTAGCCTGGAGAAGAGGAGGCTCAAGGGAGACATTATTGCTGCCTACAACTACATGAAGGGAGGTTGTAGCCAGGTAGGGGTTGGTCTCTTCTCCCAGGCAACCAGCACCAGAACAAGAGGACGCAGTCTCAGGCTGTGCCGGGGAGGTTTAGGCTGCATGTTAGGAAGAAACTCTTCATAGAGAGAGTGATTGCCCATTGGAATGGGCTGCCTAGGGAGGTGGTGGAGTCACCATCACTGGGGGTGTTTAGAAGGAGACTGGATGGGGTGCTTGGTTGCATGGTTTAGTTGATTAGGTGGACATGATGATCTTGAAGGTTTCTTCCAACCTGGTCTATTCTATTCTATTCTATTCTATTCTATTCTATTCTATTCTATTCTATTCTATTCTATTCTAGTCTAGTCTAGTCTAGTCTAGTCTAGTCTACTCTACTCTACTCTACTCTACTCTACTCTGTTCTATTCTATTCTATTCTACTCTACTCTACTCTACTCTGCTCTACTGTATTCTGTTCTATGACTGTGAGACTGTATGATTCTATGATTCTGTAATTCATCTCCTTCCATCAGGAAGAAACTACCAAACCATGCCCACTGCACTGTGCAAGCTGTGGAGCAGAAAGGGCTTCTGGACATCCTGCAGAAGGTTATCTTCTGATTTCTCCTGGCTCAGCCAGTCTGAGCATTAACCTGAGCCTTTCCATCATGTTAAAACAGCTTTTCATGAAAATATTCCATAATTTCAGGGATATTTTTTATGGTCTTATAATTGGAAGGCTTTGAAGACACAGAGATGTAGCCCTGAGGGACATAGCTTAGCACCAGAATTGGTAGAGTCAGAGCCTGGTTGGACTCAATGATCTTGAAGATCTTTTCCAACCAAAATGATTCTGTGATTCTATGTAGAGATTGCTTGTGGTGGATCAATGGACATAGAGATGCCTCAGAACCCTATGGTGTTAAATGTAGTGGCTTGCATCACAGCCAACTATAAAATAGCTCAAAATACAGGGGAAATGCCCCAGCCTTGTTTCACAACTCCTGCAGAACCAGTGGACTTGTTCCACAGATGAATAAGGGCACTGGCAGCAGAAAGATCCAGTCCTGCAACTCTTTACTCAGCCAGAGAGTCACATTGACTGCAGCAAGACTGCTACTACAAATACTCTCTGTGTACTCCACAGCTGAAGGATCAGGGTAGGGAAATGCAGTGTAAGGGTAGTTAATAGTTAGTGTCCTCTATAAGCTGAAGGCCAGGCCTGATCTGGTCACCTTTGATTGTCTTTGCTCCCTACAGAGCCTATAAATGGATCTACCTCTCATTCTGTGATGCTAGAAAAGGTATAACTATATGGAATTCAGCAGGTCTAGGGAGGTTCTTCTACCTCTCTACTCTGCCCTACTAGGACCACAGCTGCAATCCTGTGTCCAGTTTTGGGTTCCCCAGTTCAAGAGAGACAGAGACCTGCTGGAGAGAGTTCAGGGGAGAGCCATAAGGATGCTTAGGGGACTTGAGCATCTCCCCTGTGAAGAGAGACTGAGAGCCCTGGGGCTGTTTAGTGTGGAGAAGAGAAGGCTGAGAGGGGATCTGATCAAGGTCTCTCAATCTCTGAGGGGTGGGTGTCAAGTGGATGGTGCCAAGCTCTTTTGGGTGCTGCACAGCAATAAGCCAAGGATCAGTGGATACAAACTTGAACACAGAAGGTTTCAGCTCAACATGAGAAGGAACTTCTTTACAGTGAGGGTGCCAGAGGCCTGGAGCAGGCTGCCCAGAGAGGTTGTGGAGTGTCCTTCTCTGGAGGCTTTCCAAACCCACCTGGATGCCTTCCTGTGCAGACTACCCTGGGTGATGCTGCTCTGGCAGGGGGATTGGGGACTCAATGATTTCTGGAGGTCCCTTCCAACCTCTAATGGTCTGTGATACTGTGATACTCTGAATTGTGGAATCTAGTATTGTTTAGATTGGAAAAAGGCTTCAAGATCATTGAGTCCAAATGTTAAGCCAGCACTGCCAGGTCACCACTAAACCATGGCCCTCACACCACATCTACATGGCTTTTCAGTCCCTCCAGGGATGGTGACTCCAATGCTGCCCTGGGCATCCTGTTCCAGGGTATAACAACTCATATCTAACTCACACCTCCCCTGGGGCAACTTGAGGCTATTTCCTCTTGTTCTGTAGAGCAGGAGAAAGAACAGCATCAGCCTAGCAAGAAATAGGCCAAATAAGGTGAAATTAGTGATTATTTTAAAGGAAACAAGTGAAAATCAGTGATTCTTTTAAAGCAAGCAGGAAGAATTGCTAAATCTTGACTTTTTAAAAAAGAGAAACACTGGAACAGGTTGCCCAGGGAGGTTGTGGATGCCTCCTCCCTGGAGGTGTTCAAGGCCAGGTTGGATGAGGTCTTGAGCAACCTAGGCAGGTGGACGTTGTCCCTGCCCATGGCAAAGGGTTTTGGAACTAGATGACCTTTAAGGTCCCTCCCAATCCAACCCATTCTATGATTCTTTGAGTAATGCCCAGTTTGGACAGGTATTTAGCATAAGATTTGTGGCCTTCCTTGAAAGTGTGAACAGCACCCATTAAGTAAGACTTCCCCCCATGGCTCAGGAGTCCCTGCTGCCTCATCTCATCATTTGGTGTCCATCTCTGTTCGTCTCTATCTCCTCTCCTGTTCCTTCTCAACCTTCCAGTGTGGCTGGCATGAGTTCCCTTGAAGAAACACTTGCAGTCCTGTGGTATCATATAATCATAGAATTGTTAGGGTTGGAAGGGACATCATGGACCATCCAGTTCCAAACCCCCTTCCATGGCCAGGGACACTTCACACTGCAGCAGGTTGCTCAGAGCCACCTCCAGCCTGGCCTTCAAAACCTCCAGGGATGAGGCTTCCACCACCTCCCTGGGCAACCTGTGCCAGTGTCTCACCACCTTCATTGGGGAAGAACTTCTTCCTAACATCCAGTCTGAATCTACCCACTTCTAATTTTTTTCCTTTCAGACCTTCTTGTGTCCAGAATGTCCACATCCTTCAGCCAAGAAAGGAGACAGGATTGATTTCCTGCCCAGCTGAGAGCACGTGTGCAGCACAGTGGTCACTGCTGCTTCAGCACACCACACTGAGGATACCAAGATGTGCTGTTGCCCCTCCTTTGACAGATTTTGTGCTCTGGGGGAAAAGAAAGAAAAATGAAAAAGAATAGTGAACAACCCCAAAATGTTTGCTTTGTTCCAAAATTGCTCAGAGATTACTGTGGATGGTCTCAGCTTCCTCAGTTCCAAGAAATAGTTGCTTACTTGACTTTTAAGGCCAGGCTGGATGGGGCTCTGAGCAACATGATGCAGTGTGAGGTGTCCCTGCCCATGGCAGAGGGGTTGGAACTGGATAATCCTTGAGGTCCCTTCCAGCCCTAAAAATTCTATGATTCCCCTCTCCATTCAGAGCTCCAAAGCCTGCTGCTGCCGTGCCCTTCCATCATCTGTTTCCTAAACTGAGGACTCCTACTGTGTGCATCATTCTGTGGAAAAGGCTTCTGTCTCTGGTTAGCCACTTCTTGGTCTCCTCCAAGCAGAGCTTCACTCACTGAATGTTGACTCAATGCAGGAGTTTATTCAGTGGTACTGATATACTCTCTTTTCCGTCATAGGGTGGAGGTCTTGAAGGTCTCTTCCAACCTGGTTTATTCTATTTTATAGAATCACAGCAACACTGAGGTTGGAGAAGACCTCTAAGCTGTTCAAGTCAAACCATCAACCCAACACCCTCATGCCCACTAAACCATGTCTGCCTAAAAAACTGCCACAGTTGACAGAATGGTTTGGGTTGACAGACACCTTAAAGATCATGCAGTTCCAACCCTGCTGCCATGGGCAGGGACACCTTCCACTAGACCATCTGGGTCAAACTGAGCAAATTAACATGGTATAGTCTGTAGAACTGTGGATTGAGAAGGTATAATACAGGAAGAGTATTTATAAGGGCTTGTGGTGATAGGGCAAGGAGCAATGGCTTTAAACTAGAGCAGGGTAGATTTTGCCTGGACATTAGGAAGAAGATCTTCACCATGAGAGTGGTGAGACAATAGAACAGGTTTTCCAGGGAGGTGGTGGATGCCTCATCCCTGGAAGTGTTCAAGATCAGGCTGGATGAGGGCTTGAGCAACCTGATTTAGTGTGAGGTATCCCTGCCCATGGCAGGGGGCTTGAAACTGGGTGATCTTTAAGGCCTCTTCCAACTTGAGCCATTCTATGATGAAGACATGGAGACAGACATAGAGAAGGGAATAATCACAGTATGATAGGGGTTGGAAAGAACCTCTGGAAATCATCCAGTCCATCCCCCACACCACAACAGGTGTCTTGGCAGGCTTTGAACAACTCCAGAGGCAAAGATTACAATGCCTCTCTGAGCAGCCTGTTTCAGTGTCCCACCATCCTCAATGTAAAGAGACTCCTCCTCATGTTCTATATTCTATAATGTTCTCTTTATGCCCATACTATGTGGGGGGGAAGAAAAGGAAGGACATGGACCTGATGAAGAGGGTCCAGAGGAAGACCATAAAAATGATCAGGGGCTTTGAACCCCTCTGCTCCAAGGACCGGTTGAGGGAGCTGGGGGTGTTCAGCCTGGAGAACAGAAGGCTCCAGGGGTACCTAATAGCAACCTTCCAGTATCTGAACAGGGCTACACGAAAGGTGGAGAGAGACAAAGGCCTGCAGTGATAGGACAAGGGGCAATGACTTCAAACTAGACAAGAGTAGTCTTAGACTGGATGCTAGGGCAGGTTCTTTACCATGAGGGTGGTCAAACACTGGAACAGGTTGCTCAGAGCGGTGGTTGAGTCCCCATCCCTGCAGATATTCAAGGTGAGGCTCAACCTCATCTAGTTGGGGATGTCCCTGCTGACTGCAGGGAGGTTGGACTGGATGACCTTTGGTGGGTCCCTTCCAGTCTGGGCCATTCTATGGTTCTATGAAAGCAAGGAGCCAAATTAGAGCCTGGAGGATCTCTGTTAGGAAGAGTTTGGCTGGAAGTGTTGTGGTGCCTTCATCACAGAGAGCCTTTAAGCGCATGTTAACACTGTGCCTGCCTGCTGACATATGACATGGATGGACTTGATCCTCCCTTGGGATAAAGGGCATGGCCCTGCTGACCTCTTAATATCCCTTCCCACCCCTGTTCCTCTATGGCTGCAATGCTGGGAACAGTAATATCATCTGCACTCTCACCTCCATTGCTCTAAGAGGATTTCTCCCAGGATGTTCCTTAGCTAATAGGCTTCAGCAGATCTTTCAAGAGGCCACCTTTAGCAGGACCTGCTAAATGATCAATACTTCTTTCTTCTTTCTGACCCCAGTGTCCAATGCCCTTGCCTGTCACTGGCTTTCAGTGCTTATGCTGCTCCATGCTGGTCAAAACAAATGAAAGTGAGGTGGTAGGAGGCCTCCTTACCAAAATAAAGCTTTCAACAAAGATTAAAAGTTCATTTCTGTGCTGAGGTGCAGAATTCAGGCCTTCAGTATGGGAGGTAAAAGCAAGCTGGCTTTGAGGCCTCACTGTTGTCTTCATTTGTCCAGCTCTTAACCTTAGGATTTACTTCTCTCTTAGGGCTTTCAAACTGGGGTTCTCTGCAAACTACAAAGTGTCTGCTTTCTCCCCATACTGTCTGGGGCCCTCAGCATAAGGTGAGACACTTGAACAGGTTGCCCAAGGAGGCTGTCGATGTTCCCTCCCTGGAGGTGTTCAAGGCCATGTTGGGCAAAGCTTTGAGCAACCTGGGGTAGTGGAAAGTGTCCTTGCCCATTGCAGAAGGGTTGGAAATGGATGATCTTTAAGGTCACTTCCAACCCAAACCATCCCACGACTCTGTGACATGGACTTGTTGGATCACAGAATCAAAGAATGCTAGGGGCTGGAAGGGACCTTGAAAGATCGCCTAGTCCAGCCCCCCTGCTGGTGCAGGATCACCTAGAGTAGGTCACACAGGAACACATCCAGGTGGGTTTTGAATGTGTCCAGAGGAGGAGACTCCTCAACCTCTCTGGGCAGCTTCTTTCAGTGCTTGACACCCTAACAGTGGAAAAGTTCTTCCTTATGTTCACATGGAATCTCCTCTGTTCCAGCTTGCCCCCATTGCCCCTTGTCCTACCATTGGACATCACTGAGCAGAGACTGTCTCTGTTCTCCCAACCCTGCACATCTTTATCAATTATGATAGAGCAGCTCCAGCCCTCTGCTCCTTCTCGTGGCCCTTCTCTGGACACCTTCCAGCACCTCCAGATGCCTCCTGGAACAGAGGCTCCAGAACCGGACACAGTGCTCCAGGTGTGGTCTCAGCAGAGTGGAGCAGAGGGGCAGAATCCCCTCCCTGGCCCTGCTGGCCACACTTCCTTTGCTGCAGCCCAGGCTGTGGCTGGCTCTCTGGGCTGCAGGTGCTCACTGCTGGCTCCTGTTGAGCTTCTCCTCCCCCTGCACCCCAAAGGCCTTTTCTTTAGGGCTGCTCTCCAGCCAATTCCTGCCCAGCCTATATGAGTGCTTGAGATTGCCCCAACTCAGATGCAGGACCACTTGGTCTTATTGAACCCCTCCAGCCTGTCAAGGTCCTTCTGAATGCTATCCCATCCTTCTAGCTTATCAACAGCACCATTCAGCTTGGTGTCATCTGCAAACCTGCTGGGGATGCACTCAGCCCTGCTGTCTACAATATTAAGAAAAATGTTAAGCAGCACAAGTCCCAGTGCAGACCCCTGAGGGTCACCACTTGTCACTGCTATCTATCTGCATTTCAAGCCATTGAGCACTACCCTCTGGATCTGACCATGCAGCCAATTCCTTGTCCACTGAACAGTCCACGCAGCAAATCCACCTCTCTCCAACTTGGCAAGCAGGCAAGCAAGTTGTGGGAAACCATAGAATCACAGAATTGTCAGGGTTGGAAGGGACCTCAAGGATCAGCCAGTTCCAACCCCCTGACATGGGCAGGGACACCTCACACCAGAGCAGGTTGCTCAGAGTCACATCCAGGCTTCCACCACCTCCCTGGGCAACCTGTGCCAGTGTCTCACCACCCTCATGCTGAAGAACTTCCTAACATCCAATCTGAATCTACCCACTTCTACTTTTGCTCCATTCTCTCTCAGTCCTACCACTCCCTGACACCCTAAAAGGTCCCTCCCCAGCTTTCTTGTAGCCCCCTTCAGACACTGGAAGGTCGCAATAAGGTCTTTTTGGAACCTTCTTCTCTCCAGACTGAACAACCCCAACTCTATCAGTCTGCTTCCATCGGAGAGGAGCTCCAGCCCTCTGCTCATCCTCATGGCCCTTCTTTAGACAACTTCCAGCACAACTATGTTAAAGTTCTTGCAGAAGTTCAGATAGATCACACCCATAGGTCATCCCTTGTTCACTGGTGTAGTCACTCCATCATAGAAAAGGGCATTTAAAAGGATGCATTTGGTGGCTGCAAAACGAGACCAAAATTGATCAAATATCTGCCCCATAATCTTCTCTTTGGGGCTTAACTGAAAGGGGACAGCCAGTTCCACAGATGGGACCACAGAACATGGGGCAGGGGGCTCAGCTTTGCTCAGACTTCCTGCACCCTGGAAGAGCAGTTCATCTGGGTCTAGATGCATGGAAGTTTGGAGCCACAGGGTCATGGTTATTCTTGCTCTTTGACCCTGTGATGCTCATGGTCTCAAACTGATAGCATCCCAGCATCAGCTGAGGGGTTAAAGGTGTTCCTGTTCCACTTTTCTGGGGATTATGGATCCTATTTACTTGTCAAGTGCTTGGCAGTTCTTGGAACCAAGGCACAGCAGGGGATTTGTAGGCAATGTCGTGGGATCGATATCAAAGACAGCATGGAACACCCAGAATCCAGCTGATTCCTTCCTCTGAGGGTCATGCTGTGACTCCAGCAGGCGAGAGCACAGTCCCAGCCAGCCTCTGGAGCCAAGAGTTGGGGTTGCTGAGGAGCAAAACAAGGTGCTTAATCTTGTGGTAGGAGATCTCACAGCTTAAAAAGATCTCCTTTTGAGACCATAGCAGCTAAGCACTGTGTAAACCCTGCTGGAAATCCTGCCCTGACTTATCTCCTGGGGGGAAGGATCCTGCAGCCTTGTTTACGTGGCCTTGACAGTGCAGCTTGGCTGTCCTGGGTCAAAGTACTCCGTGATGTGGAGGTGAATTTCTCCAGCATCCTCACCTAGCCTTGGCCATGAAGGGTTTTTTTGTAGAAGAGCAACCAAGTTCTGTGCTAGCTGATGGTGCTGAATTATTTTTTCTGTGCCTTCTTGTTTTTCCTGTGCCTTATTTTTATTCTGCAGTATTTTTTTCTGTGCCTCCTTCTGTCTTGCGTCTTATTTTTGCTATGACTTCATTTTATTCTGCATTATTTTTCCTGTGCATTATTTTTAACCCTGTCTTCTTTTTTTTTTTTTTCCCTGTGCCTTCTTTTCCCTGGGTCTTCTTTTTTCTATGACTTCATTTTAGTCTGCATTATTTTTTCTGTGTCTCAGGTTTTCCCTGGGTTTTATTCTCCCTGTGCCTTCTATTTTCTGTGTCTTCTTTTTTGCTTCTGTGCCTTTTTTCCTGTCTTACTTTTTCTGTGACTTAATTTTATTCTGCATTCTTTTTTTTCTGTGCCTTATTTTTTTCCTTGCATCTTATTTTTTCTGTTCCTTCTTTTTTCCTCTGCCTTCTTTTTTTTTCCCTGCATTATTTTTTCATGTGCTTCATTTTTCCTGTGCTTTATTTTTCCTGTGCCTTATTTTTATCTGTGCATTATTTATCCTGTGCCTTCTTTTGTTCCTGTGCCTTCTTTTGTTCCTGTGACTTCTTTTTTCCTGTGACTTATCTTTATTCTGCATTATTTTTCTGTGCCTTATTTTTACTGTGCCTTCTTTTTTCCATTTGCCTTCTTTATTTTCTGCCTTATTTCTCCTGTGCATTATTTCTCCTGTGCATTGTTTTTCCTCTGCCTTATTTTTTCTCTGCCTTATTTTCCCTCTGTCTTATTTTTTTCTCTGCCTTATTTTCACTTTTCTGTGCCTTCTTTTTTTCCCCCCTGTGCCTTAATTTTATTCTGCATTATTTTTTCTGTGCTTTACTTTTTTTAATCTGTGTCTTATATTTTCTGTGCATTATTTCCCCCCTGCACTATCTTTTCTGTGCCTTCTTCTTTATTCTGTGCCTTCTCTTTATTCTGCATTGTTTTTGTGGGGTCTTATTTTTCCTGTGCATTATTTTTTTCTCTGCCTTTTTACCCTCTCTGCATTACTTTTTCCTGTGCCTTATCTTTACTCTGCATTATTTATTCTGTGCTTTCTTTTTTATTCTGTGCCTTGTTTCCCCCCTGCACTATTTTTTCTGTGCCTTCTTTTTTATTCTCTGCCTTATCTTTATTCTGCATTATTTTTGTGGGGTCTTATTTTTCCTGTGCATTATTTTTTCCTGTCCCTCTCCCCCCTCCCTCTGCATTACTTTTTTTCTGCCTTTTTTCCCCTGTGCCTTCTCTTTATTCTGCATTATTTTTGTGGGGTCTTATTTTTCCTGTGCATTATTTTTTCCTGTCTCTTCCCCACCCCACCCCCCCCCATTACTTTTTCTCTGCCTTTTTTCCCCTGTGCTTTATCTTTATTCTGCATTATTTGTTCTGTGTCTTACTTTTCCTGTGCCTTAATTTTTCTCTGCATTTTTTTTTGTCCTGCAACTTATTTTTTAGCCTGTGCCTTATTTCCCCCCTGCACTCTTCTTTCTGTGCCTTCTTTTTTATTCTCTGCCTTATCCTTATTCTGCATTATTTTTTCTGTGTCTTATTTTTCCTGTGCATTATTTTTTCCTGTGCCTGTTTTCCCCCTCTGCATTACTTTTTCTGTGCCTTCTTTTTTCCCTCCGTGCCTTATCTTTATTCTACATTATTTTTTCTGTGTCTTGTTTATCCTGTGCCTTGTTTTTTTCTCTGCATTATTTTCCCCTGTGCTTCATTTTTTTCTCTGCATTATTTTTTCTCTGCATTACTTTTTCAGCGTGTTGTTTATTCTCTGCCTTATCTTTTTCTCTGCATATTTTTTTCTGTGCCTTATTTTTTTCCTCTGCATTTTTTTTTCTGCGCACACTCCCCCCCCCCCCCCCATGTATTTGTTTTGTTTTGTTTGTTTGTTTTTCTGTGCATTTTTTTTCCTAGACATAGTTGGGTTTTTTTTCAGTGCATGCAGAATTATCTCTAAAAACATTTTCTCCAAGCATTCCAGAAACCCAAGGGAGCTCAAATAATTTCTATAGTCCTTTCTGTGTGTCATTTGCAGGGCATCTTAAGTTGCTCCTTGAAAACATGTTTGGGCTGCTTTTTGCTGACCTCCTATGAACAAACATGGATCTGTTTAGCTCACAGGAACTAATTTGTACTCCAACATCCAAACTGCTGGCTCACAGCTACCTGATTCCACAGATGTTACCCTTCCTGAGGAGTGCTTTTTGTATTTTGAAGACCTCATGATGTGTGAGTCAAAAAAACATAGAATCATAGAATGGTTTGGGTTGGAAGGGAACTTAAAGATCATCTAGCTCCAACCCCCCTGTCATGATGAGGGTCATCTTCAACTAGAGCAGGTTGGTCAGAGCTCCATCCAACCTGATTTTGAGCAATTCCAGAAAGGGAGGAGTACAAGAGATCCCCATAACCCAGAGATATGGTGGCTTTATCAGGTTGCCAATACAGGTTTAATGGCTTGGTGTCTCTGGGTGGGTCTATGATGGGACATGTGCAGGAGCAAGAGTAAGTACAAGCCTAGAAAATGGATCAAGTATACCCAAGATTGCTTTTAAGCCAATATAAACCCTCTGGCCTCATGCAGCATGTTGCTCATTGTAGGTTACTTCCCTGCTGCTGGGTCTTTATAACCTGAAAAGGCTGTCTACCAAAATCCTGTATCTGGTGGGGTCTGCCAGAAAGGATGTGTCAGTGCTTATCAGTACCTCACAAGGGCAAGTGTCAAGAGGATGGGACCAGACTGTCTTCAGTGATGCCCAGTGACTGGACAAGAGGGAGAGGAGAGGAAGAGGAGAGGAAGAGGAGAGGAAGAGGAGAGGAAGAGGAGAGGAGATGAGCAATGGACTCAAACTGGAACCCAAGAATTTCCGTCTGAACATAAGAAAAAATGTCTTTCTTTTGTGGGTAAGAGCCCTCAAGCAGGCTGGCCAGATAGGTTGTGGGCTGTCCTTCTCTGGAGAGACTCCAAACCTGCCTGAACATTGCAATCTTGGGCAACCTGCTGTGGCTGCCCTTGCAGGGAGTTTGGACTAGATGAACCCCAGGACTTCATTTCAACCAACCATTCTCTGATTCTGTGAAGAAGTAAGGTCAAGGGATAAGGGAGTCAGAAAAGCAGTTCATGGGGTTCAAATCAGACAGAACTAAAAGACCCATTCCCACAGGTATTCATGGCCAAGTTGGACAAGGCCTTGATCAGCCTGGTCTAGTGGAAGACATCCCTGCCCATGGCAGGTTCCTTCTCACCCAAACCATTCTATGATTCTATGGTTCTGTGATTTGATGATTCCATGATTCTATGATTTCATGATTGTATGATTCCATGATTCCATGGTTCTATGATTTCATGATTCTATGATTCCATGATTCTATGATTTCATGACTCCATGATTCTATAGTTCTATGATTTCCTGGTTCATGTTTCTATGATTTAATGATTTCATGATTCTGTTATTTCATGATTCTGTGATTTCATGATTATATGATTTTTTTATTTCATGTTTCTATGATTCTATGATTCTATGATTTCATGATTCTATGATTCTATGATTCTATTATTTCATGATTCTATGGTTCAATATTTCCTGATACTATGGTTCTATGATTCTATGATTTCATGATTCTATTATTTCATGATTCTATGGTTCAGTATTTCCTGATACTATGATTCTATGGTTCTATGATTCTATGATTTCATGATTCTATTATTTCATGATTCTATGGCTTAGTATTTCCTGATTCTATGATTCTATGATTCTATGATTTCATGATTCTATTACTAACCAACCCCCCCCAAAAAAAGAAAAAAGCATAAAAGTGTTCACATTCCTCTGGAGCCCTGTGCTTTTGGTTGATCCTTTGATGTTTTAAATGCTTTTGAAGGCAAAGCAAGGGGTTTCAGATACAATTTTATTTCCTTCCTTGAAAAGGAAAAGTTTCTGTGGCGGGAGGGAGGGAGGAAGGGATGCTGAACATACCACACTTGGGAGCTTTATTGAATTAAAAGCCACAAATCCTTCCCTGAGCAGAAACCCACACATTTTTCTGATTGTTTGCTACAACCTTGTAACCCTACCCCTTGGACAGCAAAATAGTTTCGTGGGACTAGAGCTAGAGAAGGGCAAAAAAACCCCAAACGAACAAAACCAACCCCAACATTTTGCTTGACTTTCTTCCTGCTGCAGAATTAGTCCAAGTTGTGTAGCCATCAGTCACTGCAGGTTTTCTTCTGAGCCTCAGGATCTGAATCTACTAAATAAGGCAAATACAGATGAGAGCCTCTCAATTGACTGGGGAGATCAAAAGGGAAGTGACCAGAGGAAGA